>NC_135784.1:96267921-96591671 GCF_051106095.1 Pogona vitticeps
TTCATCTATTCTTGATGAGGCAAAAATGGCCACCCTTGTTTGGCTCCAGATCAAGACTTCTGTTTTGTCCATGATTTTATAGATTCAACGTTTGAGTGACAGGTTTGTTGCCCTTTTTGCAGAAAAAAAGATACTGCATCTTTTCAAAATTTCATAAATGGCATGTGGAGATTGTACACCTGAAAAATTACATATAAGTATGTCAAAAAAGGAATAAATAAGTGGGTTCTATAACATCATCTGTATACAGCTTTGTTTACTTTAACATAAGTGCATGTTTCCTCTATGTCCTGCTTTACTAATAAAAATGCTATGACAAGAAAAAATAAGAATTAGCAAGTTTTATTTTCCCAAATAGTTATCTTGAGAAAGTCAGTGTGCTGTAGTGTAGTGGGCAGAGAGTCA
Organism: Pogona vitticeps; assembly: GCF_051106095.1. Taxonomy (NCBI): domain Eukaryota; kingdom Metazoa; phylum Chordata; class Lepidosauria; order Squamata; family Agamidae; genus Pogona; species Pogona vitticeps. The sequence continues at coordinate 96,268,327 of NC_135784.1, forward strand.
AGCTAAAATTTAGGAGACTCACTGGGAGGTGGCCATGGTAAACCATTCCTTTAATGCAGTGGTTCATGGTAAACCATTCCTTTAATGCCGATCGCAGTGGCGGGGGACCCTGGGAGACCTCCCCGGGGGTCCCCCGCTGCCATCAGAGACTCAGATGCTTTTGAACTGCAACTCCCAGAAACCCCAGTCAGGACAGCTGGTGGTGAAGGTTTCTGGGAGTTGCAGTCCAAAACTCCTGAGTAAACCAAGGTTAAGAATCAGTGCTTTAATGTCTCATGTATCTTGAAAACTCTGCTGGAGTCACCATTTGTTGAAAGTGTTGTGAAATCACATCACAACAAACAGTTACCTTGACAGTTACGTACTTCTTGGTTCTTCACTAAATGACAGAGTGTTGCATGCAATTTTTACTTCTTAGTGGTTTCTTTTAAATGTTAGCAATGGCGTATAATCTCTGACCTCCCTCTGTAATAGTCCACATATTGGCTTTCTATTCCAGAACTTTTTTCGGTTGGTCTCCTACTGGTATCCTCCGTCTCTAGCACCTCTTGTCATGGAAAGCATTTCTCAAATTCTGCAAGATATACGTGACTACTGGGCTGATCATTTCTCTCGTAGATTTTTGCCCAGAAGGCCACCCCTTCGCCAAGCAACCTCCCTGTCCACTTTCTATCTGTTGGACTACAAAACCCGGCAATCAGAACTGGGGATAGATTATGGCTCTCCATGTGCTCAGCTGAACAAAACAAAGTTTGTTTTTCAAGATGGTGAGTGGCAGTCTGATGGTGCACCTCAGGGAATGCCTTTGCTGCAGTTATACTCATCTCCTGATAGGAATTCACCCCATAAGGCCCTGAAGAAAGCAAACAAAGTCCTGCTGGAAGAGAACAATTACTTAAAGCTACAGCTTGAGTTGCTGATGGACATGCTGACAGAGACTACGGCACGGCTACACTCAGTAGAAAAAAGGATGGGCACCACTTTATGGCATCCGAAAATTAAAAAGACAAACAAAGTACTGCTGCTTCAGTCTTAACAGATGTCTTGGACACAAAAGTCACAATAACTGTATTTCTGAAGTAGCTTGCCTTCTTTGGTCTAGACACTTAATAAAATCTTGAAGATCATTTCACAGTGGCTTTCGTCTTATTTAACCTGTTTTCACATTATTCTGTCCCTTTCCCTTTGGTTTTGATTTCATTATTTTAATTCAGATAGGCTGTAGGCAGCAATTTGCAGCAGGCAAACCGTGATCTGTTCCCTGTTGCTCAGCTCATCAATGGGAAATCTACAGGAAGAATCCCTAGTTTAGCAAGTTGCATAAAGAGAGGTCTAAGGAGCCTCAGTTAACTGAAACAGGCTGAAATCCCATTGCTTAGCGTAGTACTGTACATTGCATCTAGAGTAGGCCCATTAAATCATTGTAAACTCTGTCAGTTCAATTAATTCAAATTTACTTACTCTGGTCATAAGTTACTGTGCTAAGCAACTGTTTTGGCCACAGTATGTTCTCCCTTTACTTTACAGTACTTTATGTTCTTCTCCCTTTATAGTATCTTCTTCCTTTACTCATCATGACACCTGTGTTTTTCTGGATTTCCCAAGGACACAGAACCAATCATTAGTGAGGCCTGCAGGAGCAGCCATGACGGAAGGAATCCCAGATGGTGAGCTGTTTATACTGGGTTGGCAGCTACTATGTACCAGTTGAAGGAGAAACTCCTGGCAGTAGCTTTAAGCACTGGAAGTGCAGTAAGCACTGTGTCAGTGTAATGATTGCTGATGGTATCCTCACCTCCGCTATGCTGACATTTGCTGCTTCCAGTACCACCTTCAACCATTTCAATATAAGGGAAAGAATGGCAGCCCTCCATTGCCACACAGCAGCTGGTGATAATTTCACTCAGCAGACTGGCTCATTAGCTACCACTGGATGTCAATGGGTCTTCTGTGGTCAAGAGGGCAAAGCAAAGGAGCATGGCACAAGAGCAGCTTCTTGAAAAGGCCATGGTGCAGAGAGCTGTCCCAGTCGCTTGTCCATCCTCAGTGCAGCATTTTCCAGGATACCACCAAAGAGAGTTATTTATTTGGTTGTTGTAGGTTGTTCGGGCTGTTTGGCCATGTTCTGGAGGTTTTTCTTCCTAACATTTTGCCAGTCTCTGTGGCCGGCATCTTCAGAGGACAAGAGCCAGATTTATTTATTTATTTATTTATTTATTTATTTATTTATTTATTTATTTATTTATTTACCCCACACACCCCACCTTTCTCCTTGGAAGACCCAAGGCAGTTTACAACACTAAAACAAACAATATTAAAAGTTTGAATTTTTTAAAAAAGCATTTCTGTTTTTAGTACCCTTCTGTTCCTTTTCCTCAGTATGATTTACTTATCCCAATGCAAGTAAAGCCCCTGCTCCCTCCAGATAGCAATCTGGAGCAGCCCTACAGTAATCTGTTCATTGTCACTGACCTGAGGACTCATCAATGGGAAATTGACATGGAGAATGTCTGGCCTAGAAAAGTCACTGAGACAAAGCCTGCCTGAAAATAAAGGCTCTACTGATGTTAAATAAAAGTTGTGACTGTTCTCCAGTATCTCTAGTTCTTATGTTCTTCTCATCCACTCTTCCCCCCACCCAACTCTGGCCATATTTTCTGATGGTCTCATGCTGAGGAAGTGACAAGATGGGGGCTCTGTAGATTTTCCACTAGCATTCTGCCTTTTGCCAGTCTTCTTGCTGTAGAACCCTAGTAAGGGTGGGAGCTGTAGCTTTTCTGTGTGTAACCTGATCTTAGCCTGGGATAAATTGTTCAGTCTCTGGCAATTAGCTCACTGTACAGACAATTTTCACTATACCCCAAGAGTGGTTTAGGCTTCCATGAGTTGAACCACAAAACATATGGAGGCCCAGTGCTTCACTATTCCTGGGGTGTACCTACAGTTGCCACACCTTAAAATTAACATATTTTCATTGTAACTTCATTGTAACTTCATTGTAACTTAACCAATACTGTATACCAGAAAGAATTTGTGGGAAATCTCTCAATAAATATTTTAAAGTTTCTAAAAAGCTGTGAAAAGAGCAGTTCTAGGCTACATATTATTAGAAATGTGATGGAAAAAAATTACAATTGTAACAAAACAGCCAGATACAATTCTATAATATTGTATACAGTGGACCCTTGACTTACAGACGGCTCGACTTACAGACTTTTCGAGTTACAGACTTCTCTGGCTGCAAAATTTAGATTCGACTTACAGCCGGAGAATCGACTTACAGACCAGAAAAAACCCAAAAATGGAACAAAAATAGAATAAAAATCGCTGGTTATGGGATTAATCAGTTTTCAATGCATTGTAGGTCAATGGAGATTCGACCTACAGACTTTTTGACTTGCAGCCACCATTCCAATACGGATTAATTCCTTAAGTAGAGGGTCCACTGTACTTAGAAGAGAGTAGACTGTTCTAGGAACAGGCTACAACCTGTGTTTGTTTTAATTTCGAAACAAATATACTAAGAAAAACATGTACAGATTTTAAACATGTGTGATGTGAGGAAAATAGATAAAAAGTAGGAAGTGGTTTAAATGCTGTTATACAAACAGGATAACTTTTGGAAGCAAATTGCCATAAGAAATCTCAGTAGGCATTTTCTGTGCCTCCTGAATTGCACTACTTGATGTGCAACAGATAATGTCTACTGAGATTTCTTAATTTATACGAGTTTGCATCTGAATATTACACTGTTTGAATAACTGTGTGACAGTATTTTAGGTAGTTTAATTGTTCAGTAAATCCAGGACAGAGAAAGGAGAAGATAGGCTGAAAGATGGATTCCATTTTGTATTTTAATCTCATCCTTTATGTGAGGAATTTAGGACACTTTATGAGGTAATTGCCTCACTCACAGCACCCTTTTGTGTTAGGTTAGTGCATAGCCAGGCAGCTTTAGTGGACTTGCCCCCACACCAGGCCTGGAAATTGCAGCTTGCAGTCCAGCTTTCACACCCATAGTAACTGGAAATACAGTAATTTATAGGATCTTGACCTTGGTCTCCAGTGGCACTTATTTGCACTTGACAATCTTTTCTAATTCCTTCATTGCTGCTCTTCCAAGTCTCAGTCTTCTTCTGATTTTTTGGCTGCGGTATCCATTTGGACTGATGAGTGAAAATCTTTCACTATTTTTTGTCAGCATTAAAGTTGTGAAGTTCTTCTGCAGTCTTCTGTTGTTTACTTAAGCTACAGTCCTGTCATTGCTGATGTATCTGTGTATTTCAAATTACTGATGTTTCTTCTGCCATTATTCAATCCTGTTTCATATGAATCTAGTCCAGCTTTCCATCTAAGGTGCTCTGCATACAGATTGAACAGATAAGGAAAGAAAAGATACAGAAAGCCTCAAGTCAAGTTACTTAACAAGGTGGGATAAGCCTTTTGTTGTGTGGATGGTAGAAAAAACAGTGATAAAACCTGGTACTTTTATAATAATAAATACTCAGTGTAGATAAGATGCTGCTTTAAACCTACTCAGAAAAAGCAGCTTGATCCTTTATGAAAATATACACAAAAATCTTTTTCTCCATTGCTTTTGTGGCCATTGCTCCTAATTTTCATACTTATTTTCATTGGTGAGACTAAATTACATTTCCTCAAAATGTTCTAACTTAGCAAAATACTGTTATGTCGATACTTTAAACTTCTCTTTTGCTGACTCTGCTTGATGCAATGGCTTCCGTTTCTTCCCCCTTTTTCAGATAAACAGCAGCTCTTATCAAATAATCTGCAGCTGTTTCCACAGGCACTCTAGTTCCCTTACACAATGACTGGAATGGGCACATGGCAAGGTTGCTGAAAGCTGAAGGGTGAAGCTAGAAGGAAAGCAGCCAATCTTCCTACAATCCAGGCAATAATTTCAAGAAACACTACATCAGTCTGAAGGGTATCTTCTGATCTCTCGTTCTGCTAACCTTAGGCAGAAAAAAATGAGAAAGATGTTTTTAAAACTATATTTTAAAAATCAATCACACAGCTTTAAAAATGATTTACCTCCACATATCATACATAATTTGTTGCTGTTTGTAAAATATGGGGGATGTTCTATTAATAAGTAAGCACTTTTAAAATAGTAGCAGTATAATATGGGTTGTGATTCTTTGAATTCATAAGCAAGGTGCCAGTTACAAATATCTATTTGTACAAGGAGTGAATGAACATATCAGGGAATAAGCAAGTGTTTGATTTTTACTGCTGTTGTTTCTTATTTGTATTACTTATAGTGTTTGTTAGAGGTGACATTTGTAACTTGTGCTTTTAACTGTGTGTTTTGATTTAGATTGTCAGTAATTCTAGACTTCTATGAAGAATGGTAGGGTATATACCAAATGAATAAACCTATTAGCAAAAACCAGGTTTTGCCAAACACTTTCCTTTGTGGAAGAATTTGGAAGGAAAGCAGAAGAGCTTTCCTGAAGAGAAAGGCCTTTGCTTGCAAAAGGAAAGCAAAGATGGGGCCAGCCTGGCCTTCTGTGGGGAGTTCCAAAGTCTGGGACAGAGAAGGCCCTCTTCCATGTTACCACCAAAGGCACCTGTGAGGGTGGTGGGACTGAGAGGAAGGCTTCTCCTGATACTTGAACGGGTTTATAAAAGGAGATTTAGCCCTTGAGATAGCTAGGAACTAAGCTGTTTAGGGCTTTATACTATAGCCAAGACTCAGCACTTAGAATTGTGCCTGGAAATGGATTGGCAGCCAGTGGAGCTGCTGTAACACTCCAGGTATATGTTCCCTGTAACCAGCCCCAGTTAATCTGGCTGATGCATTTTGGACCCACTGAACTTTCCAGGCAGCCTCCCTGGAAAGTGTGTTACAGTAATCCAGCTGGGATGTGTCTAAGACATGTGTCACTGCTGCCTGGTCACACCTCTCCAAGAACAGGTACAGCTGGCACACAATTGTGCTAATGCACAAATTAAATTAAATTAAATGTACAATTAATATTAAATTAAATTAATTAAATGCACAATTAATATTACTTTTTTGTTTTTCTTAGCTCTAAACAAACTAAACAACAGTTCCTTTTGTTGTTTTAAAAATGTTTACTAAATGTTGTTCATTTTAAGAATTAGCTGTCCCAACACTTGCCATACAGTGGAAAGTGTTACCTGTTCTGTTTGTGTTCATCCTTGATAAACTCCTCCTCCTCTCATTCTGTATACTTTCCTTTGAATCTAACCTCATCAGCAATGTCCTTATGCAGCCATTCCACTTTCTCTACACATCTCCCATTTTCTTCCTCAATAATTAATTCCCTCTTCTTTTAAAAAACTTTTATGTGTCCCAATATGTCACGGTGACTTCCAATAATGTTCATTAATACTTTTATCTCATAAATCTATTCTTCCCAATTGCTGAGTCTTGGGGTGTAAGGTAGCTGATACCTTTATTTCTTCCTTCACCTTCTGTCTAACAAAATGATCAACAGCATGATATGATATCAGCACTTTAATAGATCTTTTATTCTTAACAGAGTTTAACTTCAACAAGTACCAGGGTACATAGACCTCCATCTGACTGTTAGTCTCAATTAAAGTAGACCCACTGAAACAACAGAACTTACATATGTCTTGGTTTATAAGGTTCCCGTTGAGTTAGTGGATCTGCTATATGTGGGATTAACAACTGGATCTAGGTCAAGTATAATGTTACTATCATGTTTCATTTTCATGCCTAACCAGACATTTTGCAATCAGGGGCAATAAAGACAAAAGGGGGCACATGTTAATCTTTTTTGTTGCCATCAGTCTACCAAGGTGGGAGTGATTTTTTGAAGAGGAGATATTCCTGTATCAGTTAAAGCTCTCCCATTGCAACTCATGTTGATTTTTTCCCTGCAGGTTGAATTATCTGAAGCTTCCATATTTAGAAATTAGCCTCTCAGAATGTTGCTGTCCATGTAACAGGTGACAAGGAGGTGAGATTACAGTGCTTTACTTCCATTACTTAAATTGATGATGTTTATTTAAACATCATTCATAATGGGTGAACAGGGATTTGAAAATATGATAACCTTATTTAGAAATGCATTAGCAAAATCTCCTGTCTAGCTTACTGATCTACATGAAACTCTGACCATTGCTATTACTTTTCCTCTCCTTTTATACTTACTAAACACTATCAGTTAGACTTCTAGGGCCAACAGTTCATTGTTCAAAATACTGTATGCCTTGTTCGAATTTTAACATTACTTCTAATGGGCTTAAGCAAATGTCTCAAAATCTGGACATCGAATTCAGAGACACAAAGAAATAGACAGACAGCCTCAGATGTGATAAGACAAATATCCTCAGTCCCCTCCCCCCCATGGTAATAGACAATTATTCTCCTCTTGTGGATCCGCTCTTCCCACATAGGTTCTGGTAAAGAAAATTCCATCTCTGCACCAAGGACCTTCATTTTCCTGTTGTGGTGTCTGCCCAGGTAATGAATATGAATGTGCTATCTGCATGCACCAATGAGAGTGCTGGACAGGCAGAGTCACAAGATATAAGAGTCTCTGCAGGGGGAGGAGAGGTTGAGATTGGAGATTAGAGGGAGATTGGAGGATTGGGTGATTTGGGAGTTTGGAGTAGAGAGAGAGGGTTAGCGGTTGAGAGTGTACGAAGAATGTACAAATTTCAACCTCTTTTATAAAAAAGAAAATTGGGTTTTATATGCCATTAGGGAGGGCCCTGAAGAAAAGCCAGAACTGCAGTGCTGGGAAGGCAGGGGAGAACCCCAATATAATCCCAAGGATGTGATCCTTAGCCCTGCCCTATCCCTAAGTCAAAAAGAAGAGATTAGGATGCTCCTAAAAAGCATAAGAATTTGTTTTCACAGAAACCTGGTATGGCCAAGGTGGTGGTCACAAAAGAGACACTGGGAATGTCCAACCCATAGCAGTCACCTTACAGAGTAAAGGCTGTTATGTTAACAAAGTTCACTTGGCAGTAGATGAAATGCTAAAAACAGATATCATTGTTTTATTCACAAGTCCTTGGGCTGCTCCTATAGTTTTAGTAGACCAGTGGTCGGGAAACAGGGGTAAATTACCCCAAATGGGGTAAAAGTGAAAATCCTGGGGGTAATGACCAGAATGCTACCCCCACCCTCTGCAGCCAAACCTCAAATTGTAAGCCACTTCTCCCTAAGCCATTTAGTCAGGGGAGGTGTGATCAAACCCCTTGAGACTAAGATAGAAGCCATTAATAAATATTAATATGCTATCTGCATGGACCAATGAGAATTCTGGAGAAGCAGAGTCACGAGATATAAAAATCTCTGCAGGGGGAGGAGAGATTGAGATTGGAGATTAGACGGAGATTGGAGGATTGGGTGATTTGGGAATTTGGAGTACAGAGAGGGTTGGCGGTTGAGAATGTATGAAGAAGGATGTTTTGTTAAGAGTTAACAACACTGATTATACCTTCATCACTTGTAATAATAAACAATTTCTATTTAGTTCTTTTTAAAATGACACATTGTCTGGACCTCTGTGATTAACAATAAACAATGTTGATGTAATCAACTCGTGGCAGCGTCACCTAGCTTGTGCCCTTTGATTGGTGAAACAACCAAGGGACAGGTGGGAACGTGACACCTGTCCAGAGCCCTATGGGACCAGCTCTGCCATAAGACAGAGAGGCATGTCAGTAAGACATGCTGGAGAACTGCAGTGGCGTGTCCTGGGGGGGTGTGTGTTAGATGTGGTGGCAGATGATATATTATCAATTATATTCAATAATTATAGGATATCAAGTTGATTTTGATTTATGACACCCTTCTCAGGGTTTCTAGAGTACAGTATTTAGAACTTGATTACCACTTGCCTTCTTCTAGAGCTGCCCTGGACAGTCCAACTTGCCCAAGGCTACACAGCTGGCTCTTCTCATACAAGATACAGTAGAGAATCAAATTCCCAGCCACAGGCTCCAGTCTGCAGGTGCACCAGCTCCCTGAATCATTCAGTCAGCTCACCATTGGTGACCAGTGACCACCATTCCAGCTGGAGTCTGTATGTAAAATGGAGTAGTGATGCCAGTTTGTTCTTTACTTTTTCTAAATACTTGCACGTTTTTGTTATCTGTTATTTTGCTTGTTGTGAACTGCCCAGAACAGCACATCAACTAATAGACAGTTAAATAACTAAATAACTAATTAAATAAATCAGATAAAAATGCTTTGGGCTGGCTCTGCATTCAAAGCTTTTAAAGATAAAAACTATAACTATCATCCTTAGAATTTGTTCTCTTTGGACCACTTCATAAATTCAGAAGCTTTTCTTAAGACAGCCCTGCTGCGGGGGTGGGGTGGATGGGTTAGTTTGCTTGATTGCTTCCTGTATATACAGTTGTGTTCAAAATTATTCAACCCCCAATGCTGTAAAGGGGTTTAGGGACTATAGTGTACATTTGGAATTGTATTCAGAATCAAATCCTACAAGGACGTTTTAAAGAACCAAATGCAACTAAAATAACATCAATTGTTTATGTAATACAGTAGTAAATGTTTCTTTTGTGGTTTCTTCATTGCCACAATTATTCAACCCCTTAAAGACTACCACTCTGAAGAAGAGAGGTTCATTCAGGTGTTTTCGATCAGGTATTGAAAACACCTGTGGATGTCACTGAGCACCAATCAAGCATAATAAGCACCAATTAGGCAGCTTTAAAATGACTGTGATACTCAGCTCCTTCTAGACATTTACTGGTGTGGTTACAAACATGGTGAAGTCAAGAGAATGGTCCAGGAAGACAAGAGAAGAGGTGATTTGTCTTCACAGGAAGGGCAATGGCTATAAGAAGATTGCAAAGAAGTTAAACATACCAAGAGACACCATAGGAAGCATCATTCACAAATTCAAGGCAAAGGGCACTGTTGAAATGCTACCTGGTCGTGGAAGAAAGAAGATGCTGACTTCGACTGCTGTGCGCTACCTGAAGCGTAGAGTGGTGAAAAGTCCCCGTGTGACTGCTGAGGAACTGAAAAAAGATTTGTCAGATGTGGGTATAGAAGTTTCAGCTCAGACAATAAGGCGCACACTGCGTAATGAAGGTCTCCATGCCAGAACCCCCAGGCACACCCCCTTGCTGTCTCCCAAGAATAAGAAGAGTCGACTGCAGTATGCCAAAAGTCATGTGGGCAAACCACAAAAGTTGTGGGATAGTGTTCTGTGGACTGATGAAACAAAATTAGAACTGTTTGGGCCCATGGATCAACGCTATGTTTGGAGGAGGAAGAACAAGGCATATGACGAAAAGAACACCTTGCCTACTGTGAAGCATGACGGAGGGTCAATAATGGGGCTGTTTTGCTTCTGCAGGTACAGGGAAGCTTCAGCGTGTACAAGGTACCATGAATTCTCTTCAGTACCAGGAGATATTGGATGAAAATGTGATGCAGTCCGTCACACACCTGAGGCTTGGGAGACGTTGGACCTTTCAACAGGACAATGATCCCAAGCATACCTCCAAGTCCACTAGAGCATGGTTGCAGAGGAAAGGCTGGAACATTTTGGAGTGGCCATCGCAGTCACCAGACTTAAATCCGATTGAGAACCTCTGGTGGGACTTAAAGAAAGCAGTTGCAGTGCGCAAGCCTAAGAATTTGACTGAACTGGAGGCTTTTGCCCATGAAGAATGGGCGAAGATACCCGTAGATCGCTGCAAGACACTTGTGTCAAGCTATGCTTCACGTTTAAAAGCTGTTATAACTGTAAAAGGATGTTGTACTAAGTACTAAGATTGAATGTCACTTGGGGGTTGAATAAAAACTAATAATGATGTGAGCACAGAAAAGACATTTGTGGTTATTTCATTATAAACTTAAGGTTATATTTCTCTGACCTACAAGTGCCTCTTTCATGTAAATGTAAGCAAGATGACTGAATGATCAAAATCAATGTCAAAATGGCCAAAACATTCAATTTCAGTGGGGGTTGAATAATTTTGAACACAACTGTAATAATGTTCCCTGGGTAAAAGCCTCAGACATCAGCTCAGAGAGAAGGGTTAAACTGATCACTTGCCCAGTGTTAAGTTTCTAAAGGCATGGATACTTTTAATAGAAATTACATTGTTGAAGTTTACCCCATCCCACCTGCCATATAAAATGATCCAATAAAAGTCTAGGAAAACTTTATTAAGTGTTTTTTTGTACGTAGACTTATTCAAGAGGATATACAGAGGCAAACGTGGGGGATGTAGGGCGCCCCCTCACTTTTCACCAGCAAGCAGCCAGATGACTTTCAGGCTAATACCGTAACTACATTTGATATATTATATGGTCATGAGTGTTTGTCAGGTGAAATACTGGGAAAACGTGAAAGAAATGATCCCTGGAGGGAAGTCATCTGGGATGCACTGAGAGGAGGGGGAAAAACGACTACAGTAGCTGCAGCTCTTAGTCCCTGGAGAGTTAAATCGGGACAGGCCTTTAGATCGTCTTCGGACAGGAGCGATCCCCAAGGTTGCCCACCGGTAGAAACAAGGCTGCAGACTTGGAGAGAAAAGGTAACTCGGCGAGGGCACCAGCGGCCCTACAGGAGGCGACCCGAAGCGGGTGTTCACACCATCTTTCTTGAGCTCCACGGAGCGTCTTGCCTCTCCCTCAAGAAAGCGGCCGAGAGCAACCCCACGAGCCGAGTCGAGCCGCCCGCCTTTTTCCCCCCATGGTACCGGAGCCCGTCTTCGGCCCCTTCAAGACGGAGGTCCTGGGGCTTTAAAGGGAGAGGGGGCGCCCAACGCAGCCTCTCCAGCGCCCCTGTAAGCAAGCGATTGGCTGGTTGGGCAGGCCGGGAATGGGGAGGGGTTACTTAATCTGATGTCACAAGCCCACAAAGTGGGGGAAGGAGTTATTTATAGAGAGGACGAGCAGCTGCGAGGAAGCGCGGTAAGTGGACGCGAGGCAAGCGCGCGGTGGCGTCGGCCGGTCGCCTGCCTGCCTTGTTCTCCGGTGAGGGTGACGAGCACCCGGGAGGGGGCCGGCGGGCGGGCGGGCGGGCGGCCCGGGGAAGGCAGCGGCCTCCTCGCCCGCTGGCGCGGCGCTGCCTTAACCGCCCTTTCTCTTCTGCTCATTGTTTAGCGCCCCCTTCGACTGATCGTTCCTCCGTAGCCGCCTTGATCGCCGCGGGTTGAGGGGAATAAAAGCAGGGAAAGGAAAAAAAAAGAAGAGCGAGATTGAGTCGTGATGGATCCGTGTCACACTGAGGAAACCGGCCCAGAGATTCCCGGCCTTGGTGAGTGGGCTCCGCCGATCGGCGGCCGTTACGGCCGTTGCTGCGGGCTTGGGAGCGCTGGCGCAGATCGGGGGGGAGGGGCCGTGACTGGGACGCCGCGAGCCTCGGCTCTGTCTGTCTGTCGGTCTGCCCGCGTAAGTGCCCCCCCCCTCCTCGTTTGCTCCCGCATTGCCAGCGGGAAGGGGCGGGTGTTAGGGACAAAAACGGGATTGTCCTCTCCTCTCCCCCCAGCCCTTCATCGTCTCGACCCCCCCTTTTCTCCCCTCCTCAAAGAAAAAGCCACGGGAGCGCGCGCCCCCCCCCCCGTCCGGCCCCCTTCCAGGGTTTTTCGGTCTTCGTTCCGAGCCAGGGCTCCTTCCCCTCCCCCCCCCCCTCCTCGCCTGCTTCCTTTTGACCACGTCCTGCCTCCGCCATTGTGGTGGGTGTTGCCTAGATTGCGCGTTACGCGCTCGGCGGCCATTCTGAGGCCTAGCCGGCCGAGAGCCTGACTTGTGTAGGCCGCAGCGGAAGGAAACGGTTGGCATTAACCCGGCCCTTGCTCCTTTTCTCACCGTCAAGCGGGGAAGGTGAGGGGCGGGAGGACTCGAACCCAGGGAGGGCGGGAGGGAAGGGGGCTTTCAGGATCTCTGGCACTTGAGTCGCCGAAATGGAGGGGAGCGTGGCGCCAGAGCAGGGCTGGGAGGCCTCTCCGGAGCCTCGCGGCCCCCACCGACGGGATCCTGGGGCTTGTAAAAGCGGCTGTGCTCAGTACAGGCGGGTCGGCTCGCTCGAAGGAAACCTCGCGGTTGTGTCGCCCATTTTAGTCCGTTGAAAGAAATTAATGTAGTCAGGACTCAGTAGTAGTTCCTGAGTAGGGATCGTGGCCAGTTCTCAGAAAGCGGCCTTTGTTCCTTTGCTTCTTGAATGTTTTAATACTCTGTATAATACCGATGGGAACATTGATGCTTTGTCTGAATTTAAGTATGGTAAAACTCATGGAAATGGCTCTGAAGTAGCACAAAGGAGCAGGCTCTTCAAAGTCATGCTTTTTAACACTTTTTCTGCCTTGTCCCGAACACAAGAAAACGCTGCTTCGTAAGTAAAGGAAAGAGAAGACGTGCTGTAATATACATGTTGTAATTTGTACCTTCCCACAAGAGAGCCTGAGCTTCAAACATTATTCCTAGCAAACATGTGGCCAGCACACAGGTAGATATGACCAGTAAGTATACTTGTGAATTTGACTTCACTGATACTCATCATATGAATTGGCAGTAGTTACCACAGAAATCTGCACTTACAAAAAATATTTATTGTAGCTAAAGCATCTTTAAAACATGCAAAGCATACTATGTAGAGGCATTGTAACAATGTTTCCATTAAATACTCCACACATTTCCAGTAACAAGAAAAATGTTAACATTACATTCTAAATTATCTTTGAAGCAGTTCATGCAAGTCATCATTTTCTTCAAGGCAAATTGGCTCTTGAAAGAATCTGGATCTTTAGTAACTGCTAATTTTATGCCTATGTTCTCTGATTCTGTTATATAGCAGCTTATTCTCTTTACACATAAAAAAGAAAAATAGGAAGTGGTTTATATAAATTGGACAAAGAAATTGTAGTCTTCCATGTGTCAGCATTGAGCAATATCTTCGTTTGCTAAGTAGTCAAAAAAGCCTTGACCTGTAAAAACAAGACATTTTAACAAATTGTTGAAAGCAATTCTGATTTGAATGTAGGTATCAAACCAGATATATAGTATATTAAACAGCTGCATAGAAGCTAAAGTAAGGGAATTGTCTTCAACCTCCACTTTGCTTGAAAGGTGAACTAATATAATTTTAGAACTGCGGAGCTAGAAGGGACTCTATGGATCATTGAGTCCAGCCTCTGTCAAGGAGACACACTAAGGAATCAAATTCCCAGCCACTAGCTCTGAAGTCAGATGCCCAGCCAGCCATTCTCAACCTTTATTTGGGAATGGCCCTTCTAGTAGCTTTCCTCAGGTTACAAGGCCTCCTGTCAAACACAAATACAACAAATATATCTTTCAGAAACTTCTTACATTTTCCAGTTTGATGGCCCCTTCGAATGTGCCAGGGCCCCCCTTTGAGACTGGCTAAACCACTGAGCTATCCAGCAGTTCTTAATGTAGATGGGCACAATTTGGTCTTCAGTTTAATGACAGAACTGCAGGACAAATGGGTCAGCATTCTGAATGGGATTTTGGAAACATTTATGGTGCTCCTTTAAATAAACGTACATCTTTATGTGGCTAGAAATTAATTTTGATGGCATACTGTGTATGATAAATACAATTGAAGCTTTCTCTTGCAATGTTTAGATCAGCTGCAAAAAAAATATACAATCAGTTGTCCAGATTTGGTCAGTGTAACTGACTGATGTTCAAGTACTAGTTTTATTGTGGAACAGATGAATGTGAATGGTAATTAAAGGACAGCAACATGACCCAAGAAAGGAGAATCAGTTATAAGGCGTTTAACATGAGATCACCGTGGAATGTCAGGATACACATCAAACCAAACCAGCAACATAGCTTTGAAAAACAAGCTACTGCACAAGGGGAGATACTTACTTTTTCCAACAAGTACTCTTGTTTTATTTCATCATTTTTGAAGTCTTCATTAACATCTAAAACTAAAACTGGTATGTCCCCAAGGTTGTCAAAATCCACCCTACAAAAAAGTTTGTATTGTGAGTTTGCTTTTCTTGAGGAAGATAATTTAAGATTATTCCAGTGGTGATCAGTTATCACATTGCATGAAACAAACAGCTATTTGTGGAATAATTTTACTTGCAGATACATTTATTACACCTCAAGCAGAAAAGCACATCCTTCGTTTTCTAATATAGTTGGAAGCAGAGTGGATAACAATGATTTTAAAAAATTGATGTAATTTAAATAAAATTCGTAATCATTTTTAAATTTTAAATAAAATCCACCCTGCTTGAAAGCAGTCCCTATTGACTTCAGTGGACCTCCTTACAGTGACACTTTGTGTCAAAATTGGGCTGAAAAGTCACATGGTTCTTCAGCTTTTGAGCTCACAGGAATCTTGATTTGCTGGTACCTGTACTTTACCAACAGGTGCTACATATCCAGTCAACATTATTTTTAGTCAATGTGATATTCGCAGCTAAGGCTGAACATTGATGCTTGATTAAAACTGAACTTTCTGATGCTACAATCAGAGTAACATGTAAACAGCCACAGAAGTCCTGGATATGCAGCCTTAACTCTGCTGCAAGACAGCACCATTCTGGTCTGTTATTTTCTGGTTCTAGAAATCCGCTGAGTTTCAACAGAGGCTTGAAGAACTCATTCAGTATTAAGAATACATTCAAGAGAAAAGTTAAAAGATTACAAGCTGCTTACTTCATTGTCCTTTCATGAAGCCAAGTTTCATGTTTGTGGTGAAGATTTTCTAGATATTCCAGTTGAATGTCTTGTTCCTCTTCTCTTCCTCTCCGTTTCAGTCTCTCCATACACTTCTGTTTTTCAGTGTCAATAAAGCATTAAGCACATCATATGCTGATTACAAAAAAGGTTCTCAAAGCCTAACCTTTATTTGCTCTTGAATAAGCTACATAATTTGCTATGTACAAAAATTGTATAAATTATAGATTCTGACTTTAAAATACTTGTCTCAGAACTATTTAAGTATACTAATTGCTTAACTACCTATTTAGGTGAGAGTGAAAAAGCATGCTAACTTGCAACAAAGTAAATGAGTTTAGGGTTATAATGTATTTGCTTGATAAATACATTTCTGCATGCTGTTGACACTCAAATGTATCTAAAGCTTGAGACAACTCACTGAAATATTATTTTAACAAGTGTGCTATTTTGATAATGTTATCATGTCTATATATGCTTCATTTAAAAAGATATCTTACTAGTAGAATGTTTTAAAACAATCAGTAAAATTCCTTATTGTTGTATCTTGGCAACAGAGTACTTCTATGGAACCCTGATGTCAGGATGACTAGGTTGCGGTCTAGGCTTAGACTTATTTTGGGATTACAATTGCCTAGGTAGGTAGGACTGAATTCTCCTTGTATATACCAGAAATTAAGAGTTTTTCTTTTTTTGATATCCTGATTAAAAAAACTTCTTTTGGCAGTTAAGTTCAACAGTTAGTTTCCTGTGCTTTTCTATAACAGAACCAAGTTGTCTGTGTATTTCAAGGACAAAGGTGCTGTTTATGTCTGCTGATTTAAAAAGATAAAGATTGTGACCTGGCTGTGGTTTATTATGGTGGCTAAAGTTCTGTTGAGTGACTCTGCACATATAAAGGCTGCTATTATCCCCTGAGTGAGTTTAGTATCTGGCTAGAGAGATAGACGTTGCGAGTTCAATTCTCCATTGTGCCTTCCAGGGGGGAAAAAACAGGTTGAGTAGTCCTGGGCAAACTGCATAGTCCCAGGGTGTCCTCAAAAGAAGGGAATGGCAAGTGCACATCTGAGAAACCTGTAACTGGGAAACTCTAGAAGGGATTGCCATAAATTAGAATTGGCTTGATGGCGCGTAGTAATTGTTCTCCCCACCTCTTAAGTTCCCAGGAATCCATTTTTTATCTAGAGAAGCCTTTGGGAGCCTCAAGGTGAGGATGGGCGTCTTTAATATCTGAAAAATTGGCACCTCTGGCCCTGGTAATTTTGAGACATTAAATGCTCTCTGCCCATGGCATGACTCCCAAAGGCTTTCCAAGGTTTAAAGCGAGCCTCAGAAGTGGGTGCTGGCATGAGATTGGAAACTTTAAATTAAAGATTAACATGCATAGCTGATGATTCTGATGACTATCAGTCTTTATAGTTGCTCAGTTGGCTTTTAGCCTATGTGTTAGCAAACTTGCCCTGCAGGCAGTTTAGGGACATATCAGAAACCTAGAAACTGACCTTTTTTGCACCTTATTTTGTTCAAAGCAAAGTGAGAATCTCCAACTGTTCACATTGGAGAACAGACAGTATTTGCATCATGCTATGCTGATGCCTTAGCTTTGAAGTTTGCAAATTTTAAAAGCAGCTTTTGGGAATACCAGTATGAAAAGTTCCAATTTGCCTACATCAAAACTATGTCCAGTTTCAGTCTAAATGGGCATACATATGTACACATTTTTGATCTCCTGTCTCCATAATAATCAATGATGTGGTTTTTGCAGGAAAATTCTTGTTAAAATTTCAGTTGCTCTAAATAGAGCATGATCTGATTCAGCATGTTTTAAGTTTTTGTTTGACTTGCACTGCTAAAAGGTAAATGTGTAATTTGATACTGGTTTGGATTACATGCATTTTTTGTTTTCTTTATATTTTTATAATCATACATACTGTTATACATACTTCCTATAAACCAAGGACTTAATAAGCATTACTCTCATAATAGGGTAGAACATAAATACAGTGAGGCCTCGCTTTACAATTGCCCCGTTTAACGACGAAACCGCATTACGACGAACTTTTTGCAATCGCTTTTGTGATCGCAAAATGATGTTTCCTATGGGGGAATTTCGCTTTATGATGATCGGTTCCCTGCTTCGGGAACAGATTCTTCGCAAAACGACGATTTTCCAACAGCTGATTGGCGGTTTCAAAATGGCCGCCAGGTAAACAAAATGGCCCCCCACTGTTTTCTGGGACGGATTCCTCGCTGCATAATGGCTGCCCTATGGAGGATTTTCGCTGGACGGTGAGTTTACAGCCCTTTGGAATGCATTAAACTGGTTTTAATGTGTTTCAATGGTTTTTTTCTTTTTGCATTACGTTTTTGTTCTACAGCGATTTTGCTGGAACGAATTAACGTCGTAATGCGAGGCACCACTGTAATGATTTTTTGAATTATGTCTTGCCTACAAATGTAAGGATGACTTTAACTCTCAGATTACTTTGAAAATGCCATGGTTGTTAAATACTGCATCTATATCCAGTCTTAATTTATGAAGTTTATGAAGCAATATGTCTTTAGAAATAAAATTTTCTGTTAAGAAATTTAAGAAGGAGCACTCCATTTGAGAATCTAATGCAGAGACTTTTGTACCCACATAATTTCTATTGGTTTTTGCTCTGTGTATCTAAAACTGTAGCTGCCAAGGGTGGTGGACATACCTCAGGAGTTGTTCGCAGATAGATAATGCCATCTAACTCCAGGTTGGACTCAAATTGGTTCAGAAGCCATGAATGCCAGTCCTGATAAATTGCCCACTCTGTTTCATTGAGGTCTCCTGATTCAAATGAGTTGGAAGCAAACACATACCTATAATAAAATATTTTTATGAGATTAAATTGCAAACTTGATAATGTTGTTGTACAAAAATAATCACAGCTGCAGTCCTACATAGAATACCTTTTTGTAAGGAAATCCCAGTTAAGATATGAAGAATTTTGAAAGCATTTAGAATCAAGTTAAGTAGATTAGTATAGTCCCATTGAAACTAAGTAGCTGTGGACAAGACCTAGAAATTAGAGAAGAACCTAAAAGTTCTATGTAGCTGTGGTTATTTCTGGAAGGATGAAATAATTTCATCCAGAATGTTTCTGTTGCAGGGATGCCATTTCATGCTTTATTTTTGATACATAGTATGTGGACTATTTCTTACTCATTACTAACAATATTCATGTAAATTACTACATGTTTACCTGTCACTGTACACTGATCTCTCAAAAAACTGCACAGGATGTTCCGCTTCATAGAGTTTTGCAGAAACTGGCTTCAGTTGTGCTTTAACTCTACTCAAACAGGCATAGGTCTGGAATGTATATGTCCATCTTGTAGATTTGCTGTATAGCATTTGAAGCAGGTTTCCCCCACTCTTTTGAGATGTTGAAAGTTCCTGTTAATTATAAAATGAGCTTGACAGTCACTTTTCCCCCAGTTACAGACAGGCCTTGCGAAGGGTCTATATAACTTAGCTCATAAAATATACTTGGGTATGGCACAGTAGCATCAAAACTGAAATAGTCAAGCTATCTTTAGAACTGGTTTGCTAGCATACATCCCTGTAATTCCCAAACAATGTATAATGATTTTTGGCTGAAGTTTTAAGGCCAGTTACTTCATCCCCACCCCACCCCCAAATTACTGTAGTCAATAGTTGGGACTTACTTGATGCTCATTTTCAGATGTCTGGATGTTGCACCATTTAGCAATTGGTTCAGGAATTACTTCCCACTCATCATTATATCTTTCTAGTAGATGAACAAATGTAGATTTTCCTGCAGCTGTAAAGAAAACAAGATAAAATCATTGGTATTCCTATAATTCAGATACGAGATCTTCTGACACACTTCCGTCTTGGAGAGCCAGTCTACTCAGACTGATCTTATACATCTGTATCCTTTTTCTCCCTAGTCCTGACTCTGAATATGTACAGTATTCTCTGACTTGCTTTCAGTCCAGAACTCAAGTTATGTAGTGAATCATAGTATGTTATGTGCAGAGCATTAAGGGAGGGGAACAAAGAGTACAGAAGCAAACGACGAAAGTAACCCTTGACCAACTCCAAATATCTGAGTTTTAAGGTCTAAATAGTATGCCTTTTGCATACGCCCTCAGTGAAATGTGCAGTAGGGTAGGGCATCTGTAAGAAATCTCGTATTAATTTGTAATTTGCATGCTCAGTTTGCTGGTCTGTTTTTCATGTTAGGCGAGGAGCACCGGGTTGCTTGTGAAATTATTTTTGAGCAGAAGTGCTAATAGCACGAGAGCGCAGTTGCAGTATAAAGGCTGCTTCGAAAAATCCCGCCAACCCCGTGCAATTACTTTCCGGGAATTTGGCGCCATTAAACTTCTACTGGGAGGCACGCATCTGGGGAGAGCGACTGGGTGAGTGGGGGAAAGGATTTCCGTTCCGCTGGAACGAGTCACGGCCGAGTTTTCAAAAAGCAAGCTTCCGATGGACAGGATAGTTCGTTCCCTTCGGCTCTTGGGTGTTAAAGGATGAGGAAGTGAAGTGCTGTGCACATAAGGCGGGACGGCGGAGAGGCACTTACCGATGTTCCCCTCAATGGAGACTTTTTTGAGGTGCTTCTGGAAGCTGCAATCCAGCGAGCGGGGGGGACTGAGGCAATGGCGCTTGCACGGCGGAGACATCACGAGCCGCCCTCAGCTTCTCCGTTCCTGAAAGGGGAGTGTAGCCCTCTGCTTTCGCGCCTTCCTGCCGCTTCAAGAATCCCGCCTCTCGGCGGCCAATCCTTGGGGGCGGCCAGCCCTCCCTTTCGCCCCTGCTCCGCCCCACTTTTTTTTTTGTCTCAAAAGCACGGAGAATTCCCGCTTTCCAGAAATTGCCCTCCCACCCTGTAGTTAGACGCAGTTTGGGACGGGTACTCGCAGCCCTTGTGCCTGCCGAGTCCTGCCTTGCCAAGCTATCATCCAACCCCCCCTCCACCTCCGTGTCGCAGGCCACTCATCCGCGGTTGTAGTAGGAACTACAATGTGGAGCCGTGTGGTTTGGCTGGTGCTCGGCGGGTTTGGGAGTTGTGCGAATAAACTCTTCTGCGCCTTTCAGGAAGTTAAGCGCTATGAGGTTTATAGTCAAAATGTTACCATGAGGCGGAGTTCCTAAAACCACCGACAGGTGGAGGCTATGCTGATAATTACGAACCCCCCCCCCCCGGCCCAACGGTTAAATAACGCTCTTTCCCTGTGAAGTGGGGAGCGAAATTTGAGGTGGCAACATTTACGTGCTGAAGCGTGTTTTTGTTGCCTGTTTGGCCTCTGAAAGTGTCGCCTAAGTACGGACTTGGGAATCGTGGCTCGCTCGCTTGCCGAGGGAATAGTCTAGTAGGGAAGGACTAAAATGGACTCTTCATAGTGGCGTGGCCTAAAATCCCGTAGTAGTATGTGGTAACTAGAGTCGGCCGATTGAATCAGTGGAACTTGCCTAGATTTCAGTGAGCTTACTCTAGTTGTGACTTACTACTGAATTTCAGCTATTGTGTGCTTGGGACAACGGAGACATTTTATGTGTTTTTTTGTGCTGCTTCAGCTCTGTTTATGGCCCTGTTGCATTACGCCAACGCGGTTATTGCTTTTGTTTGTTGGTAAACTCGAAAAACTGGTGAAACTGGTGTTTGCTGTGATTTTTCTTTAGGTCGTTCCCAGACGGATTTAAACTAGAAAAGTACCTAAGCGTTCTTCAAATCAGTGGATTATCATTTTCCAATGTCGAGAATGCTTGCATCCATGGGAAGCGCTGTATCTTAAGGCTTTTTTTCCGCCAAAGTATTAAGTTATGCTATACCTTTGGATTCGACGTGGATAACACTGGCTTTATATTGTCTCACAATTCTGTGATTTCCTGTTTTGAAACGAGTACGGCGACTTCTCTTATACACGATAATTAACCCTGGCGCTGCTGCTCTTGTAGGCCATTGTTTTGAACGCATGCGTATAATTACGTCGAGACTCAATTAGGTAGCGTAGGCTATGGCAGGAATAGAGTCGCTTCGTCAAAGTACTATGTGCTGCGGGTGAGGAAGCGGCGATACGTCAGGCTTGGTCAGCGTACCCAACTACAGTATTTCCATTAAGTTCCACAAGAGTTCCGACTCCCCAATAACGGTGTGTTAGGTTTTGCCAGGCAGGGCATGCGCAGATGGTGTTCAAGCAGGCTGGGGGAGGGGAGACGCCGATGCCGTACGGCGCGTGCGCTGTGTCGGAGCTTATTTACGCGCGTGCGTCCTGGTCTCCATTTTCGGCCACGCCGCGCCAGACTTTAGAAGGTGAGCCTCCTCTCAGTTTGGGAGTCCGTAGTTGCGGCCTCCTTGTTTTGAGCTCTTCGCCGAGGCCCGCGGTCCCGGGGAGCGGCTGACTTTTTCCCCAGCTGCTCAGGGCGGCTGAGGCCTCTTGTTTAGCAAGCGGGGGCGGCGCCAGGGCCTGGTCGAGCGGAAACGCAATACGCGCTCGGCGCCATTTCCTAAGAACTGAGTGCGTCCTGCTGACGCCGCCCGGCCTTCCGTGTCTGGTGAGGCGAAGTGACTTTTACTATCTTCTGTGCTGCTCCGGACGAAGATTTCTCTTGCCATGTGTACGTGGGGTAGACGTGGGAAGGCGGGAGAAGGCGAAGAGGGCGGGCGGGCGGGCGGGTATAGGGCTGCCGATGTTCTCCCCCACTCAGTGTGGCGACGTCTTTGTCTGCCCCGTAGCAACAGAAGGTGAAACCGAGACTACGCTCACTTCCAGCATGATGTTAAACACCGAAGGCGGCGAGGGCTATGTCGTGAAAGTGCGCGGACTGCCCTGGTCCTGTTCTGCCGATGAAGTGCAGAGGTTTTTCTCCGGTAAGAGTTTGGTCTGTGCGCGCCCCCTCCCCTTTTGTATCTGTTGCCGGGAGGGGGGAATCTCTCGCTTTTTGTTGGGAAATCAGTAAATGCATGCTTAATATTTTGGAACTCACATCCTTGCCGCAAGAGGAAAAGGTTCCTTAAGTTTTTAGCTTCAGAGATAGCGATTTTAATTTAATTTGTAAATCAAGTATTCAAGTCAGTTTTTAAAATAACTGGTATTGAGCATGGCAAGATTTCTATTATAGAGTGTTGTAAGAGTGGTGCAAACGTCGGACAAAAGATTGAAAAATTGTATTTATCCTTTGCTTTTGTTTTCTGTAATTTTTAAAGCATGCTGTTAATGGAAATTCTGTGAGATGTTATTTCTATGAATTGGTATTCCTTAAAGTTCAGAAAAGATATACAGGTATTTACTGAGACCACAGTTGCTCATTTCAGATTGAAGCATCATAAGGCAAGCTTTGTAGACTGAAGTCAGTGGGACTTGAGATGGTGGTCTGTTGGTATGCCTAACTGGTTCTCCCACTTCTTCATAGAATGCAAAATACTAAATGGATCTTCAGGGGTCCGTTTTATCTACACAAGGGAAGGACGACCAAGCGGTGAAGCATTTGTGGAACTGGAAACTGAAGAAGATGTGAAGTTGGCACTGAAAAAAGACAGAGAAACAATGGGACACAGATATGTTGAAGGTTTGGATTGCTGTAGTAACTCGCTAAATAGGCTTTCATTTGGGTGGAGTTTTAGGTGCATGACTTTTCTGCGTTTGTGTGAACTTGAACATGTTTTCCAAATGATTGTTGTGCATTGATGTTTTTGTACAAAATTCCAAAATTCATTAATTCTAAGTGCCTCTTACAGTCTTCAAGTCAAACAACGTTGAAATGGATTGGGTTCTGAAGCATACTGGTCCTAACAGCCCTGATACGGCTAATGATGGTTTTGTACGTCTTAGAGGACTTCCATTTGGTTGTAGCAAGGAAGAAATTGTTCAGTTTTTCTCAGGTATGTGGGGTACAAGTTCTAGCTATAGTTGTGGGGAAAGGTTAGGTTTTAGTGGCACTGAAATAATAGCTAGTTATAAAGCAAGCCATACTTAAACTGCCAATCTTGAATGGTTAATGCTTTTGGGTATATTAAAACGAAAATCTTTTAAATGTTTTCTGCTTGGAAACTGCCTCCAGATTTTAAAGTATCCCCTAAAATTTGGTCCTTTGAACCTTTACAATATTAAGGGTGGTTAATATATTAAGCAGTGAAATAAATGTTAATAAACTGGAGGCAAAGCTGTTATTTAAACTCTTCCACTCTGTTTAGTCAAGTGCTTAGAATTTTTGCATAGCTTTAGATAACGTGTTGAAAATATAGAAATTTAGTTTTGTAATTGTAGCTTGATTGAAAGGGTGGAAGAAGATAAATGCTGAAATTATCCTAAAATCCACAGTTAGGCTGGTTTCTTCATTAGAATGAATCAATGTCATCAAATTTTGAACAATGTTTAGTATTTTTTAGAATTTGACCATATCAGACTGGATTTTAAATAAAGTATAGGTGGGGGAGTATGAAACCCAGGGAACAAGAAGTAGGCTTGATGTGAAGTCTTTAGGGCTGCATTTAGATTTCTTTTCAAAATTGGAATTATAGAGTGAATTAGTTCCTACTTGTTACTTTTGGTATCAATTTATATTGCCCAACTGTGGATCTCATGAGTTTTTTTCTTTTGACCACATGTCTAAATTTGATGTTCATATATTCTGAAATGAATGTTAGAATCTTAGTGTTTTCTGACATTTGTAATAAGGGAGCACAAGATACTTGCCTGTCTTATGTTTATAAGTATTGGATATTTTCAAGATTGGATAAAATTGGTGGCTTCATATAAATTCATGGGGAGGTGAATTACAGTTCATAGCATGAGAAAAAAGGATTAGACAAAAGACAGAAGTGAAGATTACATCAGAATGTTTGGAATATGTAGTAGTAGTCCAGATAAATCTGAATGTTTTGTTAGTTGAATTAGATTCATAAGATCAATTTATGTAATTTTAGATTTTTGAAAAATGTTTTTGCAAATATTAATGGTATGCATGTACAGTTTTTCAAATGAGTTTTTATATAAATGCCAGTTCTTGATTTCATTGTTAGAGCTGTTAAATGTTTTGCATGAAGTTGTTTAAAACTTGTAATGCTTTATAAAATGTTATACTTTTTAAAGAGAAATTTAATTGATAAACTGAAGTGCTTTAGAGATTATTAATGTTAACATTGTAGAAATGTGTATTTTGTAAACAGGTTTTTAAGAATCTACTAGTATATGATAAGTGTTCATGTTGACATGTTTTTATATAGTGTTGATAATTCCATGCTGATTCTAGATTTAAAGTATAACTACTGGTGTATTTTAAAGCTATAAGAAAATCATGATTGGGCTTGTGATGTTAATATTACCCCCCTACTGGGGTTATTTGTCCTTGGGTTGAAGGGTTGGAAATCGTGCCAAATGGGATAACATTGCCGGTGGACTTCCAGGGGAGGAGTACGGGGGAGGCCTTCGTGCAGTTTGCTTCACAGGAAATAGCTGAAAAGGCTCTAAAGAAACACAAGGAAAGAATAGGGCACAGGTGGGGATGGATGGTTGGTTGGATATGTCGCTCTTCTTATGGTAAACTGTTGTTAAATCCATATTCTCTCTTCTCAAGTGCTCACCTCACAACATGTAATGTCATGCCCTACTAACATCTCCAATATTATCATAAAATGTTTTTACTATTTGTTTTTTTTTTTAATATGCAAACTGGCTGAAGTGCTAGTTTTGCTGTTCCCTAGATTACTCAAGGCTCTTAATTCTCCACATATTTAATGATAACTTAAGGACTTTGAGAGACTATGGCTTTAAATTTCCTAATAGTACCAATTATGCCTCTACTTTTAAAGACACTTAGCATTTTATTACCATAAGAAAATGTGATTACTAAACTTTTTTCTTTATAAATTGATGAAACATTTTCTTGTGTAATTTCTTGCATAAAAGTACAATTTCCAAAAATGTCACAAAGGGTTTATTCTAAGTTTTGTGACTCATTAATTGAAGCATGCATCTTTTGCCCATGCTAATTTTGCCATGCAAATGCATGGAATAGGCTTGTGAGCACACAAAAAAACTTTTTTTGAATGTACTGATGGGTTAAAATTCTGGTGGAGGCTGGTTTTTTAACCCTTCTGCATATTGCCATATGAGCAAAGTATGGGCACTGTTGAGTGGACATCTGTCCCTCCAGAATGTGTTGCAATTATTGAAAAGATAAATTTGCTGGCTCTCCCTAACCTTTAAGGTGGGATTTTAATGAGCATACAAATAAGTTACAATCCTTACTGTATTGCTTGGCCTTGGATTATTTGCTACTGTATATTAAAAAATCTGGTTTAAAATTGCCAGTTCCAAGGCTATGATTTCAGAATGTGTTTTTTGTATAATTTAGTGTGCAAGTTTTAAAATTCTCAATTAGTTTTATATGTCTGAACTCTTTAGGTACATTGAAATCTTCAAGAGCAGCCGAGCAGAAGTGCGCACTCATTATGATCCTCCTCGCAAACTAATGGCCATGCAACGGCCGGGTCCTTATGACCGGCCGGGTGTGGGGAGAGGCTATAACAGCCTTGGTAGAGGAAGTGGGTTTGAAAGAATGAGACGCGGTGCGTATGGTGGAGGTAAATAAACAAAATATTCTTACACTTTAAAAACAAGTTATTTGCAACAAAAGCATTTTTGAATGTAAAATATGTTTCTTCATACTCTGAAATTCTGGTTTCAGGTTATGGTGGCTATGATGATTACAATGGCTATAATGATGGCTATGGCTTTGGATCTGATAGATTTGGAAGAGGTAGGTATTCTTGATTAGGGCAAATGAGGCAAGTCATTCTACATACAAAAGATTTAGAATGGACTGTCCTTTCTACAGGAATGTCAGATCACAGATATGGGGATGGCTCGTCTACTTTCCAAAGCACAACTGGTCACTGTGTACACATGAGAGGATTACCTTACAGAGCTACAGAGAACGACATTTACAATGTAAGTTACTGTCTTTGTTGGCATGTGTTCATACTGATATATTTTCAGGATTGCTTCCCTTTTAAGAGAACATAGTATGAGAAATGAAATTAATGTTGCCTCCATCTGGTGTTCTTTGTAGTTCTTCTCGCCTCTTAATCCTGTAAGAGTACACATTGAAATTGGACCTGATGGCCGGGTAACAGGAGAGGCAGATGTTGAATTTGCTACTCATGAGGATGCTGTTGCTGCAATGTCCAAAGACAAAGCAAACATGCGTAAGTTCATCTTTCCTGCAGAAGCCTTTATTTTCATCAGCTTCTTTCCCTTTCTCCCACAAAACAGATTTTATACTGGTCTTAACATTACAGTAATTGGATGTGGGTGGTGTAATTTCCACTGCTCCGTTTTTAGCAGTGACCAACATTGAGTGTTGTATCAAGATATGAGTCCTTGTATGTAAAGTAGCTTTATTTGGGAAGTTTGTTTGTGGGTCAGTGCATCGCTGTCTTTTTGTTCCCTTAGAACACCGATATGTAGAACTCTTCTTGAATTCTACAGCTGGAGGAAGTGGTGGTGCATATGGCAGTCAGATGATGGGAGCTATGGGTATGTGTAGAAATTCAGTTTCGTGTAAAGTACTGCTGATATTTAACAAAGTCGCTAATTTTATATAGTTCCTGCTTATTCTAAGTGGCCTAAAACTGAAACTCAACATTTTGTCTTAATCACAGTCAAGGAAACTGAAGGGGTAGTCCAAGATTGGAACACTAACACATTGGCAGGTATATAAACCTTTTAGTAGGTATACATTCTAATGATCAGGCTGTTAAATGAATAAATGTTTTATCTATTGTATGAGTGGTGGCATGAGTGAGTTCTGAGATTACGAATGATGGCATATTGGGTGTGGGGAAAGAGACAACATGCTGTCCATGTGTTACTATATTTTTTTGGACGGGGATTGGGTATGGGATGAATGCTGGAATTATTGTGGCTTTCATTATCACAGTAGGCATTCTACTTAGCCTCAAACTTGAGTATTCTTCTGCAACTTTCAGTTCTGTGTAATAACTTCAGAAGCTGGGTTGCTTGTTCTAAGAGCTCATTCTTGTGGTGGTTATTGTGTGCTGTGGGTATATGTGCTGCTTTTATGGCATTTTGTAGATTGGTTAGGCTTTGTTCTTAAGATATGAGAAAGAAAAAAACTACATATTCTCAATTGCAAAAACGTTTTGCAGAGATAATTAAGTGAGCTATTCAAGTAGCTGTATTCTGAATATCTTTGTTACACATTTAAAAGTGCTATATATGAGGTGGGTAGCCTAGAACAGTATTATTAGTCATTGGAGCAGAAGTCAGATATCCTGTTGAAAGTTGGCATCTCCTGTGTGATCTTAAAACTGGCCCATATGGAGTGGTTTGCATTGTGTATTAGCATATAAAGGCTATGCAGCCACCAGAACATACAATTCTATAGATCTAAGTACCACTTCAAGTTCAGTTAGTGCACCTGAAATGTACAATGTATTTTAAAGGAATAGACATGCCATTTTCAGATGAGTACAACAAAATTACTTCCAAACTGAATAGTTTACACACCTCAACATAGATGCCACACAAATCGCTAAGTTTGTTATTTGCATAAGTGTTGTCTGCAAATGCTTCCCTTAAAAATGACAGCAAAACTAGGAGTCTTTCCATATGAGATTATGCTGTAATAGGACTAAAATTGCCCTTTTGAGGTAGTATATATCATAAGAATCTTAATGAAAGATGATGGTAGTCAAGGTCTTAACATGCATATCCTTAACTTGAAAGGAAGCCAATCCAGTTATGGTGGTCCAGCTAACCAACAGCTGAGTGGGGGTTACGGAGGAGGCTATGGTGGTCAAAGCAGCATGAGTGGATATGGTAAGATGTTTTTATTAATCTTAAAGGGATATGTGTTTGAGTTAGCTAGCTGCCTTTTTGAGAATCGACATGCTCAGGCAAATACTTAACTTATGACATTTCAAAATTGCCTAGGTATTTGGTTCCAGCTACCTTATAGGATGAAATGTAAGTCTTTAGAGGAAAAATGACAGGAACCCTTTTCCTTATAATATTTATTTATTTATTTGATTTATACCCTGCCCATCTGGTCTACAAGACCACTCTGGCTCTTTTAAAATCTGAAAATAAGTAGTTGACCCAGTCTATATGTGCTGCATTGCATTGTTAGTTAATGGTGTGAAAATGATAATGTACATTAGGCTTTGCGGTAGAGGAGGGCATTAAGATGTTTCAGGGTTTGCTCTGGACATACTTTACAAAAAGTCTGGGGAAGTGATTTGCTGGCTTTATAGAATTATAAACTTGGCATTACATAGAAGAAAGTTTGTCTTTTCAATAACAAAATTATGCAAGGTGGTATAAGATAACTTGTAGGAAATTATGTCGCTGTGTCTGAAGAGTACCACAGTTTTACACTAAATTGTTTATTATCTACTTTAGGTAACCAGAGTGCGATGAACAGCAGCTACTACAGTAGTGGCAGTCGTGCATCCATGGGAGTGAATGGCATGGCTGGAATGTCCAACATGTCCAACATGAGTGGTGGCTGGGGAATGTAACTCTCCTAATTTTTGGTCAACTTTTTTAAGAAAACAAAAAACTTAGTTTAACAGTTTTGCAATACAAGCTTGTGATTTATGCTTTACTTGTAAGTGAAATCAGGATCATTTTAAAACATTCAGGTTCAGTATTTTTGAATATGCTGAAACATTTCATCTAGGGTGTAAGTCAAGTAAAGTTCCTGTTCAACCATTTTCAGCTTTTCCCCTCGTTTTTGTTGTAGAAGTGTGTATGAGCAGTAAGCGTATTTAGGTTAAAGCTGTTTCAATTATGTTAAATGTTGCTCTTATACTGTGTAACACCAAACACTTTCCAGTGCATGTTCAGGAACATGCTTTTTTGTACAAACAAAGATATAGGAGCTGTGTTGAAAACTCAAGTGAACATTTGGCATGTTAGTTCTAGTTTTTCCTTTTTAATATTCTTGTAAGGCACATTAAGCTTTTTAAGTTAATGGGGAAATGTGAGATGCAATACAGCCACTCTTAGGATTTTGGTCTTGATGTTCGTATGAGATCTGAGGCCTTGATTTAATCTTTTCATTGTATTGTGATTTACTTTTAGGTGTATTGCGCTAAGTGAAACTTGTTAAAATAAAACTTCCTTTTAAAAACTGGAACGTCTCTTGATTTAAGTAAACATTGCTACCAGAAGCAACTGTTTTGCTGGACTAATTAGTTCCAGCAAATGTTTTTTATTCAGAGTCCATCATAACAGGGTTCTTAAATATATGCTTTTGCAGAATTTGGTAGTAGCCAGGAAATTGAATTTGGGTAGAGTGATGAATTTTTCTGTAGCACTACCCACTGTGTGAAAATTGGTGCTTATAACTATTCTGTACAGAGCTGAGATAAATGAGACTGCTTTCAGATACAATGGTGCCTCGCTTAGCGATTGCCTCATTTAACAATGTATTCGCTTAGAGATGAGGTTTTAGGAGCGATGTTTCCAATGGGGGAATTTCGCATAGCGACGTTGGGGACCTTGCTTCGCTTAACGATGACAGTTTAGGTCCCCCTGTTTCACTTAATGATGTTTTTGACAGCTGAGTTTTTGCTATTTTTAAAAGGTGTTAAATTGTTTAAAAAGTGCTTGAAATCATTAGTGCACTTAATAAACTCTTTGTTAACCAAATTTGGCTTTGTTCTGACTTTTTTTGAATTTTTGGTGGTTTTTTTCTCCCCCATTGAAATGCATTGAAAAGGTTTCAATGCATTCCAATGGGGGAACCACGTTTCCCTTAGCGATGTTTCCTATGGCGATTTTTGCTTAAGGACGGTAATCCGTTCCCATTGGAACGGATTATCCGGTTTTCAATGCATCTCTGTGGGAAAACGCGTTTCGCTTAGCGATGTTTTCCCATAGCGATGGATTTTTTGGCACCAATTAAAATAGTTAAGCGAGGCACCACTGTATTTTATCCTCAACCACATGAGAGTGTGGCACTTTTACATTGCAGCTCCACATTTACTTGTGGGAAAGTGGATTCCAGAACAATAGTTTAATATATGCCACATCAAGCATATTCTTGATTGCTAACAGTTTCCCCCAATCCACATAAGAGACCAGGAGCTGAATTGTCCTAACATGAAAACACTGGTGAGGAAGGAGGACAGATGTGATACATGAAAATTGTCACATTACCAGGACAACTTAATTTTTTAAAAACTCATTACATGTTAGGATCCATCAAGTTACATCTGACATATATTGACTGTAATAGCATTTTCAAGGAGTTTTTTAAATCAGTTAACAAAGTTTCCATGGCCAAGTGGGGAATTAAATTCAGATATCCTGAATCTGACACATTCTGCTACAGCATAATGGCTGTATGATCTACATTAGGTTGTACTACTGTAATGTACTTTTCATGCTGTGTAAAGTACTTTACCAAAACCTGTGCAGATGCTCCTATTAATCAAGGTTTTTATGAAATAAAGCTCTGGAGCAATGAGAAATAATTTCCTAATCACAGCATGATGTACACAGAATAGGGGTGAGATTGAAAGCAAGATGGTTACACTATTGAAGAAAATTTCTGAAATGGTAGTATGCAGAGAGTAGTATGTAATTGGAGTAATTTCTAAATTAAGCTAGTTGGGTATCGGCATGGAGATGAAAAATGGAAAGTGTTATCTAAGGTTCTGGCTTTAGACCTTCCAATTGTGAAGTGAAAGCCACCTAAGACCTCTATTAAAAAAATCCTACAGATACAGTGGTGCCTTGCTTGACGATGTTAATTTGTTCCAGCGAAATCGCTGTAGAGCAAAAACATTGTCAAATGAAAAAACCCATTGAAACGCATTGAAAACAGTTCAATGTGTTCCAATGGGCTGAATACAGTACCTGCTCGCCCAGCGAAGATCCTCCATACGGCGACCATTTTGGGTGCCTGTAAAGCAAGGAATCCGTCCTAGAAAACAGCGGGGCCATTTTCTTCAGCCCGTGCCCATTTTGAAACCTGACGATCAGCTGTTTGCTGATCATTCGAAAAGCAAAAATCAGTTCCCGAAGCAGGGAACCGATCGTTAAATGAAAAAACCCATTTAAAACATTTTGCAATTGCAAAAACCTAATCGTATAGCGATTTCCTCGTAAAGTGAGGTACGACTGTACTTCAGTTTTCTTTCTCTATGCGAGCATCACTGTTTGTACAACTGTTCTATATTCCCAGATTAAATTTTTCCCCACTCATCAAAATACTCCTGTATGACTCCTTTGCCACTATAGACAAATGGATCCAAATTGCCTTTTTGAAGTACATCATTACCCAACTGATCTTTGCCATTTTATTCCTATTTCCATTGTCCTTTTTCCTTTTTTCCAACCCTTGAGCCCCGCTATGGCTTTCTACTGTGGTTGCTGCCACCAGTTCAAAGAACATTAGTTTCTTCACCTTGAGATGTTTCAGTCTTACAACTAAACATGATCCGAGTTCTGTACTTTCAGAAAGGGGAGTTTCTTTGTATTAATCTTTCAGTTGGGCATGCCCACCTACTGGCATTCTTGGGAGTTTCTAACTGCCTGTATCAACATTATTTACCCCTGATTAACTTCAAATTCTGTGGCTTGTAATACATCCAAACTTATATCAATTTCTGTTCTGTTTCAAACTTTCATCTCCAAATCCTTTGACTATGTTTTGGGTACAAACATGGCTATCCATAATCAACTAGCTAAAAAGCCTGAATTTTATACAACTATTGGACAGTAGTCTGCAGCTCATGCAAACAGTATTGCTTGAAACCACTGCCATCTTTGCTCTTGTATTACCTCACAAGTGAACAGAAGTGCCACATGAAATGAATTCTTGTGGATAAAATTTTCAAGGAACATTTTATGAAGGTGCACGTTAACCTTTTTAATTTCATTTTGAGTATTGTATATGACTGCATTGGTACTTTAGAAATGAATCTATACTGTCTTTTGAAGTATAGCAAAGGCACATTCATTTACATTGGTTTTTAAAAATCATTCCATAGGGACATTTTTAAAGATGCTAACAAGAACTTTGCATAAAAATCTAGAGAATTTAAGTGGTATTATCACAATAGGTATATCACTGATAATGTGTTCAGAAAAGTATTTTGTTTCAGAGATCAGTACACAAATATTAAGTACAAAGTTAAAAACAATCAGAAGCATGACTTGTCAGTGTTTTAGTACAATGAGAACATTTGAGATTATGACATTTTTCTTGCATTTAATAGATTCAAAATGCAGTTTCCATAGTTTATGTTAATCCCCTTTTTTGTAAATGTTCTTTGACCCAGCGTAACATGGCAAATAGTACCATTGAGAGGTTATGGGATACATGAAGAACGGAGGAATTTATATTCTGCCCAAAACGCAGTACAGGTTTAGTTTAGGATCTTGCTGTCTAAATATAAAGCAGAAAGGGAAACATGAAAGCCCCTCCCCCGGCGCAAGCTCCTCATCACATGCCTTCTCACACTGAACAATTAGTCCTACAAGGGAAAGCCAATTTGGATAATTTCCCCTCTGTTCTGAGTTAAGACAAGAAGATTCTAACCATTCTCTAGTTCTGCGTGGTTCTGCTAAAACAAGCCAATAGATTAGGAAGCATTTGATGAACATCTCTGAAGCAATAAAGTGTGGCAGGTATCACAAACTCTTACAGGCTTTGGATAGGAGGGTAGTGCAAGTTCATTGCTGGAACAAGTGTTGCAGAAAATGTGACCGCAGTTTCGACAGTGATGCTGTAAAGAAAAGCATGGTTGTAACTTCTTTCTCACCATCTGGAAAACTTCTGTCTAGAAAATGAGCTTTAAAGATAACGGTGCTTGAAATACTTTTGTGACTTGAGTTGCTAGCCCCTGTCAATGAAGCATTGTGGGGAATTAAACTCCCAACGTCTGGCTGCACAGCCAGATACAGAAACCATACTATCCACGTGCTGAGGAAGTCTGCGTGTGTGGAGGGCTGCCGCATTAACAGAACAAGTTAGTCATCACTAATAGTTCACATGCTGATTTCCCTGAATTAGGATGAATAAGGAAAAGGAAGGATCTAGATTCGCTGGTTGTGAAGGAAAAAGACATAATGCCTCAATACACAGTCCATATATTGCACATAATTTCAGTCTATGAAACTTGTAGAACAAATGCATTGCCAATTGCACCTGGTATCTGTGGCGTCTTTTCTGAAGGACCCCTGACACAGTAAGAAAGCAGCACAACTTTGAACTGAATTTAGACAAGTTGCTCCTACACATCCAACATGTGGGCTTGTCTGTACCTCTGAGTAATTCTCAGAAGCCTTTTTCTGGTAGGTCTAAGTTTTGATTTCAGGTGGGTGGTAACACGGGAAGAGTGCTTTTTTAGCTATAAGTGCTTTGCCTCAAGACATGCTTTCTTGAAAGCTCACGTGCTTCTCACAACTGAATTGGGATGCTCTTCTCGGAACCCCTCTAGAAACCAGCAAGTAGGTGGTGAGCTTTGGGCCTCAAATTTACTTCTACCCCCTTAATCTTTGTTGCTGAGCTTTAAAGGGAACTCTGGTTTTCCAAAGTGCCCTAACACACTAACAGTCCTGACACTGGAGGGTTATCAACTGACATTACCTTTCTTCTAGAAATGGAGAACTCTTTTTGGCACTGTTTACAGTGGGTTGCTTCATCATCTTTTAGCCAGGTGTGACCCTATCAGTGAAACAAAATGAAATTTATTACTGCAATCAAAATTCAGAAGCTGAGCAATTTATCATTTAAGAGAACAAAAATGTAATCTTGGCACCCTCAGCCCAGCAAAGCAAACCTGTAACCAAAATCTTCAACAGACTTGGACAATTAAGCTGAATCTGCAACGAGATCTTGTTGTTTAGTTGTTAAGTTGTGTCTGGCTCTTTGTGACCCCATGGACTAGAGCATGCCACACTCATCTGTCTTCCACTGCCTCCCAGAGTTGGGTCAAATTCATATTGGTAGCTTCGATGACACTGTCCAACCATCTCGTCCTCTGTCGTCCCCTTCTCCTCTTGCCTTCACACTTTCCCAACATCAGGGTCTTTTCCAGGGAGTCTTCTCTTATGAGATGGGCAAAGTGTTGGAGCCTCAGCTTCAGGATCTGTCCTTCCAGTGAGTACTCAGGATTGATTTCCTTCAGAATGGATAGGTTTGTTCTCCTTGCAGTCCAGGGGACTCTCAAGAGCGTCCTCCAGCACCACAATTCAAAAGCATCAATTCTTCGGCGGTCAGCCTTCTTTATGGTCCAGCTCTTACTTCCAGACATTGCTACTGGAAAAACTATAGCTTTGACTATGTGGACCTTTGTCGGCAAGATGATGTCTCTGCTTTTTAAGATACTGTCTAGGTTTGTCATCGCTTTCCTCTCAAGAAGCAGGGGTCTTAATTTCGTGCCTGCTGTCACCATCTGCAGTGAACATGGAGCCCAAGAAAGTAAAATCTGTCACTGCCTCCATATCTTCCCCTTCTATTTGCCAGGAGGTGATGGGAACAGTGCCCAGGATCTTAGTTTTTCTGATGTTGAGCTTCAAACCATTTTTTGCACTCTCTTCTTTCACCTTCCTCACTTTAATTCCTCCTCACTTTCTGCCACCAGAGTGGTATCATATGCATATTTGAGGTTGTTGGTATTTCTTCCAGCAATCTTAATTCCGGTTTGGGATTCCTCCAATCCTGCCTTTCGCATGATGTATTCTCCATATAAATCCAATAACCAGGGAGACAATAAGCAGCCTTGTCATACTCCTTTCCCAATTTTGAAACAATCACTTGTTCCATATCCAGTTCTAATTGTTGCTTCCTGTCCCACATATAGATTTCTCAGGAGGTACAGTTGTGTTCAAAATTATTCAGCCCCCACTGAAATTGAATGTTTTGGCCATTTTGACATTGATTTTGATCATTCAGTCATCTTGCTTACATTTACATGAAAGAGACACTTGTAGGTCAGAGAAATATAACCTTAAGTTTATAATGAAATAACCACAAATGTCTTTTCTGTGCTCACATCATTATTAGTTTGTATTCAACCCCCAAGTGACATTCAATCTTAGTACTTAGTACAACATCCTTTTACAGTTATAACAGCTTTTAAACGTGAAGCATAGCTTGACACAAGTGTATCTTCGCCCATTCTTCATGGGCAAAAGCCTCCAGTTCAGTCAAATTCTTAGGCTTGCGCACTGCAACTGCTTTCTTTAAGTCCCACCAGAGGTTCTCAATCGGATTTAAGTCTGGTGACTGCGATGGCCACTCCAAAATGTTCCAGCCTTTCCTCTGCAACCATGCTCTAGTGGACTTGGAGGTATGCTTGGGATCATTGTCCTGTTGAAAGGTCCAACGTCTCCCAAGCCTCAGGTGTGTGACGGACTGCATCACATTTTCATCCAATATCTCCTGGTACTGAAGAGAATTCATGGTACCTTGTACACGCTGAAGCTTCCCTGTACCTGCAGAAGCAAAACAGCCCCAAAGCATTATTGACCCTCCGCCATGCTTCACAGTAGGCAAGGTGTTCTTTTCGTCATATGCCTTGTTCTTCCTCCTCCAAACATAGCGTTGATCCATGGGCCCAAACAGTTCTAATTTTGTTTCATCAGTCCACAGAACACTATCCCACAACTTTTGTGGTTTGCCCACATGACTTTTGGCATACTGCAGTCGACTCTTCTTATTCTTGGGAGACAGCAAGGGGGTGCGCCTGGGGGTTCTGGCATGGAGACCTTCATTACGCAGTGTGCGCCTTATTGTCTGAGCTGAAACTTCTATACCCACATCTGACAAATCTTTTTTCAGTTCCTCAGCAGTCACACGGGGACTTTTCACCACTCTACGCTTTAGGTAGCGCACAGCAGTCGAAGTCAGCATCTTCTTTCTTCCACAACCAGGTAGCATTTCAACAGTGCCCTTTGCCTTGAATTTGTGAATGATGCTTCCTATGGTGTCTCTTGGTATGTTTAACTTCTTTGCAATCTTCTTATAGCCATTGCCCTTCCTGTGAAGACAAATCACCTCTTCTCTTGTCTTCCTGGACCATTCTCTTGACTTCACCATGTTTGTAACCACACCAGTAAATGTCTAGAAGGAGCTGAGTATCACAGTCATTTTAAAGCTGCCTAATTGGTGCTTATTATACTTGATTGGTGCTCAGTGACATCCACAGGTGTTTTCAATACCTGATCGAAAACACCTGAATGAACCTCTCTTCTTCAGAGTGGTAGTCTTTAAGGGGTTGAATAATTGTGGCAATGAAGAAACCACAAAAGAAACATTTACTACTGTATTACATAAACAATTGATGTTATTTTAGTTGCATTTGGTTCTTTAAAACGTCCTTGTAGGATTTGATTCTGAATACAATTCCAAATGTACACTATAGTCCCTAAACCCCTTTACAGCATTGGGGGCTGAATAATTTTGAACACAACTGTAGATTAGGTGGTCAGGCACTCCCATTTCTTTAAGAACTTGCCAGAGTTTGCTGAGAGCCACACAAAGGCTTTTGCATAATCAATGAAACAGAAGTAGATGTTTTTCTGGAACTCTCTGGCTTTCTCCATAATCCAGCGCATGTTAGCAATTTGGTCCCTAGTTCCTCTGCCACTTCAAAATACAGCTTGTACTTCTGGGAGTTCTCGGTCCACATACTGCTGAAGCCTACCTTGTAGGATTTTGAGCATAACCTTGCTAGTGTGTGAAATGAGTGCAGTTATGCGGTAGTTGGAGCATTCTTTGGCACTGCCCTTCTTTGGGATTGGGATGTAGAGTGATCTTTGTCAATCCTCTGGCCACTGCTGAGTTTTCCAAACTTGCTGGCATATTGAGTGTAGCACCTTAACAGCATCATCTTTTAAGATTTTAAATAGTTCAACTGGAATGCTATCAGCTCCACTGGCCTTGTTGTTAGCCATGCTTTCTGAGGCCCACTTGACTTCACTCTCCGTGATGTCTGGCTCAAGGTCAGCAACTACATTGTCTGGGTTGTCCGGGACATCCAGATCTTTCTGGTATAATTCCTCTGCGTATGCTTGCCACCTCTTTTTGATGTCTTCTGCTTCTGTGAGGTCCCTACCATTTTTGTCCTTTATCATGTCCATCTTTGCACAAAAGTTTCCTTTAATATCTCCAATTTTCTTGTGCAGATTTTGGGTTTCCCCCTTTCTATTATTTTCCTCTATATCATTGCACTGTTCATTTAAGAAGGCCTTCTTCTCTCTCCTTGCTATTCTTTGGAAGTCTGCATTCAGTTTTCTGTAACTTTCTCTATCTCCCTTGAATTTTGTTTCCCTTCTCTTCTCTGCTATTTGTAAGGCCTCGTTGGACAGCCATTTTGCTTTCTTGCATTTCCTTTTCTTTGGGATGCTTTTTGTTGCTGCCTCCTGTACAGTGTTACGAGCCTCCATCTGTAGCTCTTCAGGCACCCTGTCCACCAAATCTAGTTCCTTAAATCTGTTCTTCACTTCCACTCTATATTCATAAGGGATTTGGTTTAGATTACACCTGACTAGCCCAGTGGTTTTTCCTACTTCAGTTTAAGCTTGAATTTTGCTATAAGAAACTGATGATCAGAGCCACAGTCAGCTCCAGGTCTTGTTTTTGCTGACTTTATAGAGCTTCTCCATCTTTGGCTGCAGAGAACATAATCAATCTGATTTCGATATTGCCCATCTGGTGATGTGGAACAAACCCTTTTGAACACACTGGGATTTGCCTCTGAGTGAACATGAACAAATCACTCATAACAGTTGTTTCAGGTTGCAGCATGCTGTGCTGAGAAGACAGGAGAAATCAAAGTGCTCAAAGGTTGTGAGGAGGGCACATCTGGTAGTGCCAGACATTTTCCCAGAGAAGCAAAGCACAATACATACTGCTACAAGAGAAGAAGAAAGTAATAGATGGAAAGAAGTAGATAAGCTTAATGTACAGCAAAATTTGAATACCTTTAGTGCTTTATTTACTTCTTTAATATCTTCCATCTTAAGCTTGGATCTAGAAAACAAAATGGCATCTACTTATGATGGAAACCTCAAATGTGTATTTTAATGCTTTAATGCTTAATCCATAATACAGATTTCAGAATTATTAGAACAGACTTACTGGCTAAGGTGAAGTCCCATTTCTTGAAGGGCCTGTTCCTGTTCTTCGCGCATCTTTTCTAACTGCTGCTTCTCTTCTTGCAGTTTTCGCAACTCCTATAAAACAAATGTATGTAATACTATATATTTTCATCAAGCATATCTCCTTTTGTTTTGAACTGGCTTTACAAAATGAAAACCTGTGGGTGCAGAGACTTGTGTTTGAAACGTTCGGTGCCTGGCGTGCCATTAAATCATGGAAGGTCATTCCAGAGAGTATGCATGATACAAATCCAGAGTAGTGGCTAATTTGGTCCGTACTCTAGGAACAGCACTCTGTTACTCTGGGGAGCTTGTGTCTGGAATGGCTTCTTTAACCTTAACCCGTGGTGTTTCTGACAACCAATGGTGGGACCTAAACTCAGAAGAATATAGGAAACAATACATTTTATAACATCAGAAATTATTATATTGAGTCCAACTATTGGCCCAATGGTTCTGTATCATCTGTTTTATTTTGCAAGACCACAAGATAAGGTTTCACAGCTTTATCTAGATATACAGTTGTGTTCAAAATTATTCAACCCCCACTGAAATTGAATGTTTTGGCCATTTTGACATTGATTTTGATCATTCAGTCATCTTGCTTACATTTACATGAAAGAGGCACTTGTAGGTCAGAGAAATATAACCTTAAGTTTATAATGAAATAACCACAAATGTCTTTTCTGTGCTCACATCATTATTAGTTTGTATTCAACCCCCAAGTGACATTCAATCTTAGTACTTAGTACAACATCCTTTTACAGTTATAACAGCTTTTAAACGTGAAGCATAGCTTGACACAAGTGTCTTGCAGCGATCTACGGGTATCTTCGCCCATTCTTCATGGGCAAAAGCCTCCAGTTCAGTCAAATTCTTAGGCTTGCGCACTGCAACTGCTTTCTTTAAGTCCCACCAGAGGTTCTCAATCGGATTTAAGTCTGGTGACTGCGATGGCCACTCCAAAATGTTCCAGCCTTTCCTCTGCAACCATGCTCTAGTGGACTTGGAGGTATGCTTGGGATCATTGTCCTGTTGAAAGGTCCAACGTCTCCCAAGCCTCAGGTGTGTGACGGACTGCATCACATTTTCATCCAATATCTCCTGGTACTGAAGAGAATTCATGGTACCTTGTACACGCTGAAGCTTCCCTGTACCTGCAGAAGCAAAACAGCCCCAAAGCATTATTGACCCTCCGCCATGCTTCACAGTAGGCAAGGTGTTCTTTTCGTCATATGCCTTGTTCTTCCTCCTCCAAACATAGCGTTGATCCATGGGCCCAAACAGTTCTAATTTTGTTTCATCAGTCCACAGAACACTATCCCACAACTTTTGTGGTTTGCCTACATGACTTTTGGCATACTGCAGTCGACTCTTCTTATTCTTGGGAGACAGCAAGGGGGTGCGCCTGAGGGTTCTGGCATGGAGACCTTCATTACGCAGTGTGCGCCTTATTGTCTGAGCTGAAACTTCTATACCCACATCTGACAAATCTTTTTTCAGTTCCTCAGCAGTCACACGGGGACTTTTCACCACTCTACGCTTTAGGTAGCGCACAGCAGTCGAAGTCAGCATCTTCTTTCTTCCACGACCAGGTAGCATTTCAACAGTGCCCTTTGCCTTGAATTTGCGAATGATGCTTCCTATGGT
Organism: Pogona vitticeps; assembly: GCF_051106095.1. Classification (NCBI taxonomy): domain Eukaryota; kingdom Metazoa; phylum Chordata; class Lepidosauria; order Squamata; family Agamidae; genus Pogona; species Pogona vitticeps. The sequence goes on from NC_135784.1 coordinate 96,308,810, forward strand.
GTCTCTTGGTATGTTTAACTTCTTTGCAATCTTCTTATAGCTACTGCCCTTCCTGTGAAGACAAATCACCTCTTCTCTTGTCTTCCTGGACCATTCTCTTGACTTCACCATGTTTGTAACCACACCAGTAAATGTCTAGAAGGAGCTGAGTATCACAGTCATTTTAAAGCTGCCTAATTGGTGCTTATTATTCTTGATTGGTGCTCGGTGACATCCACAGGTGTTTTCAATACCTGATCGAAAACACCTGAATGAACCTCTCTTCTTCAGAGTGGTAGTCTTTAAGGGGTTGAATAATTGTGGCAATGAAGAAACCACAAAAGAAACATTTACTACTGTATTACATAAACAATTGATGTTATTTTAGTTGCATTTGGTTCTTTAAAACGTCCTTGTAGGATTTCATTCTGAATACAATTGCAAATGTACACTATAGTCCCTAAACCCCTTTACAGCATTGGGGGTTGAATAATTTTGAACACAACTGTATCAAGGCTTGAAACCTAGCCCTCTTGCATATGAACTAACTAAATGTTGTTATTAACATTAATAACTATAAACATGCCCTATCAAGTCATTTCTGACGTACTGTGACCATTTTCAAGGGTCTTCGAGGAAGAGAATGCTGAGAGGTAGTTTACTGAGCTGCACAGGCTGTCTTTTCAGCCTGCGGGGAATTCAACTCCCAACCTCTTGCTCTGCAGCCTGATACCTAAACCACCAAGCTATCCAGGCAGCTATCAATGGCCATTAGGTTTTCGAAAACCAGAAACTTGTTACAGCAATTTCTTTAGCCTTGGCTGAAAAGGCATCAAGTTTTGCCCACCTTTACTCTCTGGTTGGAAAGGAGGTTTCTGGATCACTTACTTTTTTCAGCCCTTCTACTTGTTGCAGTTCTGTTTTTAGCAAAGTTGTAGTATCCTTCTCTTGATGCAACTCTTGTTGCAATGTCTGTCTCTGTTCTTTTTCTGACTTTAATTCTCTCTCAAGAGTTTTGCTATTTAAAGGGAGTGGAAAAGAACAAAAAGCCTACATTAGGAAAAATTTATGTTTTCCAACAGTACTGACCTTGCTAGAAATTATGGAATGAGAATTTAAAGCTCTCTCTAATATGCTCTTTCCCTCTGATCACCAAGGTAGGACATTTTTTTTCTTGTGCAGCCAGTAACTGACATCTTCAGAGCTCCTTTAGGCATTCACAAACTCACCTACTATGGCTTTAAGGTATATTTTTCTTTGAACACCTCCCCCACCCACTTCACATGGCCCCCTTGTCTACGCAGAGAATCATCTGTCTGTTTTTTTCATCCTGGCTAATAAGATGGCACAGATTTAGCCAGCCCATATCTTCAACTATAAGGCACAATCTACTGAGACCCTTCTTAAGAAAGCTTTGTACCGGTGTCAGTAAACCTAACCTTTGTGTCTTTCCAGAAAACTTAACACATCCATCTGTGCACACATGGTAAACTGCAACAGTAAAATGAATCCACGTTTCTCTCTGATTGTCTACCATAATGCTCCATTATGGCACCTTTCGCTAGTAGCCTACAGCCGCTAAGCTTTCTCTGTGTTCCCTCTAGCCTGAGAGTTAGGACTGCCTCCTTGGTGGCTACCTTGCGTGGAGTATACTACGACTTGTACAGCACATTGCAAACATCCTGCTAAACAGGCAAAACCTTTAAGAAAAAGCTGGATGAAGACACAAGAGCCTGCGTTAAAAGACAACACAAAGGTACCACTTATTGTCCAGCTGGAGTAGTTGTTGCTTCAGTGTCTCAATCTTACTTCCCAGTTCTTTTTTCAATTTGACAGTTTTCTCTTCAGCATCCTGCCTGGCTTTTTCTGCACGTTGCAGTCTAAAAACAGACATATGTAAACACACTTTGATCACTGTGTCAAAATACTGGTCATTTTTCATCTTTACAGAAATAACCTTTGAACAATCCTTAATGTATGCTCTAACATTCTCTACTATGCCACAGATCAGTGCAAGTATAACCTTCTCAACACTGACCCATCAATGCCTTGTGAATATTTTCCCAGTGAGATCTTACATTCATTCCATTTGTTCATTTTGGCTCCACTCCCAGAAGCTCAGGCTAAGGTGTTTGTTCCAGTAGCTTCGGAAAAGACCAGAGACAGCTTGAGGGCACTGCTGGAGCAGCCCTTCCCACACCTTTCTAGGATGGGGAAGAACCAAAACCAATTGTGAAAACCTTCCCCTCCCAAAAAAGCCCCTCTCCAGGCTGGAGAAATGGGTAATAAAATGGTAAAAGAAATTCAGCAGAAGCAAGCATAACATACACTGTAGCAAAAAATCCCAACTTTGCATAATACGTTGATGGCATTCCAGCTACTGAAAGAAGACAAATTCCATGTTAGGTATATAATATTGCCACTATCATACTGTCTTTATAAAAAAGTCCATTGTGTAACCACAATTCTAGTTGCCTGCACCTAAAAGAAGAATTCTGTAGAGCCAGAAAAAAGCACAGGAAGGGCAACCAAAATGATCAAAAGACTGGAATAATTCCTCTAGGAGGGAAAGTTATAACGCTTGGGTTTGTTAAGCTTAGAACAAATGCGAGTAGTGGGAGATCTAGAAATGTATAACATGATGGATGGTGTAGAGAAAGTAAAGATGCAGGAGATTTTCTTGCTTTCTCATAAGATACAAAAACCAACGATCCTCCATTGAAGATGTATTTCACATTAAAAAGGAAACTTCATCATAGAGCACATAATTAAACACAGGATTCCCTTCCATAAGTTATGATGGTTGCCAACTTCGACAGCTTTAAAAGAGATCAGATAAATTCATGGAGGTTCTGGCCATGAATGGCTATTAGTCAGGATGGCTATGTGTCACCTCCGGTATCAAAAGTAGACTGCCTCTTTATGATTTTATCACAAAACTCAAAATCGAAAGGGCAGCTGCACTGATGTTTTGCTGGCCTCCATGGGCAACTGGTTGCCCACGGTGTGAGAAGAATGCAGGGGCTAGAAAGGTCTTTCCTCTGATTCAGGATGGCTCTTAAGGCCTAACAGCCCTGCAGGAAGGCAGAACAAAAGAAACCCAGGACAGGATCTCATGCCATCAGTTCCTAAATTAATATCTCAAGAGAATATTATTGTTCTGCATTCAAGTTCTGTTTTATGCCTTGACAAAAAGGGGGCATAAAAATGGATAACCCCCTCAACTCACACATACTACCTGTTCACACCTCTCCCTTCCCCCTCCCCCATCCAAATTCAGCTCCCCAGCCCCTAATAATTTTCTTTCCTGTCTTTTTGAGTTTCCACCTTTTCTTCTCACGGCTGCCTTCCCAACATCAAATACTGACTGATCCCTCTGCAGCATCTAAAACACCTTGCGGCATGTTCGCACTAACAAAACACAGTAGACAGCATCTCAGTGTGTGGATCATAATCCTCCCCCAACGCATTTCCATCAGTCCATTTCACTGAGCTGGGCAAAAGCTGTGTGAAATGGGTCCAACGGCGCCTCCCCATGTGCACACCAGTTGCTCACCTTGGAGGCACTGTCTGACATTTGTTTTGTCTAAACGCATCTGCCCATGTTTCAGAAGCTGAATGGGGATAGTTTAGTCTTTTCATTTGGGGTAGAAACACATGTGGAAAAGAATGGAACTGCTTTCATACAAATCACAGACAAAAGAAATGGGAGTAGGGAAACAAATCAGAGAAGCCTTAACTAAAAAGCGAAACAAAACTATTTGGTTTGGAAAGTGAAGCTTTACAGCAGCATTGGAGAACCAGGAAGGTCACAGCCAGTTACGCTAGGTCTGTGCTTAAAATTACCTCTCTTCCATTTGCTTCACAGAAGACATCATCTGATCTGTCTTGCCTTCAAAGGATGATATTGCTTCTTTTTTCTGTTGCAATGAGCTTTCTGCATTCTGGAGGGTCAACATTTTATTAGAATCAGAATTTATTAGAAACTATTAGAAAGCAATCAAGAGAAATATTTGTCTCGCAACACTTCTCCCCTCCCAAGGCCAAGTATAACATTCCCTTGCTTCTGAAATATCGCAGCAGGTAATCTGGGATGGCAAGAATCAAGGCAGATGGTCTAGCACTGGAGCCATAGAGATAAATGGGGGACTTGGAAACAATCAGGTACAGTCAGTATCTCTGTGAAGATTCTCAGTCATCCAGGTGTGGCTATTTGGAACTTGAGTCTTGGCAACTGGACTTCCTTCTTATCAGATTGAAATGTTTTGCCACTCATCCAAGTAGAAGCTGAAGAAGTTACTTGGATGAGTAGCAAAATGTTTCAACCTAACAAAAAAGAAGGCCAGTTGCCATGATTCAACTTTCAGAGGTAGTGTCAATGTCAGTACTTCTTAGTAGAGATGGGGGCTGGACCAATTGCTTCCTTCCAATTGCTCCACAGCGCCCGGTAGGCTAGCCACTCCTGGCAGAAGGAGGGGAGATGAGTGTCCCTGCAAGGCTGACAAGTGGCTAGCCAACTGGGCACTCCAGAGTGATTGGAAGGAAGAGCGGGGCCAGCGGCGCACACACAAGTGGATGGTCTGGACCCCGGGGATCCTGGAAAGAGAACAATCTGCATGAACTCCAAGGTATTTCAAAGAGGGAAGCAAACAGGATTCTTTCAGTAATTCTCAGTACTATCCACTATTTAACCAATAAATGGAAAAGTATAGAGACTATCACCACCTCTTTGCCATAGTTAAAACTTAGATTAGTCCAATAGACCAGTCACTCTCAATGGAGGCCATATGGCTTCCTGGAGATCCTTGGCACACTTGAAGGGCACACAGAGCGGAACCAAATCTTTACACACTACATTATAAGGTTAATTATGTGACTTATACAATCTTGATTCATCCTATATTTCTTTCATATAGTGTTTATGGTCATGCCCCCCCCCCCCCCCCAAAAAAAGGCTGAGAATGGCTGCAACAGACACCTATACTTTCCCTAGAAATCAGTTCTATGCTTATGAAAAGACTGCTGCAATGAGATAACATACTGAACAGATTATACATCTGCAGAACATTAACGTTAATAGAGGAGAAACTCCCTTGAAAACATTAGGCGGTAGAGACAGCGAACAGGCTTGGCTATGGCACTCGTGCCTCCACAGCCATCACCTTTGGAGTCAGGAAGGTGTCCTGCAATCCCTCTTCATGCTACTTCTCCACTGTCCACACACCACCTTCAAGGGAGTCCTGGATTGTTCAAACCAGAGTTCCCACTCTGTCACAAACAGAAAACTCCGGTTACAGTTGTGATCCCGACTCCCAAGACAATGTTAAACCAGAACTGCCTGCTTTGAATGTAGTGGGAACTTTGGTCTAGACAGATCAGGACAATAAATCTGAAACTGGTGTGTGGGGAGAGAGGAATAGACAGGTCACTTCCAAAATTTAAGAATAGTGGCTTATGAACCTTGAAACGTGGCTTCTAAATTAGCCCACGAGTTTAGAATTGAACTGGATATATACCTGGATTCAAACTTTGATTCAGTGAGTGGTCTTGGGTAGGTCATAAATTTGCACAAGACTTACCTATATATTACTTCCATTTCTATTCCTCCTTTCCCTCAGTGAGCTTAAGGCAGTTTACATGACTCTCACGCCCCACTTTAGGCTCATAACAACTTTGTGAAATAGATCAGGTAGGAAGAAAGTAATTTCATAAGGTCTCTCTTTGAGATTCACAGCCAAGTGGAGACCTGAATCTGGATCTCCCAAATCCTAGTCCAATGATCAGACTAGCACACCATATACTGGCTCTCCAACATATATTAAGTGAATGATTACAATGCACTGTACATGCTTGAACTGCTACTGTACGGAGTCCTTCCTTCAAGGCACGTGTTGTTGTTACATGCTGTCAAGTTGGACAGCACCATTAACAGGGTTTTCAAAGTGTGATATTTAAGGAGTGGTTTTACCAGTTTGACTCGCCCAGTCAGTTTCCATGGCTGAGTGGGAATGCAAACCCTGTTCTCCAGAGTCCCAGTCCATCACTCTGCCTACTTTTCCACACTGAGGACCAGGCACATACCTGAGACTTATTAAACATCTGCAAATTGATGGCTTTAACTTCCTCCAGCTGTTGGCGAAGAGCAACCAAAGTGTCTTGTTTTTCATGAGTATCTTTCTCCAAGAGTTTCATGGCAATTTCCATTTCTGTTTTCAATCCAATCTGCAGCTCCAGCATTTTTTCAAGCTCCTTAAAAATTATAATAAAAAATGGTGCAAAAAGAAAAACATTTCTCCTATGCAAAACACAAGCCATGCTCTAAGGCAAAGAAATGACAGAAAACAATGTTTATTATTATAGATGATGTGATACATTTTCCACTCCAAGTACAATGGCCTGGATCCAGAGAAGGCTGCTTCTATATGCCTGCTGTGATTTTCCAGGCCCCCTTTTCCACAACAGCACCCCAAAAACTAAAACACAAGGATCAGGGGACCACCTGCTGCAACATCCAAACAGCCAAAGGAACTGCATCGTGCGTAAAAATGGAAGTGCTTCATTCACTTGAAAAGGGTTGGGGGGGGGCAGGGACTGAACAGTATGCACAAGCTTGGAATAAGTCTTCCTCCATCACATTGGGACAGCTAGTCTCTATTATATTTATAGTCTTTTTTATTCTATATAAAAATCCATGCATAACAGTTCTCTACTTCTTGGCATTAATCCATCTTTTTTCAAATTCAGAATATTTTATAAACATTTAAGAGAGACGCTTAATAACAATTCCCTGTATATCTGTACCTAGTATTTCCAGCTCCACGTGCTACAGCATGATAACATAAAGAGATGTAGGGCCATGTGTGTGCATAAAATGCACCACTATGTGCTGTGTCCCCCATGCCCATCAACCATGAAACCTTTCCCCCCAGCCAAGGACTTGCTTACCTTGAGCTGGGCAAAACCTAAGCATTTTCTTGGTGGCCTTGTCTGGGCTAAGATCAGAGCTCTCTTCCCAGAGTCTGATGCACCTGATGTAGGATTGGTGAGGAACAGATGGCCAAGACTAATTTTCAAAAGAGCCCTACTTTGTGTTCATGCTGCAGGTGGAAGTCTAAGGTGTAGAGCCTCCGGCTACCTGTAAAGATTTCAATATGTGCATATACTGCACCCACCTCCTATTAAATGTCCTTCACATCTGTATGGGCAGGCTGGGGCTACACTTGTGGTAAAGCAGGCTGTTTGCTTATTACTACTGGACACTTGTCAGATGAGTGTCCAATTGTAATAAGGCTTTCAATCTGACACAGGTTTTATTTGGATTCCATTTTAAAACGATGACCAGCCTGAGGCCACCCACGAAGCCCAACAGCGCCTGCCCGTGTGTGACACTGTGTAGCTATATCCCAGTGGCTTCCACTAATGTCTAAATCTATGAGGAAATTTTTCCTTCAACTTTCACTGAGGAAAACCAATGACCACCCAGTTCCTCTCTTCCCTGAACCCTGAGTTCAGCTGCTCATAGCTCTTATCACTTTACACGCTTGAAATTCTATAGGCTGAGTTTGAATGTGAAGATATGTGTTCAATTCTTATCAAGAAAATATGGCACCATACCGTTCGGATTCTTTTTTCCTCTTTCAACTGCCTCCAGACATCACTGTACATCTCATCTAGGCCTTGCCGCGACTGCTTATATGTTTCTAATTCAACTTTAGTGTCCTCTTTGGTTACCTAGAAGAGAAAGTGGCTTGAGATATCTGGCTGCTCGGAGGCCAAAAGAGAGAAGTTCCTTCAAGTTATTTTATTTATTTATTTATTTATTTATTGCATTTATATGCCGCCCGTCTAGACATAATCTACTCTGGGCGGCTCACAACATACAAGATAAAAACAATTTAAAATATACACAGTTTTACATTTAAAAAAAAACAAAACGATATAAAAATAATATTGTAAATTAGTAAATTAGTTATGACTAATTAAAAGTAGTTTCAGATCTGCAGACCACACTCACAATAAAGATTGACCTCTAAAATATACAAGAGGACTGGCTTTAATTTCGGAAATAGATGTGATTAGTTTAGAACAGAATATTTGTACTTTGATTCACTGCTGAAAGAGCACAGGGAATTGCTCTTCCCACAGAAAGGAACAGGAAAGCCCTGCCTGCAACATCTCTCGACATGCATCCTGGCCAAAACACTGTAAAATTACTTTTTTGGACTCTCTGATCCTTTGGTCAGCATGGCATTCGTACCTGGGGGATTCTGACAGCCACTGCCCGTAAAAGCAACCTTTCCAAATTCTGGTTCTTGCACATAGAACTCTGGAATTCTGGACTGAGGACAATATTAGCAGATGGAAAGGTGAGCTGGGTAAGAAGACAGATGCCATTTCCTGCTTCACCTCAGATAGCAAAATCTTAGGAGGCATCAGCCAAGGGAAGGGGGAAAGGAGTGAAGATGGCCACCCTACCCCTCCTCCCTCATGGCCAGCTCCTAAGGATTCACACTCTCTCCTTATTAGCACAATTCATCATATTCTTGTTGTTTCATTTCTTCCTCCCCGTCATCAATTTTATATATAATTTCTATACATTGTAATGCAAAATTCGTAGTGGATTGCTTATCTTTTGAAGGAAAAAGCAGTGAGAAAAACCAAATTGAAGCTTCTGAGCCAATCCCCGTGTGCATCAGACCTTTGGTATATATCTGACCTCAACATGCTTTTCGCTTCGTTCACGGATTAGTTCATTTTCCTTCTTCAGCTCTTTCTGTTCCTCCTGAAGGGCCTCAATTCGATCTGTGGCTGCTGCCAACTGGCAAATGAAAAGTACAGAAAAAGACGAGAGAAAATGAACTTACATTATCTGGATTAATATTAAAATGTATCATTCAACCATAGCATATTAGGACTTCATAATTCAGCTCCATAACAGAGTCATTTTATTATTCTGACACAGATACTAGTTGTGATGATGGCTTCCAGATGAGAGGCAGTAGATACTGCCAGTTCAGAGTCTCTGTACAGTTATTCCCTCTCTCCCTAAAAGGTTGGTTTTGTTGTTGTTTTTGGTAAGAAGGAAAACAAAATAACAAAAAGCAACTCTGGGAAGTTTACAAGCCAAAGATGACATCTGGACCCCTGTAAAATTCTGGGAAAAGCCAGGGCATTTGTAAAATCCTTGCCTGAAGGCAACTATGCTGTTTTTAAACAGAAGTACAATTTCCTCCCTAGAAAGATAATATGACTGGTAGGACTTCTCACAGTTTTCAAATAATTATATCCTCTTCAATCCACTTGCCACATAGGGGGGCCTAGCTCAGTGACAGAGCACATACTCTGCATGCAAAGTCCAATGCCTGCTACCTTCAGCTAGTGACACAAAAAAGATTTTCTGAAACCAGAGCCTGTTTTTAGATTACAACTCCCAGATGCCCTCAGCAAGGGATGGCCAAGTGGCCACACTGGCTGTAAGATTCTGAAGTTCAAAAAGCCAGACCATATTTCCAATATGTTTGAAATCTTAGGACACCGGCTGCTAGTCAGTACAGACAAGACAGAGCTAGATGGACCAACAGGGTGATCCTGTTATAAGTACAAATTATACAAATTCCATGGCTGTTCAAGTGGAAATCTAATCTACCACCAGTGAATTGTATGCCTTTTCTTACCACGGTTTTTCTACCTGGCCAATTCTGTATCAGTTTTTACTGTTTACAGCCCCAAAGAACCACTTGATGAGATCCTAAATTTCAACATGAAGACAGATTTATAAAAGGAGGAAGCACAGAATAGAAACCAGAAATAAATGTCAGCCCCACAAACCTCTTCCTGAAGTTTTGAATTTGTTTTCTCTAAGCACTCTATCTTGGTCTGAAGATCTCCAACAGTGCAGCTGTGGCAAAAGATCACCAATATCTCATTAACAGTAACAACTGTGAGCCCAAACAAGAAATGTTTTATTTAAAATACTCTTCCTTAAAAAGGATCCAAGGTGGCTTACATCACTGGTTCTTAACCTTGGGTTACTCAGGAGTTTTGGACTGCAACTCCCAGAAGCCTTCACCACCAGCTGTCCGGACTGGGGTTTCTGGGAGTTGCAGTTCAAAAGCATCCGAGTAACAAAGGTTAAGAACCACTGGCTTACATCATTAAAAGACAATACTTAAATCTAAAAACAGTGAGTATACAATCGAACAAATACACTAAAATGGTACGCAAAACGCATGTTCATAACAGTAAGGCACAGCAACTCTTTTAAGAAGCCCATTGAGGCAGCAGATCACTCAGGGAAAGCTTGCCTGAAGAAAAAGGTCTTTCTCTGCTTACAAAAGGACAGCAAAGATGGGGCCAGCCTGTCCTCCTGTGGGAAGGAGTTCCAAAGTCTGGGAACAGCAACAGAGAAGGCCCTCTTCCTGTGTACCCACCAAAAACTCCTGTGGAGACGGTTGGACCAAAAGGAAGGCCTCTCCTGATTTTCTTAACCACTCAAGCAGACTCAAAGCGAGACATGGTCCTTGACATAGCTTGGGCCCAAGCCACTTAAAGCTTTATAGGTTAGAAACATTTTGAATTGGGCTTGAAAACAGATTGGCAGCCAATGGAGCTGCTGTAACAGGAGGTTGATGTGGTTCTTGTAACCAGTCTCACTTAGCAACCTGGCTGCTGCAATTTGGACCTGCTGAAATTTCCAGACACTTCCCACGTACAGCATGTAATCCAGCTGGGATGTAACTAAGACATGTGTTGCTGTGGCCACATCAGACCTCTCCAGGAACATGTGCAGCTGGTGCATTGGTTTTAATTGTGCAAACGTAGTCCTGGCCACTGCCAAAACCTGGGCATCTATTCTCAGAGATGAATCCAGAAGCACCCCAAGCTGCACACCTATGTTTTCAGAGGGAGCTGGTAACACATGTTAACTGTTAAGCAATTAACATTTGTTACACTGTTTTTAAAATAATGGGTGGTATATATGGATACATGTATGTACTGATTGAATCAAACATGTTTTTCAGTCTACCCAGCTTAATGAAATCGATAAAAAATGTGGTAAACTGCAGTGTGTGGGAAGGATAGGCAGCTAGACGGCCTGAAAAAGGTGGTAGGAGACAAAGATGGCGGTCCCTCTGAAGGTACAGCATTCTTCATGTTAAAACTTCTCACACACTAGGAATAGTTTTAGAACAAGTAGCCGTGTTAGTCTGTGCTATCAAGTCAGGCAAAAACAAACAAACAAGACATGTTCACTTCTTCAGAAGAAATTTGAACAAGAGGACTTGTCCATGAAAGCTCACATTAAAATACAGCAGTCAGTCTTTAAAGTGCTACAATGTTTTTGTCTTATTTTTTGTTTTGTTTTTGCCCGACACACACCAAGAATAAAAACTGATGTATGAAGAACTGCTGGACAACTCAGTGATTTAGGTCTCTGGCTGCAGAACCAGAGGTTAGGAGTTCAATTCCCCACTGGTGCTTCCTTGAGAGGGGCTGGACTTAATGATCCATAGGATCCCTTTCCAATTCTGCAGTTGAAAGGTTATTACTATAAGCAACAAATCTTACCTTAGATGCCGGTTAAGTTCTTCCACATAATGTTTCTGATCAAGCACAGCAGTTATTCCTCCATCTCTGGTTTCAAAACAAAGATTTCCCCCCAGAATGATCAGTTCTTTTAAGGGCCATATTTTTAGAAGATGCAGTTGCTGTACAAAAAGCTCATTAAAAAGTTGTAAGTGCTCTTTCTTTATTTGAGACCAGTGTAGTCTCAACAAGATCTGAACCAGATCAAAATAAGGAGATGATTCAATCCAAGAAATGGGATTTGCCATTGCTAGGTACAAATTTATTAACAATATCCCCATACTTAAAAGAAAGCCTGTATAATTAAAATTGTAAACCGCCCGGAGAGTGCTTGTAGCGCTATGGGGCGGTATATAAGTCCAATAAATAAATAAATAAATAAAATAAATAAATAAATCCCAATCAATCTAATGGAACTTTCTGACTGTCAAGGTTAAGTATGACTGTCACTTTGAAAGAATAACTGTTCCATTACTGATACAAAAAGGCACATGACCCACTACTAAGGCAAGATATAAAGAACCTGATTTTTTTAAAAAAGCAATTCTAAGGTGGCTTTTTGGAGAGAATACAATTTTATTTATTATTTTCTCCTATTCATTTGCAGATTTGGGTTCAGATTCCATCTCACTTTCTGAAGGAGCTATGAAAGGCTATTTTCTGTTTTTATGAGTTAATAGATCAACCATACGTACTCTTTGCCATTGTCACTGTTTTGTGTATCCTTAAGGTACAAGGAGAAATCAATCACAGCAACCTGAAAAGGAAAAAAATATAGATTTACTGTATAAACTAATAACACGATGCTAAGTGTCTCAAAGCTATCCTTTATTTATTTTCATTCCCCTCTTTCAGGCTGAAATAAATGCAGTTTAAGTGAGGAGAAAACAATTCATGCAATGGTGTGCTTGTCTTCTTGAATGGATATTATTGTTCTAGTGTCTCTCTTTTGCATCTTCCAGTTGACCTGAAACCCTGGGTCTCCTGCTCTCCCCAATAAAAACAGCACTGAATGTTTAGCAAGCTGTGCTTTCCTTCCTTCTCCCTCCCCTCCTCAAGAGTTTCCCAGATAACACAACACTGTCCAGGTCACTCACTGAATGGCTCTAAGGGTATCACCAGCCCAGGTTACAGCAAAACCTCTTAGCAAAGTAATGTTCTACACCTAGCTATTCTGTACCCTAGATCTTATGCATTAATAGTATTCTGTATCCTTCTCACCATGTTAACCCAGAGAAACAAGAAAAATAATAAAATAAAAATAAAAAACCAAATATAAACTAAATTTTTAGTTGCAGGTATAGTTGGTTGTTGTTTAGTCGTTAAGTTGTCTCTGACTCTTCCTGACCCCATGGACCAGAGCACGCCCGGCCCTCCTGTCTTCCACTACCTCCCGGTTTTTATCACAGCGACACAACCCATCTTTTGACTATTCACCAGTTGCATCTTTTCTCACTGTAGTTCTGCAAGAAAAGGAGATGCTGTTTTCTAAACCCCTCTGAGCCATAAATATACTTCAGGTCTACAGTATAGTGACTCTATCAATACGCAGTTTAAGTTAGGAAGAAGTTTCACCTGGGAATCCAGATCTTCTCCTTTTAAGCAGAGATTTGCATCGATAACATTCAGCCCTACTAACAGACCAACCATCACAGCTCCTTCCTCTTCCACCATCAAGGCACCAGGCTCATAAAACTCACTAAGAAAAACACACAAATTATTTAGGGTTTTAAAAAAAATTATCGATCACAGTGGGAAACTTAAGGCTAATTCAGTAAGGATTATATATGTACTTCTTCTACGCTCTATAGTCTAAATACAAAAGCTAGCTAGGGGCCAGCATAGGCCTCCTCCAAACCCAAAGGTTTCTTCCCCCAGCCTTTGCTCCAGGAAAAAGGAGAAAAATTATCCTTGCTCCACCAGCAGCTGTGTTCTGAGCAGACCTCCACTTCAGGAAGCTCACACGGGCAGAGTAAAATGCTGGATCCAAGCTGTCTGTTTTATAGGCTTCCCTTCATTTCCAAGAAGAGCATCAGAATTAAAATGATGACAATACCTCAACAAATGTTTGTGGTCCAAGAGAACTTTCAGGTAATCTGCCAGCTTCTTTTGCATCACAGCAAGATAAAGCCACGCTCTGCCTCTTCCAACTGGTGTCCTACAATTCCACAAGACACTAGTTGTTAAGTAGGTCAAATCATATCAGTTCACTTAAGATATAGAAGGATGAAGAAATATGTTTCTGAAATCTTAGCATAAGCCCATTTGCTAGAACAGCAAGAGATAACTGCTTATTAGAAGAGCTGGTGGGGGGTAATGACAGTTAAAATATTCAGACTGTCTTCTTTTATTTAAAGCTGTATTTCCTTTATTGGATGGTTGACTAAAGCAGTTAGTACATATCTTATTATAGGTCATTTCAAAAGAATATTAATAGGGTATATGGACTGACAGTTTATTGTGAGGAAAATCATGGAAGCAGGATGGCTATTTCAGGCACATTTATTCAGAGACAGATCTAATGGGCCGGGATCCTGTTAAGCAGCTATGCCTGCTCAACAGGAGTGATGTCACTGGCAGATTTCTGATTAAAGAATTCTCTTTTTTTATTTTGAGGTGTGTCTGACTTGGTATAATTCAATTTGAGTTGCATGCACTCACAAACTAAAAAAAACACAACCCTCTTTGTTGCAAATTAATCTGCTGCTGCCAGTGACATCTTCCCCTTGCACAGGTGCACCTATGCATCAGGATAATGGCCAATAGCTCAATGTAACTCTCTGTATAGCAGGTGCTTCAAAACTTCTCAATGACAGTTGGCTGTCTCAGCAGCTACTTCAGAAACACAGTGAATCTTTTTCCTGAGGTACAAGATCCATGAAGGTACAATACTACTGATAAATATATCATATGCTTATGTTGTCATTGAATATTGCACATTAAACATTAACTTCAGCAAAAAATCCAAACACATTAACTTGAGATTAGTTAATCATTAGTTAAAAAACAAATCAGCCCACAAAATATTATGATGCCATGTAATGACTGTAAAGTATTGTAGTCTCATTTCTTTCAGTCATATGTGCCCTCCATAATTCCAGCATGAATTTGCTTCAACTTACTTTAATTCTGGCAGATTTCTGACACTTGTTGCTAAATCTGATGCTTCAGGACAAAGTTTTTCCACCAGTTCTAAAGGTCCAAAGAATGATTTCTGCTGCCCAATAAAACTCTTCTTAGCTAGACAATAGGAGAGCAATAGGCAATAAATATTTCTTTAACTCCATTCACATACAAAGCACATGTCTAGAAACTGAAGAAGGAAAATTAAGACTGCAATGTTTGAAGAGAAAGTGAAAGGGCAAGTCAGTAAAAACAAAACATTACCAAGAAAGGATCTGTCATCTCAAAGTACCTGTGTTTATTAACAGCCTGCCCAATGCATGGAGTGGGGAGAGGGACGAATCCTTCATGGTCCAAACTGAATAAAGGATATGCTTAATCTTGGACATTTAATGAACTCTGAGATTACAGATAGCCTGCTGGCATTATTTTGTAATTCTACAAGCATTTACAAGGAAATGAATCTCAATGAATATAATAAAAGACACTTCTATGTAGACACATATTTGGCTCCAATGTCATGTTATTTCACACTTCATAGTCAGGCTCCAGTCCTAAGCACACATATCTCTGACCTGGCCTTACCAGTGGAAAATACTTCCAGGTAAACATATGTAAGATATAAAAATGATACTGCAAATTTACGGGGCAATAAGAAACATTCAATTTTGGGAGGATTGTCCCAGCATTAAAATTATGCTCACATATTTATTTATTTATTTATTTATTTATTTATTTATTTATTTATTTATATCACCCTATCTGGTCTTGCGACCACTCATATGCATATTAAAGAGAGAGAGAGAGAGATCAAAAGCATATCCCATGTAATAAGCCTTTTACACTACTAAATTGCTGCATTTTGACCATGCAGTGTTAAGGAACAATATCCACTACAGTAGTTGCCCCAGTGGACTGGTTATAAATTTCCTTTAATGACACTTCTGTTCTATAGTGAAGTATGAGAAACCAGTCAAACTATTTTAAAGATATAGTTCCCTAGTTTTAAATATGTATCTTCTCTACTCTTAATCTCTTACTGCAGCTAAAAATTTTCTTACGAAGCAGTCACAAAAGTGAGCTATGAGTTCTGAATAAAGTATTTGGTGGTTTTGTATAACACAAATACAAAAAAGAAAGAAAGAAAGAAAGAAAAAGCTAAAGCACAGTTAAATAATCTTAACCTACCAAAGGCATATTCACAAATAGATGGGAACAATAAAAGCCACGCATAAAACCAGTGCTCAAAGTAAGCTCACCTTTCAGTCCATGCTTGAGACAGTGCTCCATGACTACAAAGAACTGTTGCAGGGGAGGGAAGTCAGAATCCAGAGTCCGACCCAAACTCAGCGCTGACTGAATTAAGACTTTAATGCTCAGCTTCATCATGTTCATAAGATTTGAACGTTCTTCCATGGTTTGGTATTTAGCTGCTGAAGACAGACAGATGGACATTCATATATGTATACATGTGTGTGTGTCTATATGCCTATCTATCTATATACATACATACATATACTCTGTGTGTGTATGTGTGTGTGTGTGTGTGTGTGTATATATATATATATATATATATATATATATATATATATATATATATATATATATATATATATATATATATATATATATATATATATATATATATATATATATATATGAACCAATATCAGTTTCCAGTTATATATATATATGAACCAATATCAGTTTCCAGTTTAGTTCTCAAGCTACCCATCTCCACAAACAACACACTTATTTCTGACAGGATAAACCATAAGGAATGTCCAAGGGGCAGGTGGGGGAAATACTCACTGAAAGAGGAAAACAACACAAGGTTTGTTCAGTTCACATTTCAATTCAGTTCGGTTCAAACACGTATATTCCACTGACTGGTTTACTCATCAAGTCTGCACAAACGGATGCAGCCTAAAGTAACATGACATACTATGATGATGTACAAGTTCATGCATGAGCTTCAGTGGCTATCCCCCCACATGCAGAGGCAGGCTCCATTCTACTCTCAGTAAAAGCACTGGATAAACATTCATTTTGCCACGTTTTAATCTTATTTCACAGCCCATCGAGAATGAATGCCCACTGCAGTTTTGCAACAATACGTGCAGATCTTTGGAAAAGATCAGAGCAACAAACTACTCAGAAATCAGGAGGACAGAGTAACTGACCTACTTATAGCATGTTTTTCCTCCTCTGGGAACCTCCTGCTCTCTGTGGTCACATTCACATACTGTATATATTTTGGCAGGCTCAGTGCTGATAAGCTTTCCAGGGAGGGTTCCCTTGGGCAGCCCATCTCAATCCCTCCCATCCGCTCCCCCCCCCGCACTCATGCAACCCTACTAAGTCCTCATCAAACCCCCCCCCCCCCCCCAATTATTCCCTTTTGGTTTCTCACCGTCACCTGTGTTACCACAGCAACACCTCCCTCCCCATCTAAATCCAAAGAGCGCCCCCTCATTGGATAGAAGCATCCAAGTCTCCGACCCTCTTCCCGCAAACCAATTAGAACACAGGGTGCTCAACCCGGACGACCCGGATTGGTCACACTCGCTGATCCTCTTTCCCACGTTTCAACTTGTTAGAAAATAACTTAGGTCCCACCCCTACCTCGATTCTCATTGGACATAAGAGTTAAAACAGCTTGAGCGAATCAGCGCGACAAGATAAACAAGGGAGGGGGGAGGGAATGCGAGCGGCGCCATTTTAGTTGCCTGCTGTTTTTACCCTCCTCGTTCTGGATGCGGGGTGTTCTACTTCGTGCTTTTTACGGTGGCGACCCAGCGTCCTCCCTCAACATTCATTCCCCGTCCCTGTGTACTGGGACTCTCCCTTCTTGCCCTTTGGGCTCCGATTCTCCCGCCACCCACCGTGTGCAATCATCTCCCTCTTAACTCCGGGGAAGCGAATTTTCTTTCCTGTTCAGTGCTGGATTGAGGCTCATCCTGCGCCCTGCTGGCTCGTCATAGCCGCCGCTTTCCTACTCGTGGGGGCACCTTCGCCTGTCATTGGGGTTGACAGTTCTTCGGAAGCGCAATCCATTCGCAGCCTTTTGCTCCCAGGAGCGCTTCCCAAAATGACCCACCTCGCGGAGGCGCTTGGAAAGCACTGGGAACGCATTAAAACCCTTTAAAAACGGACAAGGAAGCGCGCTTCTCATTTGCTGTTTTCATCTCTCAGGTGCACAACTATTTGTTGTTGTCTAGTCATGTCCAACTCTTCGTGACCCCATGGACCAGAGCATGCCAGGCCCTCCTGTCTTTCACTGCCTCCCGGAGTTTGGTCAAATTCATGTTGGTAGCTTCGATGACACTGTCCAGCCATCTCATCCTCTGTCATCCCGTTCTCTTGCCTTCACACTTTCCTAACATCAGGGTCTTTTCCAGGGAATCTTCTCTTCTCATGAGATGGCCAAACTATTGGAGCCTCAGTTCCAGGATCTGTCCTTCCAGTGAGCACTCAGGGTTCATTTCCTTCAAAATGGATAGGTTTGATCTGCTTGCAGTCCAGGGGGCTCTCAAGAGCCTCCTCCAGCACCACAGTTCAAAAGCATCAATTCTTCAGTGGTCGGCCTTCTTTCCAGCTCTCACTTCCATACATCGCTACAGGAAAAACCATAGCTTTGACTATGCCGACCTTTGTCGGCAGGGTGATGTCTCTGCTTTTTAAGATGCTGCCTAGGTTTGTTATTGCTTTCCTCCCAAAAAGCAGGCCTCTTTTAATTTCGTGGCTGCTGTCACCATCTGCAGTGATCATGGAGCCTAAGAAAGTAAAATCTGTCACTGCCTCTATATCTTCCCCTTCCTTTTGCCAGGAGGTGATGGGACCAGTGGCCATGATCTTAGTTTTATGATTTTGAGCTTCAGACGGTTTTTTTGCGCTCAATTCTTTCACCCTCATTAAGAGGTTCCTTCCTCCTAACTTTCTGCCATCAGAGTGCTATCATCTGCATATCTGAGGTTGTTGATATTCCGGCAATCTTAATTCCGTTTTGGGATTCCTCCAGTCCAGCCTTTCGCATGATGTATTCTGCATATAAGTTAAATAAGCAGGGAGACAATATATAGCCTTGTTGTATTCCTTTCCCAATTTTGAACGAATCAGTTGTTCCATATCCAGTTCTAACTGTTGCGTCCTGTCCCACTGGGTAGAGTGGGCGGCATATAAATTAAATAAATAAATAAATAAATAAATAAATAAATAAATATAGATTTTTCAGGAGATGGATAAGGTGGTCTGGCACTCCCATTTCGGCATTCCGATTTCTTTAAGAACTTGCCATAGTTTGCTGTGGTCCACATAGTCAAAGGCTTTTGTGTATTCAATTAAGCAGAAGTAGATGTTTTTCTGGAACTCTCTGGCTTTCTCCATAATCCAGCGCAGGTTAGCAATTTGGTCACGAGTTCCTCTGCCCCTTCAAAATACAGCTTGTACTTCTGGGAGTTCTCGGTCCACATACTGCTGAAGCCTACTTTGTAGGATTTTGAGCATAAGCTTGCTAGCGTGTGAAATGAGTGCAATTGTACGGTAGTTGGAGCATTCTTTGGCATTGCCCTTCTTTGGGATTGGGATGTAGACTGATCTTTTCCAGTCCTCTGGCCACTGTTGAGTTTTCCAAACTTGCTGGCATATTGAATGTAGAACCTTAACAGCATCATCTTTTAAGATTTTAAATAGTTCAACTGGAATGCCATTGCCTCCACTGGCCTTGTTCTTAGCCATGCTTTCTAAGGCCTACTTGACTTCACTCTCCAGGATCTCTGGCTCAAGATCAGCAGTCACACTATCTGGGTTGTCCGGGTGCTGCATGTGTTGCTCTCAAACTAACAGCATATGGGCCAAGGTTTGACAAATTATCAGCATGTATACAATATCAAAAAATCACATTGTGCAAAAGCATGCCAAGTTGAGTCCCTTATCAAAAATCCATTCATATACGTAATTATTTTAAAAGTTTGTATAAATTACCTGGCTTGTATTGCTTTAATATTTGTTTCCATTTACTAGAGTTAATGGTTATTTTTCAATAAAAAAGTGTTTGTATCACTGAAAGTTCTGTTGTGTTTTGAAGACAAGGTGATGATTAATTTAGACAACTGTATGAGTTGTTTTTTCTAAACTAAAACATCAGTATTCAGATTTAATTGCAGTGTCGGCACTTTGAAAGAAATAATTTGGTGTTGTGTCACCGTTTGGGCACTCAGGCTCAAAAAAGTTAGCCATCACTGGCATAGCCCATAGCTTCTCTGAATTACTCAAGCCCCTTCGCCATGACAAGGCAGCAGCAATCCATGAAGGGATTATAATGACGCAACTATTGGGGCACCTTGAATACTAACAGTTACAGTACTTTGCTATGAGCTTTGGGAGATTACAATCTGCTTCCTTAGAAACATGTAAGGTAACATCTATAGGTACAACTGACACACAGGACAGAAAGCTAACGTCCACATACGCGCAACCGCGTATCCTGTTCTGTTCCAAGATGTGGCGTTTTCTACTGTATTTCAGGGTGGTCGTGAAGAAAATGCCCCAGCACTTGAAAATACTGTGCCTTCTTCAGCTACTAAAAGTGCATAAAATATGCCAAATGGAAAAGGAGATAAATTTAAAATGCCTTCCACACTCCTTTAAAGTCCTTGTGTAGCTGATTCTTAAATTACCAAAAAGGCACAGTTTGACTGACAACCTAAAAAGCATCTCCTGCCATCGTTTTGATGAGTTTCTATTTGGCCGCACTGCCACAGGATTTTTGAAAAACAGCTTCCAACTATGCAAATACCCCATCAGATTTTCCACTTGCCTGGTTTTCAGAAAAGCCAAATATACATCTTCAAGGTGAGTTATTACTCTTAAGTAAATGCACCAGAACTGCCGGTGAAGCATACAAACTACTTGGTTGCTTAAAATGGTTTATTCTGCATCACATTCAATAGGGCTTGTTGATTTTCAGTGCCAATGAAACTGAAGATGAGGAGGTTCCAGCCAAACAGTAGTTTTAACCATTATGTAAATTGTGTTACGTGACACTGGCTGTTAATAAACATAACCTGTCTAATTTTATGCCTTTGTTTATCCAGCTGCACACATTTCTATCCAACCGTATGCTAAACTTCTGACAAAGCAACATTTGGATGTATTCTCAGCAAGGCATATCTGTCCCCACATTATAGGCTGATTTACAAAATGCAGCTGGACAATGCCATGGCTGAAATCCTGTTCCTTAGCATAGTATTTATTTTATTTATTTTTTATTTATTTAATTTATATGCTACGCATACTACCCACAGTATGTCACAACTAGTGTAAGTTTATTGAGTCAAAGGGGATTTGGTGAGTCAACTTGGTAAGTTTCACTGATTCAATAGCCCTACTTGCCACATGCTATGCTAAGCAACAGGCTGTCAGCTGATGTTAACATCAAGAACACTGCTTATTTAATTCTTGAAACAAAAAGTCTGTTAACTAGATGACATATTAATCGCTGTAGAATCCAAATCCCCTAAGTCTTCAAAATAATTCACAGAACAATTTTGAGCAGGGCAGGAAATGTTGTGGACGCCACTTTTACCTGTTTCTTAGTTAGTGGAGCCACATTTTTTATATTTTTTATTTTTATCTTAAAATATTCTTTTTTTATGTGAGTAACATTAACTACTGCAGTTCCCTTGTGGCTAATGACACATTAGTACATGGTCACATTTATGATGGATTAAATAAATACGAGAAATAGAAAGTATCTTCAACCAACAGAAAAAGAGACTTTTCACTTGCTTGCAAAATCACTTTATAACAGGTGGTAGCTGTACTTTTTATTGATGTGTTTTAAAATAACATTGAATTCAACTGTGTTTCAGTATTACAACTTACCTTTACCTCCTCAGTTAATCTTTTAAAAAGCCATTCTAAATCCCAGTTTTGGGAGAAAGACGGGGCTATAAATCCAATCAATAAATACCTTGCAGCACATAGGAGGCTTACATGCAGTGCACATTGGTACCAAGGTACTTTGTCATTCGTTTAGATTTTCCAATAGGCAGGAAGTCAGCAATATGTCAATACCACTTACAAATCTATTTTACTGTCTTACTGCAGAAGACATACTGAACTTAAATGATTTCTGTATGTTTCAACTTGTTATTCTGATAGGGATAATACACTGCATGTTTAGTTTTGAAAGTAAAGGAGGTTGAGGCCTGAGCTACAGAATTGTAGCAGCCTAGCCAGAAAAGCAATGTGCAGGAAATTTGACAGTGCATGTCTATTCAGAAACACACTGCACTGAGTCGCATGCATGTCTATTCAAAAACAGGTTGCACTGAGTTCAGTGGTGTTTGGGGCTTACTTCCATATAAGACAGGAGTGCTGTACAGGAGGGAAAGGCACTTGCAATTAAAATGCACAACAGGCAGGGTTTTAGTGGAAAAACACAGTACCAAGATTGGAAGTTTGAATGAAGAATATCTTAAAACAGTTGATCTATTTCATTTGTATTGCATTTAAAACTTCCAGATTTCAGTATTTAGCAGTACTATTTTGTACAGGACTGTGTATCAAACTGGCAACCCCACAGTCTGAGAAACTAACACTGATAAAGTGTAACACCGGAGGAAATCCAGCCCTGTGCTAACTTTCTTCCAATAGCCTGATCGGACTCTCTCTTTTCCCCTCCTCTCTCCTGTGCCACCTAAAAATGCTCCAGAGGGGCTTCCAACCCTTTAGAGCGTACATAAAGGGCTTTGGTAGGAAGAAAAATTACAACCCTACTCCCAAATTACAGTAATTAATTCTATACTTTTATTGAGAAATTAGTCCTTTCTGAGTTCAATGTAGATGACTCCAAAATGAGAATAGGGTTGCATCTGAAAGTGCAAACAGTTTGTTTTTGTGTAATGTGCCGTCGACTGGATTCTGATTTAATAGCAACACTATAAGTTAATAACCTCTGAAAAGTCCTATCATTAGGAGTGCTTAGATCTTGCAGATTAATGGCTTCTTTTATTGAACTAATCCAGCTAGTGTTAGACCTTTCTCTTTTCATATTGCCTTCTACTTTTCTTAGCATTCTGTCTTTTCCAATGAGTCCTCTGTTCTCATGACAGCCTCACTTTAATCATTTTTGCTGCTAGTGAGAACAAAACAATTTAGATTGGTATTATGAAAATTTCTACGTGAATGTAGGACCACATCCTGAAATGCACAATAACAGCTTTTATTTATAAGCATAATTAATTCCAGAGAACAGCTGCTAAAATGTGACTGAGAGTAACTTTATGAAACGTGGGGTAAACCCAGTGTTAGTCCAGTTATAGACCAAGGATCAGTGTTGACAGATTCTCATGTACAGTTGTGTTCAAAATTATTCAACCCCCAATGCTGTAAAGGGGTTTAGGGACTATAGTGTACATTTGGAATTGTATTCAGAATGAAATCCTACAAGGACGTTTTAAAGAACCAAATGCAAATAAAATAACATCAATTGTTTATGTAATACAGTAGTAAATGTTTCTTTTGTGGTTTCTTCATTGCCACAATTATTCAACCCCTTAAAGACTACCACTCTGAAGAAGAGAGGTTCATTCAGGTGTTTTCGATCAGGTATTGAAAACACCTGTGGATGTCACCGAGCACCAATCAAGCATAATAAGCACCAATTAGGCAGCTTTAAAATGACTGTGATACTCAGCTCCTTCTAGACATTTACTGGTGTGGTTACAAACATGGTGAAGTCAAGAGAATGGTCCAGGAAGACAAGAGAAGAGGTGATTTGTCTTCACAGGAAGGGCAATGGCTATAAGAAGATTGCAAAGAAGTTAAACATACCAAGAGACACCATAGGAAGCATCATTCACAAATTCAAGGCAAAGGGCACTGTTGAAATGCTACCTGGTCGTGGAAGAAAGAAGATGCTGACTTCGACTGCTGTGCGCTACCTAAAGCGTAGAGTGGTGAAAAGTCCCCGTGTGACTGCTAAGGAACTGAAAAAAGATTTGTCAGATGTGGGTATAGAAGTTTCAGCTCAGACAATAAGGCGCACACTGCGTAATGAAGGTCTCCATGCCAGAACCCCCAGGCGCACCCCCTTGCTGTCTCCCAAGAATAAGAAGAGTCGACTGCAGTATGCCAAAAGTCATGTGGGCAAACCACAAAAGTTGTGGGATAGTGTTCTGTGGAGTGATGAAACAAAATTAGAACTGTTTGGGAACATGGATCAACGCTATGTTTGGAGGAGGAAGAACAAGGCATATGACGAAAAGAACACCTTGCCTACTGTGAAGCATGGCGGAGGGTCAATAATGCTTTGGGGCTGTTTTGCTTCTGCAGGTACAGGGAAGCTTCAGCGTGTACAAGGTACCATGAATTCTCTTCAGTACCAGGAGATATTGGATGAAAATGTGATGCAGTCCGTTACACACCTGAGGCTTGGGAGACGTTGGACCTTTCAACAGGACAATGATCCCAAGCATACCTCCAAGTCCACTAGAGCATGGTTGCAGAGGAAAGGCTGGAACATTTTGGAGTGGCCATCGCAGTCACCAGACTTAAATCCGATTGAGAACCTCTGGTGGGACTTAAAGAAAGCAGTTGCAGTGCGCAAGCCTAAGAATTTGACTGAACTGGAGGCTTTTGCCCATGAAGAATGGGCGAAGATACCCGTAGATCGCTGCAAGACACTTGTGTCAAGCTATGCTTCACGTTTAAAAGCTGTTATAACTGTAAAAGGATGTTGTACTAAGTACTAAGATTGAATGTCACTTGGGGGTTGAATAAAAACTAATAATGATGTGAGCACAGAAAAGACATTTGTGGTTATTTCATTATAAACTTAAGGTTATATTTCTCTGACCTACAAGTGCCTCTTTCATGTAAATGTAAGCAAGATGACTGAATGATCAAAATCAATGTCAAAATGGCCAAAACATTCAATTTCAGTGGGGGTTGAATAATTTTGAACACAACTGTATTTGTATATATTTATTTTAAATTTCCTTGATTTCCTTGATACATTCTATCACAGACTCAATGGTTTACCTGAAAAACATTTTGAGTTTCAGGGTTATCACTTCATCATACTACATATTTAGCTACTAGACCTTCACAGGAACTGAAAAAATACTACAGCCAAGATTTAGCACATTTTGAAAGTCACTCCCACCGGATGATAGACACATTCTTTGTGCACTCATCTAAGGGCAATCTTCATACTAGCACATTTTCTCTCTTTTTCCCTCACCCTCAGTTTCAGACATGCATACTGTTCATGTCTTGGTAAATTAGTGATAAGTCTGAAGAAGAATACTGTATCACATGAAGTGGGTGAGGGGGAGCACCATATCGTGTGGAAATTTTGAAACAACTTCTGCATGTGGAACATACCACCCATTTTACTTCCAGAACTCTTCTGATCTAGTGTGTATTGTAAGGACTGCATGCCTGCTGAAGTGAGCACACCCTATTCCAGACATATCTGTTAGAGTCTAATCCTTTGTGTTCTATTTTTTTCCCTTTCATAATGGATGTTTGAGTTTTTACTAGGCAGAATGAAGCCACATCCCTGGATGCATGGCCTCCAACTGTTCCTCCTGAATTTCTTGGCCTTTCCATTCTTTTAGAGAACATAGCTCTGTGTACCACCTAACTTGACCTGTGCCCTGTAAATTAGTTCACCACCCTCTGCTGAGGCAGAGCAAATTATTATGTTGCTAGCATAGAAGGAAAGATCAACTGCCAATCCAGCTGCTTTTTGCACATGGAATACCAGTAGTGGTGAAGGACATCATTTTATTCTTTGCCTCAGGTGGAAATATATATTTCATAGAATCATAGAATCGTGAAGTTGGAAGGGGCCTAAAAGACCATCGAGTCCAACAACCCCCACTCAGTGCACTAATAAAAATCAAAGGCTATCTTCCAGGTGGTTGTCTAAATTTCTCTTAAACGCTTCCAGTGTTGGAGCACTCACCATCTCTTGAGATAATTGGTTCCATTGTCATACTGCTCTAACAGGACATCTTTCCTGATATTCTACCAAAATATGGCTTCCTGTAACTTGGGCCCATTGTTGCATTGCCTGCACTCTGGGATGACTGAGAACAGATTCTGTCCCTCCTCTGTATGACAGCCTTTCAAGTATTCGAAAAATGCTATCCTATCTCCCCTCAGTCTTCTACTCTCAAGGCTAAACATGCCCAGTTCTTTCAGTCTTTCCTAACAGATCTTGATTTCCAGCCCCTAATCATCCTTGTTTGGTGGGACATGGCGGCGCTGCAGGTTAAACCGCAAAAGCCTCTGTGCTGCAAGGTCAGAAGACAAGCAGTCATAAGATTGAATCCACACAACGGAGTGAGCTCCCGTTGCTTGTCCCAGTTCCTGCCAACCTAGCAGTTCGAAAGCATGTAAATGCAAGTAGATAAATAGGGACCACCACGGTGGGAAGGTAACAGAGCTCACTCTGTTGCGTGGATTCGCTCTTACGACTTCTGGTCTTCTGACCTTGCAGCACAGAGGCTTCTGTGGTTTAACCCGCAGCGCCATCACGTCCCCTAAGATGAGGTTTAACCAGTGCCAAATAGAGGGGAACTAGTACCTCATGGGATTTGGAGACTATACTTCTGTTAATGCATCTTTGGCCACCCCACATACTAAAGATTTTTCATCTAAGCTCACGTACAAAAGTATGTTTACATTCATTAGCATTATTAGGAATTTGATGAACTTTAAATGTTGTCTAAGTAGTTGCCTATTTTTAGGGCAAAAAACTTCATCACAGATTTCTACCTTTTTAAACTGTCTTTTGCCAGAATAATCCAACTCAGAATCAGAAGAAATACACTTGTGTAGCAACAAAACTTAATTCTCCAAAAATTAATTATAAGCAAAAGAAGACTAGTCAAGCCCAAAGGTGGAAGAAATTAATATGCAGTCTGACTTTTTAACGGCAGAGTCCCTCACATGCAGACAACACAACCTCTTGCTTCTCCAATCATCAACATCACAGGAATGTTTTTACAAGAACTAGTATAACCAGACTACTCTACTCCCAAATTTATTCTGGCTTGAAGTTTCACAGAGTTTAATTCTTTATTTTCTATCCCTCGTCTCATCAACATCATTTCAAGCATGGGCAGTGTTTTTTTCTTTATTAGGTGTACCCCCTGCCAAGCCTCCAGCTTGGAATTTTGGGGAACTGCTCCCAAAGATGAAGAAAAGACAACTTGTACAAAGCAAGCAAGCTTCTGAGATTCAGCACGTGTCATTTTAGACATGTTCATAAAAATAATTGTATGCCATCAAGTTGATTCTGACCTTATAGTGACCCCTTTTAAGGCTGTTTAGGCACTGAGTAGTCAGATGTACATAGTTCACCAGTCCCTTCCCCATTCACCAGTTCAGGGGATGTGCCCAAAGCGACACATTTTGGCCTTTTCCCGACAAAGGCTCCCCCCCTCGGGCAATCAAACTCTGGCTCCACCGCTGGGTACCCAACTCACTGAGCTATCCAGCCACCTAGGCCTGTTCATGCCAGGGCTAACTTTTCCAGCAGGAACCGCAAGTCGCACTTTGAAAGTTTTCCTTCCAGGTGTACCGCTCAACCCACATATCGCCTTGCCGATAACGACACGCCAGTGGCGGATTTCTACCCCACATCATGATTACACAGTACAAGCAATAAACACGGGCATACTTTGTCCTGCAGTGCTGTCATTGCTGACGGTTTTGGGCATGAGTCCTACCAAAGCTGCAGACTTCAGCGCACTGCCATAGCTGGCGGCTAAGTTCTCCGACGCTTTCTTGGCCAGCGAGAAGATGGGGGAAGACCACCCGGAGTCCTCGGCCCCCCTCTCTTTGCCCTCGCTTCTCAGCTCCGCCGTGCCAGGGACCTGGGTACGGTCAATGACTTCGAAGTCCTCTTTTTGCTCCGCGGCCGCAGGCGGCAGGGAACTCCCTCCGGCTTCTTCAGCCATCTTTCCTGGGTCATATGACACGCCGCGCCGGGCGCACCTTCTTCCTGTCCCGCGCCACAACTTGCAAGTTGCGTTTTTTAAAGAGACCCGCTGATCGCACCAATGAAATGACATGAAATCTGTCTCTGAACTCGAGATATCCGCACTGCTGTGCAATGTTTTTTCTTTCTTTCTTTCCGCTCGCCCCCCCCCTTGAATAATGCTCAACGACAACTGTCCTGGGATTTAAGTGATCGTGTGAGTGTTGAAGCAAGTATGCTTACGGTTGTGTGTCTATGTGTCGAGTACATATAAGGTTTTACTCCTAAGCCCCACTGAATCTGGTGCGTTTTGCTTCTGAATAAAAATGCTGAGCGATTCCCTCGGTGCCAAGAGTCCAAGCAGGTCTTACAAAAGGGCCGGAAGCAAACTTTGCAAGGGGCTGCTGCCGTTTGGGGCCGGTGGGACATGTTATTCGGTCGAGGCCGGTTTGATATTCATCACTTTGCTTCATTTCAAAGAAAGTTTACAATTCTGGCTGTACATCCTCTTCCAGTCTTTTTAAAAAACACATAAATTAATGATTCTGTATCTAAGCAGGACGTATCCCGCATCTATCATGCATTTTACAGCACGAGCCTTTCCTCCCCTCTCTTACACATGGTCTGCACAGCACTTCGTCCTTTTCAAGCCAGACTTCGGAGGGTGAGGAATAAATTTTCCAGCCGTAACAAATTGATTTCATGAAGCGGAATACCTTAAAACGTGGGCTTTCACTGCCATCTAGTGGGTTAATATAGCAAATAACATTGCTTTTTCAAATATCTTTGCAAAGACCAGAGAAAGCAGCGATTAAAAAAAAATATTGAATACAGACTCTGAGAGCGAACTGTCAGTGGCACGCACGCCACAAAAGACGAGCCGCATAAAAACGTGCTGTTCACGTTTCCGTGCCTTTCACGTGTCTGCTTTGGAAATCCTTCCAACAAAGCGTAAAGGTTGCGGTGGAACTGAGTGGCTTTGGGCACAGCATGATCCTGAATGTTACTGCAACGATCCTGAGGCTGCTTTGGGACCGTTTTCGTCACGAGGAACGATCGAGGGCCTTTGGATGTGGGCGAACCTTTGGTTTCCCAAAGAAATCGCTGCCACGACTAGCACCAGTAAAATCATCTTGCAGTGGCTATTTATGGTAATTAAAGGCTTCCCCCTCCTGCTCCTCAGCTCCCAATAGCTTCCCACTTTCTAAATAGATTTCACGGGAGCCTCAGGACCTTGGGGAGGGAGTGCTGAAATAAGAAATAATATGAAAAATTGACGCAGCTTGTGGCATCACCATCTTTTAGTGGCGTATATTATGCTGCTGGATTTCAACTCATATATGGCCATATTAAGATAGGAATCACAAAAACAGCTAAGGCCAGCCAGGTATATCCTCTTGAGCTGCTCCTACTGCTGGTTTTCCCATTTGAAAACAAATGCTGTAAAGGAAAGTGATCTATGAGTGAAACAGTGGGACAGGTTCTCCAGTATCTTCATGCCACTCTTTAAGTCTTATGCAAACCTGCTTTCTTGATTATTATCCTGCAAATGTGAAAATGCAAGGTGATATTTATGGCAACATTTATAATGTATTGAAGGGAATTTTTAGCCAACGTTTGTGTGACAAAATTCCTTTCAAAATAACAGGTTAGGGAAAAGCAATTGATATGATTTGGCCTTTCAGATACAGTATTTTGAATTTCCACTCCCTCAGCCTCACCTGGCATGTCAAAGGTAAGTGAGGGATGAAATACCCAGGCCAGAATTCTATTGTGCGAGGGAAGGTATTTGTTTTCTGGGCTGCTTGTCACATGCCAAGCTTTCCCCAAATTGTTCACTTGATTAGATGGCCCGATGCATGACTGGCAAGGCTGTAAGTAGGGCAGAACAACTGGGGCTGTGCCTCAGGACACCAAAATCTAGAAGGCACCAAAAGCTCTGTTAGTCGAGAGAAAAAAATAATGTAGGAAACAATCTCTAAATTAAGTATACCCAAAGCACTGAAGTTCTTTTAAAACTTCAGCTCAAGAAATGATTATTTTTATTTATTTTATTGGACTTCTACCCTGCCCATCTAGACCAAAGGTTATAGGCAGTGGTGGGATTCAAATAAATTAACAACAGGTTCTATGTCCTAATGATAAATAAATAAATAAATAAGTAAATAAATAAGTAAATAAATAAATAAGTCAATATTTAAATATGTAAATATGTAAATAAATATGTAAATAAATATGTAAATAAGTAAGTAAATGCCCAGGACAGTGGGATCTGATGAGGATTTCTTCCACAGTGGTCTCCCTACTGCCTATTATCACAACTACTTCTCACATAATTAAGACATCTGGATAAGTGCATCTGTTTGGGCATACTGCTGCTGTTACCCTCACCATGGGCATGTGCCAAAAACACACACACAAATACACACCTCACAGTGGGTGCTTATGACCAAGTTTGACAGAGAACTGACACATCTCTCCTTCCCTTTACCTCCTATTTTGCCCTATAGCTCACCAGTAAAAATTGCTTCCCTCCCCTTTCCTGCTCCTGAAATGACTGATAGCCCTGTTTGTTGTTACCTGGAGGCAGCCTTTGCGCACCTGTTGTGGAGTTCTTCTCCCCCCCCCCGCTTCCTTCTGGCTTGGAAGGTATGTTCCCTTTTCAGTCTGTTGCCACTCCACCTCACCCCCACCACCTCAATCGGTCCTTCAGTTACTGACTCCTCTGAGGTCTCCTCCTTCTCCATCTTTCCCCTCCACCCCGCACCCACCGCTTCTCCTCGTCAGTCGCTTTGGGGGTGTTGGTGTTGCTGGCGGCGCTGGTAGTGATGATGGCTTCCCTCAGAGCCCTGGCAGCTGCTTCCTCTTGTCATTTTCCACTTTTCCTTCATGCCACAGTTTCACCAAAAACATAAGACTCCCCCCCCTCCACTGTCTTCCCCAAATTTCCACCTTCCATTTTCATCTCCTCTGTCCTCCTCTGCTGCCCCTTTTCTCCTTCAGCCCCACACAAGTCCTCAGGGAAGAGTCCTACAATACAAGCCTTAGTTTTCAAGGAGAGTGTTGTGTAACCCCATGCAGTGCAGGTTTAATCTCTATTCCCTGCTCTGGGGAAACAAGGAAGGTAGTTGTGTGGGAAGAAGGGAAGGAAGAAGAAGGAGAACCTCACTTGCCTTGAAAGGCCCATTAGGGTCATCTTGAATGGCACGTAACACACAATGCCACAATCATTTAATCCCTCCCCATTCCAGGTTCTGTGGAAAAGTCCTACTTCGGGCACATCATGAGAAGGCAGGCATAGATTGAAAAAGACCATAATACTGGGAAAGGTAGAAGGCAGCAGGGAAAGAGGAAGGCCAAATGCAAGATAGACCTAATCCCTAAGGAAACCACAAGCTTGAGTTTGCAATAGATGGGCAGGGCTGTTGAGGCCAGGCCATGTTGGAGATTGCTCATTCCTAGGGGCACCCTAAGTAGGGGGGAATTTGACGATACATAACAATAACAGCAACCTCAGGTTTTGTATGTATTTAACTGCCAGTTCCAAAAAGTTGAAAGGTTATTCCCTTAATTGGTTGTTGTGGGTTTTTCAGGCTCTTTGGCCGTGTTCTGAAGGTTGTTCTTCCTAACATTTCTTCCAGTCTCTGTGGTGAGACGTTAGGAAGAACAACCTTCAGAACACGGCCAACGAGCCCAAAAAACCCACAACAACCATCAGACCCCAGCCGTGAAAGCTTTGCAAATAAATGCCCTTAATGGGGGGACTACAACTCCCAGAATCCTGCACCAACCACAAAGACAGGGTTACGATCTCCCTCAAAACAGTGGCCAGAGAAACCCATTGGCCAGTTATTTATTTATGAAATGTATGCTTTTTTTGCAGCTTGTGGGTTCTGCTCTTTTCGTCTTGTTTTCAAATGAGTCACTTTTTCTTACAAAATAATTGTAAAAACATGTTGACTCAATACTAGGCTGCCACGCAAGCATCTCCCGCCCACTCCCCAATTCACCAACATTTAATCCCTCCCCATTCCAGGTTCTGTAGAAAAGTTGGAGGCAACAGGAAAAGAGGAAAACCAAATGTGAGATGGATTGACACCATCAAAGAACCCACAAGGTTGAGTTTGCACCAGCTGTGCAGGGCTGTTGAGGACAGCGCAAAGGGGCAACGTTGCAAAAACAGAAGCTTAAAACAGCATGCTGACATGTGGCTCTTCAAAGAGGACTATCCCAATTAACAAAAATTCAATCATCTTTGCAGACACCCTTGGCCTGATCGGATCGTATGGCAGATACCCTGGACTGCCAAAAAAATATGAGTAATTGGGTTCTAGATCCAATTAAGCCTAAATTATCTCCAGAGGCAAAAACAAAACAAAACAAAAAAACCCTGAGGCTGTACTACTTTGGGCACATCATGAGAAGGCAGGCATAGATTGAAAAAGACCATAATACTTGGTAATGTGGAAGGCAGCAGGAAAAGAGGAAGGCTAAATGCAAGATGGACCTACTTCCTAATGAAACCACAAGCTTGAGTTTGCAATAGATGGGCAGGGCTGTTGAGGCCAAGCCATGTTGGAGATTGCTCATTCCTAGGGGCACCCTAAGTAGGGGGGAATTTGACGACACATAACAATAACAGCAACAACAGGTTTTTTATGCATCTAACTGCCAGTTCCAGAAAGTTGAAAGGTTATTCCCTTAATTGTTTGTTGTGGGTTTTTTTCGGGCTCTTTGGCCGTGTTCTGAAAATTGTTC
Source organism: Pogona vitticeps (assembly GCF_051106095.1). Classification (NCBI taxonomy): domain Eukaryota; kingdom Metazoa; phylum Chordata; class Lepidosauria; order Squamata; family Agamidae; genus Pogona; species Pogona vitticeps. The sequence continues at coordinate 96,341,256 of NC_135784.1, forward strand.
TTCCTGAAAAACCCACAACAACCATCAGATCCCAGCCGTGAAAGCCTTTGCAAATAGATGCCCTTAGCCACTTTTAAATTTTTTACAATCATAATAAAATATAATACCTGATAGAGCCTGGTTCCCCATTAGTTTTTCCATAGATCCTAAATACTAGATTTCCGCATACCAATGGAAAAAGTGGCATGTTCCCTCCCTGAAAATCTAAATAACTAATTAATCACCAACAGGCTTCTGACCTTTTTTCTCCAAAGTTCAGGTATTTATTTCTTTCAAAAAATAGAAGTATCAGTTTTTTTAAAACCCTGGAGCCTTGGGTTGTTTGTTTGTTTGTTTTTATTTTTAACCGATCTTTCTCTCTGCAGAGTGTCTCCAGTGGTTCACAAACCCTGACACAATGATAAATATTTTTTTTTACATCCCACTATAAGGCAGCATAAAGATGCAATAATACATAAATGCTAAAAGGTTCTAAAGGGAATCCTGTTGAAATAATTTTGAAAATATATTTTACATGATAAAAATTTTAAAAAGCAATCCCATTTCATTTCCCTCCCTCCATTTCTCCACAGCAGTTTACATGTTAAAAAAGCCTACCACAAAAGTCTTTGCCTGCCAGAGTCAAGACTGCATGGCAAACAGCTAAGGCAGGGAAATATTTAATAAAAAGCCAGCTTTATGCTCAAACATAGTTTGCCTTTTATGTATTATACTTACTTACTTGAATAATCTCAAAAATGAAAGCTTGAAACTTAAACCTATCTCAACACAGTCCTCTTGAAGATGCTGGTCACAAATCCTTGATTAGTATGCTTTAGTCCCTCCTCCTCCTCCTCCTCCTCCTCCTCCTCCTCCTCGCAGTCCCTCCAGCCCCCAGCCTGAATGTGTGGATAGTTTCGATTCCCCTTTGATATGTTGATCTGCTTTCTTCAACCCTAGCCTGATGGTAAATCTTACTAGTGTTAAAAAACTGATAGCTGTCTTCCTGTTTTTGAGTAAGCCTGCCATTTGTCTCCTCAAATTGTCAGAGCAACAGCCTTAGTTGTCTTTAACTTGAAAAAAAACACATAGCCCCCCTCCCTCCCCCGCTCGTCGCTGGTCACCTGGCTCCTCCGGCTTCATTCATCTCAGGCCAGTAACCGGATCTCCGAACTAAAATAAAAAATAACAACCACCTCTATGGAACCGGTGCGAACCGGGTCAATCCCACCTCTGGTTATAAGAGATTAATGGATTATTGTTACGGTGTGCCTTGCTTATTTTTAAGAACTAGGGATGGTATCCACCGAAGGAATACCGTACTTCAGCAGAACAAGGAAGGGATGATTTTTCTCATTCCTATGTGCATTTCAAAGACTTTTGGGATCTCACGTACAATGGTGGATTTCACTGTGAAGAACCAAGTCCAACCAAAAGCCTAGGTTTGTCATTGCTTTCCTCCCAAGAAGCAGGTGTCTTTTAATTCCATGGCTGCTGTCACCATCTGCAGTGATCTTTCTTTCTTTCTTTCTTTCTTTCTTTCTTTCTTTCTTTCTTTCTTTCTTTCTTTCTTTCTTTCTTTCTTTCTTTCTTTCTTTCTTTCTTTCTTTCTTTCTTTCTTTCTTTCTTTCTTTCTTTCTTTCTTTCTTTCTTTCTTTCTTTCTTTCTTTCTTTCTTTCTTTCTTTCTTTCTTTCTTTCTTTCTTTCCTTCCTTCCTTCCTTCCTTCCTTCCTTCCTTCCTTCCTTCCCTCCCTCCCTCCCTCCCTCCCTCCCTCCCACCTATCTGGTCAAGAGAGGACCACTCTAGGCAGCTAACAATCTTAAAAATAATACAGTAAAAAAATGTAAATAAACAGTTCTAAATCATAAAAACACTACATTACGATGCAAAAACACAAAACATAGAACAGTAAGGGAGGAAAGAAAGAGGTCATGAGTTATGTGATGGGAAGGCCTGCCGAAACATCCAAGTTTTTAATTGCTTCTTAAAGGTACCCAGCGAGGGAGCCCCGCGAATCTCAGGAGGTAAGTTGTTCCAGAGGCGAGGAGCCACTGCCAAGAAGGCCCGATTTCTTGTCTTTTCCTTCCGGGCCTCCCTCGGCGTTAGGCTCCTCAGCCTCACCTCCTGGCTCGCACGAGTGACATGGGTAGATCCTGGTGGGAGTAGGCGTTGCGCCAAGTATCGAGGCCCTAAACTGTTTAGGGCTTTATAGGTAAGCATCAACACTTTGAAGTCGATGCGGAATCGGATGGGCAGCCAATGGAATTGCAGCTAGAGTGGGTGAAATATGTCGGTATTTTTTCACACCACTAAGTAATCTGGGCCCTTGAAGTCTGCTACAAGTGTGTTCATCCAGGACCGAGCACAGCAGATGGAACGCTGGGTACAGTACTACTCTGAGCTATATTCCAGAGAGAATGTAGTAACCGAAGAAGCATTAAATAACATTGAGTGCCTGCCTGTCTTGAAAGAACTGGACAGCGAACCAACTATAGCAGAAATAAAAGCGGCCTTGGACTCCCTCGCCTCCGGCAAGGCACCTGGAAAGGATAACATCCCTCCTGAAGAGCTGAAATGCTGTAAGGAGATCATCACCACCGAACTGTATGAAGTTTTTTGTCTCTGCTGGAGGGAAGGTGGAGTACCACAGGACATGAAGGATGCAAACATCATCACATTGTACAAGAACAAAGGAGACAGGGGTGACTGCAATAACTACCGTGGCATCTCTCTTCTTAGCGTTGTAGGGAAGCTGCTTGCCCGTGTTGTGCTGAAGAGGCTCCAGGTGCTTGCAGACAGGGTCTATCCAGAATCACAGTGCGGATTTCGAGCTAACAGATCCACCACTGACATGGTATTCTCCCTCCGACAGCTGCAGGAGAAATGCAGGGAACAACAACAGCCGCTCTTAGTGGCCTTCATAGACCTTACAAAAGCATTTGATCTGGTTAGCAGGGATGGCCTTTTTAAAATACTTCCCAAGATTGGATGTCGACCTCGTCTCCTTAACATCATCAGATCTTTCCATGAGGGAATGAAAGGCACTGTAGTTTTTGACGGCTCAACATCAGACCCCTTTGACATCCGAAGCAGAGTGAAACAGGGCTGTGTCCTCGCACCAACACTTTTTGGGATCTTTTTTGCTGTCATGCTGAAGCATGCCTTTGGAACTGCAACCAAGGGTGTCTATCTCCGGACTAGATCAGACGGAAAGCTCTTTAATCTCTCTAGATTGAGAGCAAAGACCAAAGTCCAACTGAAATGCATGCGGGAGTTCCTCTTCGCAGATGATGCAGCCATCGTTGCCCGCTCTGCTGAAGACCTCCAACAACTCATGAATCGTTTCAGCAAGTCCTGCCAAGACTTTGGACTAACAATCAGCCTGAAGAAAACACAAGTCATGGGCCAGGGTATGGACTCACCTCCTTCTATTACCATGTCTACACAAGAATTGGAAGTTGTTCATGACTTTGTGTACCTTGGCTCAACCATCTCTGACACCCTCTCTCTGGATGTCGAGCTGGATAAACGCATTTGCAAAGCAGCCACCATGTTCTCTAGACTCACAAAGAGAGTATGGCTCAATAAGAAGCTGACGACACATACAAAGATCCAGGTCTATAGAGCCTGTGTCGTAAGCACACTCCTGTACTGCAGTGAGTCCTGGACCCTTTGTGCACGGCAGGAGAGGAAGCTGAATACGTTCCATATGCGCTGCCTTCGACAGATTTTTGGTATCACTTGGCAGGACAAAGTCCCAAACAGAGTAGTCCTAGAACAAGCTGGAATTTTCAGCATGAATACATTACTGAAACAGTGACATCTACGTTGGCTTGGGCACGTCGTGAGAATGGCTGATGGTTGGATTCCAAAGGATCTCCTGTATGGAGAATTAGTGCAGGGAAAGCGCCCCAGAGGGAGACAACAGCTGCGATACAAGGACGTCTGCAAGCGAGATCTGAAGGCCTTAGGAATAGACCTCAACAGATGGGAAACCCTGACATCTGAGTGTTCAGCCTGGAGGCAGGCACTGCATCACGGCCTCTCCCAATTTGAAGAGACCCTTGCCCAGCAGGCCGAGGCAAAGAGGAAGTCACAAAAGCAGCAAAACCAGGGAGCTGGACAGGGGACAGATTGGATTTGTCTTCAGTGTGGAAGGGATTGTCACTGTCGAATTGGCCTCCTCAGCCACACTAGGCGCTGTTCCAAGTCCTCCATACAGAGCACGTTACCATAGTCTTTCGAGACTGAAGGATGCCTAAAAAAAAAGTAATGTGGTCACCGCATTCTGCACCACCTGTAATTTCCGCAGCAGCCTCAAAGGTAGCCCCACGTAGAGCGCATTGCAATGGTCTAATCTCGAGATTACGAGCGCATGCACCAAGGTAGTGAGCGCCCCCACATCAAGGTAGGAACGCAGCTGGGCTATCCGCCTGAGGTGAAAAAAGGCGGTGCGGACCACCGACGCCACCTGGGATTCCATAGTGAGCGCCGGGTCCAGATGGACCCCCAAGCTGCGGACCCCATCTTTGGCAGGGACGGTCACCCCCCAAAAAGTGAGGGAGTTTCCCAAACCCCCAACTGTGGGGGCGCCCACCCTCAGTACCTTCGTCTTGTCCGGGTTCAGCCTCAGCCCGTTCTCCTGCATCCATTGCAGTACAGTCCTCAGGCAGCGCTGGAGGGACAGGACGGCATCTCCTGTGGTAGGTGGAAAAGAGATGTAGAGCTGAGTGTCATCAGCATACTGGTGACACCGGGCTCCGCACCCCCTGATGACCCCACCCAGCGGCCTCATATAGATGTTGAACAGCATTGGGGAGATAATCGACCCCTGCGGAACCCTGCAATCGAGGCACCACGGGGCCAAGACCCTCTCCCCAAGCTGCACTCTCTGGGGACTGTCCTCCAAGAAGGAACGGAGCCAGGCCTATGCCAAGCCACCTATTCCCAACTCGGAGAGCCTCCCCAGGAGGATACCGTGGTCAATGGTATCGAAGGCTGCTGAGATATCGAGGGGGACCAGCAGAGACACTTTGCCCCTGTCGGCCTCCCTCAGTAGGTCATCACACAGGGCGACCAATGCCGTTTCTGTCCCATGGCGCGTCCTGAAGACCGACTGAAATGGATCCAGGGCATCTGTTTCATCCAGGAGCGCCTGAAGCTGATCGGCCACCATCCTCTCGACCACCTTGCTTAGGAAAGAAACGTTGGTGACGGGCCTATAGTTGTCAATTTCGTCTGCCGCCAAACTGGGTTTCTTCCTAACGGGGCCTAATGAGTGTGTCTGTAAGGGCGGATGGAAATCTGCCCTCAAGGAAAGACCCATTAATTATATCCGTGGCCCATTCTGTTGTTGAAGGCCTGGCTGGTTTGATTAGCCAGGCCGGGCAAGGGTCCAAGGAGGAGGTGGTGGCATGACAGCGATCAAGCACCCTGGCCACAGAGTCAGGCGTGACAGGCTGAAAGGAGTCAAGAATCACCAGGCAAGATGGAGCACTGGACATCTCTGCTCAACTCACTGTGTTCAAAAAAGGAGAGAGGTCCCGGCGGATGGCCTCCACTTTTGATTTAAAAAATGCTGCAAATTGGTCCGGTGAAAAACTAGGGGGAGGCCCATCACCCAGACCAACTCCGGATAGGTCGCGTACTATACAGAATAATTCCGCCTGCTGGTTGGCCGCTTCGCTTATCCGGTTAGCGAAGTATGCTCGACTGGCAGCCTTTACCTTGGCCAGGTAAAGGTTAGTAGCAACCTTGACAGCTATCCAATTAAAATCCGTTGGGTCCTTTCTCCATTTGCGCTCTAGCCGTGTCCTGACCCGCTTCAACGCCCGGAGATCCTGGTTAAACCAGGGCGCCAGGCGGTCTCTACGGCGGAGAGGGCGTTTAGGAGCGATCATGTCTACAGCCCTAGCCGCGGCTGAGAACCAACCGTCAACCAGAGTGTTGACAGGAGCGCCAGCCAGGTCAGCTGTGACACCTCTCATGGCATCCTTGAATCCAGCCAGATCCAGTAGCTTTTGACGGCAGACCATGACAATAGGTCCCTGCTCCCTGCGAGGGTGGAGAGCCATTTTGAGGGTGCATTTTATTAGGTGATGGTCCGACCATGACAAGGGTACCGACTCGAGGTCAGTCACCATCGGACCACTCTCGTTCCCATTGGTGGAAAAGACCAGGTCAAGTGTGTGGCCGCCCACGTGGGTGGGGCCGTTGACATGTTGGGACATGTCCAAGAAGGCCATGGTCTCCAAGAACTCAAGAGCTAGCCCGGAAGTCTCTGCTCCCGCATGCACGTTGTAATCCCCCAAAACCAATGGCTTCGGGGAATCCAAGAGTGCCGCGGAGACAAAGTCCACCAGCTCCAGTAGGGAAATGGCTGGGTCGCGGAGAGCACGGTAACCCAGCAAGATCCCAATACCATCCCTGGCCCCAATCGACACGTGGAGAGCCTCGAGACCCGGTTTTACCACCGAGGAGTGCCTAGCGACCTCCAGGTTGGATTTATAGACAATGGCAACTCCCCCCCGACCCTCCAGTCTACCCTGGTGTTGGACAGCATAACCAGGCAGACAGATGAGTGCTAGGGGAGGACCCCCTCTCCGCCAATCCATGTTTCGGTTATGCATGCCAGGTCTGCATCCTCCTCCAAGATAAGATCGCAAATTACTTGGGCCTTATTGGATATAGACCTGGCATTCAACAACACCAGGCACAGAGTGGATGGACGACTGGACTGGCTACTTCGATACTGGGGGTTGGACACCATCTCAGAACAATGAACAGAACAGAACAATGATCATGGAGCCCAAGAAAGTAAAATCTGTCACTGCCTCCATATCTTCCCCTTCTGTCTGCCAGGAGGTGATGGGACCAGTGGCCTGGTTCTTAGGGGTGTTTTTTAGTTTTTTAAAAACACAGCTAACCTCTAACTAACTAACACAGCTACCTCTTCTAAAAGTTCAAGCTTATTTACCTATACTGTAGTTGTTCTCAAGATCCTTTTTTCCCCCCTCTGGAAGTGAAAGAACACACCATTCCCAATAGATGGCACTGTAGCATTTCCGTCTTTAGACTGGATACTTCTACTAGGACTGCAAAATGGGATTTACTTGTTCAGCTGACAGGAAAATTCACACCCTGAGGAAATTCACTCAGCAACAGCTTACTTAACAAAAATACAGTTTTCAAAGACTAATTCTCCCTCATGGTTTCACATCAGGAGGAGATTGTTTAAATGCTATTTTTGTTCAGGCAACATAGTTAAAAAAGAGTACTCCATTAATCTGCCTCAGTCCAGTACATAGACTGTATTTATTTGTCATATTGACAAGTACAGAGAAAATAGGGCTCCCCACCCCCCAATAAAAGGGGCACAAACACTGCAAGAGACCAAATGGACTCTCAGCTTTTAATTACTACAATATAATGGTATATATCCCGATAAATATATCCACACAAACAAACCAGGAAATCGAGACTTGAGAGGGTAGCTATGAAGGAATTAGAAATGATCCTTGAAAGAAAGGATGTTTTCCTGCTGATCAAGCTTGTCATCATCTATACAACGGTATTCCCAACTGCTATGTAACAAAGTGAAAACTACACACTGAAGAAAGCTAATGGGGGAGAGAGGGCAGCAGAGATAAATTCATTTGAAATGTGGGTTTGGAGCCTTACAGATACCGCGGAGAGCTAGAAAGACTCATAAACATAAGTGGCTACTAGATGAAATCAAGTCTGAATGCTCCAGGAATTAGACTGACGGTGCAACAACACAGTGAGAGAAATGCAGATTTACTCCCTGTGAAGACACACCAAGGAGTTTGGTTTCCCAGGGTCTGTTCGAGTTAACCAGGCCACCCAGAAGTGGAAGAAATTCACTAAACAGCCTGTTAAGGTAGCTTTTCTGTAGATCAGCAAGGGATGTAGCTACAAAAGTACTTCTTAATAAGTAGTTGACAAGGGCAGAGTGCGGATTTTCTCATCTGTTCTGCCCTCCTTCCACACTGTGTAGGTGCCCTGTTACTACATGGAGTGGGGGAAGGAGATAAACTGGAACTCTGAATGGGACATGCTAGCTCTGTACCTCTCGGGAAGATCTGTCTGCCAAGCTTTGGGTGAGCAATGGGGGGGGCACCATGATTATCTGGGAGTAAGTGCCATTGACCATAATGGCACTTATGAGTAGCACCTACAAAGAGGAGCAATATGAAACAAGAAGATTTTGTGTTTTGGTCCCTCTTTAAAAAACAACAACAATCTTATCTCATTAGCACAGACTGCTTAGTTTCTTCGTTTCCCACCTAGATAAATTCTGAAACTCACTGGGTGGAGTGTGGAACTGGTAAAGCCACTCCTTGAACATATCACCTTGAAAGCCCTACTAGGGTCGATTTTGACTTGATGGCACAGAACAACAACAACAAAAGAAACCAAGCAAATTGTGGCATAAAATTGCTGCTCATTAGCAATGTTTGGGATTCATTCCTGGCTGCACATCTGAATGTATAACTGGGTGCCCACCTGGGAATGCGAACAGCACCTTGCTAATGAGCAGCAATTTGCCACTTACACAGCTTTCCTTACATAAGCATTCTTTGCCAATAGGATTCTAGCCTTTCTGTTAGTGCTAGTTGCATTGCCTTCCACTTTTTGAGAGAAAGAAAGAGTAGACATTCAGTTATATAAAAGAACTAAATATGTGCTCTAATCCTTCAGGAAACCACAAGAGAAAAATCCATATCAGAGTCTGATGACCAGATGCAAAAGAGGTGGGGAGCCTGCTCTTTCAGTAGTTCAGTACAGGGTATTTCAATAGATTTTTGTTTTCATGACAAGCTGAAACCTGTTTCAGGTGCAGGAACCTAATTTTATTTTGCATCTGACCACCATAACTTGGAGGGAAGGCACAGAAGCTTCTTTTTTAGTTGAAGCATGGAACACTTTAGGTAAGGGTGGAAAGTTTTAGGTAAAAATCAAAGACAGAAGAAACAACAGTGACATCGCTGTGGGGATCTATCCCAAGGAAGAGTACAAAGAAGTAGTCAATCATTGTAGAAGGAAGGTGAGGAAAGGTAAAGCTCAAAATTAGCTCAGACTTGCATGAGATGTTAAGAACAATAAAATGGTTTCCTTTCTTTTTTCAGCTGGGCTCAGAGGGAGAGAAAGAACAAGAAGATGCTGGGTATGCTGCAAGGGGAGGTGGAGAAATGCCATGGATGGGGGTGGGCTGGGACAGAGAAAAGGCAGAACTCCTGAACACCTACATTGCCTCTGCCTTTGTCTGTTTTTTTTCTGGAGGAATGCTTAAACCTAGTGCAGGTTAATGCTTAATCTGCAATACCTAGTCTAGTAAAGGAGGAAGAGAGGAGACTGCTGCCTGAGATAGGCAAAAAGGTGCAGTGGGAACATTTTGCTATTTCAGATGAATTTTCCTGGGCCAGATGAATTACATTCTGCAGTATTTAAGGGTCCAGCAGTTGTAATTTCAGAGCCTCTGTCTGTGACCTTTGTTCCTGAAGACAGGAAGCAAGCAAATGTCACACCCATCTTCAGAAAGTGGGTTGTGGAGAGAGATATCTGGACAACTACTGACTACGCAGCTTCTAGGAAAGCTTCTGGGAGAGATCCTGAAGCAGTTGATTTATAGGCACTTAGAAAATAGTTTTCAGATGTCTAAGACTCGGCATGGGTTTATTAAAAACAAGTGATGCCAGACTAATTTTATTTCTTTTTTTCTTTGACTGAGTTATACATTTAGTAGAATAGAGGAATGTTGTGGATATAATATATCTTGATTTAAGCAAACCTTTGACAAGGTTCCTTGGGAAATTCTTATAGTCAAACTGATAAAAAGTGGGCTAGGTGATGCTACTGGGAAGTGGATTGGTAGCTGACTGATGGGCCGTAATATTCAGAGCACCTGCCAAAGTTCTTCATCCTTCTGGAGAGGGTTTACAAATGCACTCCTACAGGGTTTTGACCTGTGCTCAGTACTCTTTAGTTGGCTTGGATGAGGATGAAGATGGAATGTTAATCAAGTCTGCAAACCAAACCAAACGAGGAAGGGTAGTTGACATTCCAGAAGACAGAATTAAAATGCAAGGTTATCTGGATAACTGGGCCTAAACCAAGAAAACAGGGCGGAAATGTAAAATTCTTTGTTTAGGCAGGAAAAACAGATGCACATGTATAAGATGGATAACAGTTATCTTGGCAGTACTACATGTGGAAGGATCTAGGGATCTTAGTAGCTGTCAGCTAAACTTGAGCCGAAAGTGTGATGAGGCAGCAAAAAAAAAAAAAAAAAAAAAGGCAGATACAAGGGAGGCCCTGGTGGTATCAACAAAAGTATCTTGTTGAGGCAGATAATAGCCCCATTCTATTCTGCTTTGGTCAAAACTCACCTGAAGTACTGTGAGTACTTCACAGTTTAAGAAGGATATTGACAAGCTGCAAAATGTCCAGAGAAGGGCAAGCAAAATGGTTAAAGGTCTGGACACTAATCCTTGTGAGGAATAGTTGAGGGAGATGCATATGTCTAGCCAGGAGAAGAGAAGAACAAGAAACAGTATGATAACCATCTTCAAATATTTGAAGGGCTGTCACATGGAAGATGGAGCAAGCTTGTTTTCTGCTACTCCAAAGAGTAGGACCTGAAGAAATTAATGCAAATTGCAAGAGAGAAGTTTTCACCTTAAAGTTAGGAAGAGCTTCCTCACAGTAAGACTTGTTCAACAGTGGAATAGACTATCTCAAAGGGTGATGGACTCCCACAACATACTTTTGTAAAGAACACTTTGCCCCCCCCCCAGTGAGCTGGGTACTAATTTTTTTTACCTTGGAAGGATGGAAGTCTGAGTCAACCTTGAGCCAGATACCTGAACCCATTAGGATTGAACTCAGGTCATAAGCAGAGGCTTGACTTCAGTACTGCAGTTTAACTATTGCCTCATGGGGATATTTTCACAGTCTAATCCAGGGTTCTTCAAACTACAGCCCGCAGGCCACATCTGGTCTCCCTTGCCTTTTTTATCCACCCCGGTCCTGTATACTGGGGGTCAGAAGGAAATCTGATCCAGTTTTATAAATCTTTGCAGTCTGAGCAGTTTCCAAATATGAAGTGATTTGCTCATGGATATACGTCCGTTTTTAGTACAACATACCTGTGTGAACAAACCTTTTCAAGAATGAAATGTCTCAAGTCCAACTACTGAGCAAATTTAGCTGATGAGCATCTTCAGTCCGCTCTAATAATTGGCCCCTCAAACTTGAAACCTCAGTTTACCAATATTTTGAAATTAAACAAGCAGTCCCATCATTCCCATTAATACTGTAGTATACAAGTACAAGTCTGTTGATCCAAATAAAACTTATGCATTCATTATATAACTGGCTTTCCCCCTCTTCATTCCTTGAAAATATGCAAAGTATATGATGTGGTCCTCATATTGAAAAGTTTGGAGACCCCTGGTCTAATCCTGTAAACATTTCCTGAGAATTCACACTGAGTCCAGTGACAATTAGGGCTTGGCTAGACAGCTCAATTGGGGCAGGCTCAATTGGGTTGCCTAAGGTCATGGGGAAGTCTAGTATGCCATTTGGTGAGATCTTTGCACCCATATGGCATATGCATCTCAACTGACCCTATTTACCCACCACCCTTAAGAAAACAAAAAGAAAATTGACCTCCTTGCCCCTCCTCTCTCCTTCTCAGAGGAAACTTTTAATTTTTATTCCCCCCTCCCTGAGGCCATCAGCCCTGTCCCACTACATTTTTTTAAAAAAAATTTTTTCCTGCTTTTCTCTGTCCTTCTGCTCCATGGAGCAAGGGAAAATTTTAATTTCTCAATACTGTACTGTGAAGTGGCTAAGCTGTCTTCTTAAGCCACTTAACGATACTGGAAAAATGAAAGCAGAAGGGAAATTTAAAATAGGAAGTTCTGCTTTACTTCAGTCTCAGTGATTGTGCCAAAAATGAACCAAAATGGAGTGATCCTAAAAAAAAAAGCAGCTCCAGGCAAGGACCCAGAAAGCTGCTGGTAGAAATGATCAGAGGATGGGTGGGTTTGTACTGGCCCTTATGTGGTCTGGTCACTGGTAAAAGGAGTGAACCAGCCCATTCCCACTGCAGATCAAACAGCAGGACAAATGCCCATGCTTTTACTCTTAGGTAAGTGGTGATACGATTGCAGTTGCAATCCTTTGCACATTTCCTGGGAGTAAATCCAGTTGAACTCAATGGGGTTTGCAGCTGATCAGACATGGCACTCATTTAGCTTGGCTTCTGTTGCATGAAGGAATGTTTTGGATCGAATACTCTTTGTTTTGGCTTTCTAAAAGTTAACAAATAGCTGAAATGTTCAATAGGAAAGCAGGGAATATAAATATAGATTAAAAACAAATTGAAGGCAATGATTTTAAAATATATGACATGTCTTTGGTTAACGGCCAAGAAAATTACTAGATAGGACTTAAATAGCTTCTAAAAGGAAATGAACACTCTTCCATGGTTAAAAAAGAAACATGTTATGAATTTCTGGAGAAAATTTTTTTTCCCTTTGGTTAAGCCAAAAAGAAAGAAACAACAACAACAACAACAAATGAAAGCATATTTCTACAATGATTTCGAGCACCACAGTGATGGAAAATAGAAGAAAAAAAAATACTGAATGGGCATGATCCGGCCAAAGTTAAGCACTTTGAGATACTATTGATTCTCCTGAAACGTCCCAGCAACTCTTAATGGGGAGGGGCTGGTTTCCAATGCTATGGGATTCAAGAGATAAACTTACAAGAACGCCGCTGGATTTAGAATGCTGCCAATCTTACACTTTCCCTCCAGAACCACCTCAGTCTCTGATGATGTTCAGTCAATGCTTTCGCTGGTCTTTCCTGCTGTTTGCTGATGACGATCCCAGATCTAGGTTCTCATTCTGGAAAGAAGTGAAATGTACTGGTTAGAGCAGTGGTTTGCAAACATGGTGCCCCAGATATTCTTAGTCTACAACTCCCAGAAGAGCTGGCTATGGTTTGCAAAAGCTGTAGTCCAAGAACATCTGGGACCCCAAGTTTGGGAGCCAGTAGTCTAAAGCAGGCATTCTCAGCCGTCTGGCCACCTGGGAGGCCCTGGCATATGTGAAGGAGGGGGGCACAGACTGAAAACAATTCTTCACACATCACCTTATAAGGTTCTCTAAGCAATTTATAAAATCCTAATTCAGCCTATATTTCTTCCATATTGTGTTATGGATGTGGCAAAAAAAAAAAAAGGTAGAGAATGGTTGAATTAGGATTGGGGTCAAATCTTTGCTCAGCCACATTGCGCACTCTCATCCTAATCCTACCTCACAGGTGATGTTTTGTTAGAATTAGAAAACACGCCTGCTTCTCTGTGCTCCTTGGAGGAAGGGTGGGGTACCTAATGGGGAAACAAAAGCTTCTCTGCTTTCAGGAGTAAGATGTTGGTAGCCTTCTCCTTTTTGACAGCTTCAGCCCCAGAGACTGGAGGGTGTCAAACTCCTCATAGCTCGCTGTCCTCCAGTAGCTATAGGATTGCTGATGAAACGAACGCTCTACTCAGGAGAATAGGGAGTAGAATAACAAAATCTGCTAGTGAAGCCAGCCAGTCTACGTAGCCTTAATTGGTGAGGTGAGTGGCCAAAAGACAAAGTGTAACTTAGGCTGGTCTGGTGGTGGGAGTATATAACATTTATTGCTCAACACTTGTGGTGTATTATTTACAATCTAAAAAGACACAGCACAAAAAAAGAAAGAGGAGACGAGGAAGGAAAAGATCTCAGGACCAATAAGAAGTTAACAACATCACAGGGTGAACTTGAGAAAAAGGGATGTCTATGTGAGCAATCATATTCCCCAAGAGAGAGCTTGAAATGTTTAGTGACTATGTTTGTTTGGCCCTTGTGATCTATTTCTAAGAGGGAGAGAAGATGTGGCAAGTCAGCAGCTAGTTGGCAACTCTGAGAGAACAAAGCAAGCCCATCTGGGCCATAGTGGCCAGAGTGGAATCCTACTGAGGCGTGGTAAGAGATGTTGAGCTGAATAAGGATCAGGGCATTGTTTATTTTTTTGATTTGGCATCCTGCAGCTTGTAGATAAGCCCAGATCGTACAAATCTTGCAGATGTTTTCTTTCTTGCCCAAGATTCAGCCAGTGAGTAATCTTTGTGAATCTGTTGTGTGTAACACCCAGCAACAGTTGCAAATGGAAAATTCTGTTTTACTATTAATAAAAACTTGTTTTCCTTTTACTGAGTAAGGGAGGTAAAATTGCCACCAGAACCTCAGTTGAACTCAGCAGATGCTGAGCTCTATTCTCTCTCTCTGTCTCTCCCCCCAGGCAAGGTTGTGTGGGTGTAGGGGTAAAATTGGGAGGCACTTTGCAGAAGAAAGGGGCCTGATTCTTCTGTCTGATGAAAAGGGTCATCAAATTGGTGGCAGTCAACCAACTCAAGAGCAGGAATTCTGTTTCTTGTGGGAGGGGATCAGTTCCTCTTGCTAGAACAGAAGGAAGGGTTGGGACCCCCCTATGCGCAAACACAGAATGTGGAAAAAGCCTTGACCTAGTAGACTACTAGCCAAATGGGGCAGCTAGCCCACATACATCCCCACCGGAGTATATGGATCTGTTTCTAAAGAATGTATTTGGTTAGGACCTCTCAGAGTCATGCATAAATGAAAAATATTGTGGGCTCTAAGGAGAGCCAGTTGACACACCTCAGGGTCTGACTCTTGCTTCTCCAGTGGTGGCATACAGGGGAAGGTGTGGAGGTGCTGCCACATTCAGTGGTTGGGTGCCCTCTCTGGAGGGCTGGCGGAGGCAAGGTAGTTATGTAGATGTGCTTTTGCTTATGACAGCAGTGCCGATCTGTCCCTATTCCCTACCCTTTATGCAGAAGAGTACAATACAAGAAAGAAAAGAAGATGGATAGGGAAAAGTGAAACAATACTCAAACATGCATCCTTAATGAGATCAGGCTCCTGTGCCTGGCGGAATGGTTGCTGGATGACCATCAAGGGAAAAGTGAGCCTGATGAAGTTGGCTTCTTAGGATGGTTGATGGCAGCCTGGCTTCCCTCCTGTCTCTTCGCTTTGGTCTGATAGAATGGCTTCTAGATGGTATGAATGGCTGCAATAAAGACGCTCCCATGTGAGCATCCGCTGGAACACTGCCTGACTGGGTCTCCTGACATGTGGAGGATTCTTCGCTCTAGACATCCATGGCCCAGCATGGGGACCACCTCCTCACCACATTCAAGGCCAGTAGCATGGCCAGCGGCTTGGGGCCCATAATCATAGGATATCTCCTGATGGGTTTCACATTTGATGTATGCTGAGATGCTGAGATACTGTGGATGGTTAGGGGTATGTAGTTTAACTGGGTCTCTGCATTTGATTGCTCTTCCTTAATGTATATGATAGAGATGTTTATTTTCTAGGTCTCCACTCTTTCTAAAAAAAAAAGATGAGTTTCTTCTTTTTCTGTATGATAACCCTGAACTCTCTGTATTGGCCAGGAGCCAAAGAGCTACTTTTCATGACCCCCCAAGGACTTGAGGGTTTCATTTTGCTTTGGAATGATGGACTTCTCCATTAAATCACAGTTCATTCCCAGAAGACGTGTGTGTGAGAGATTCAAGGGAAATTGAAGTTCGACAAATACAGAGAGGCTGGAAGATTTACTTTCAGAAGCTCCCAACCAAAATCCTCTTTGATATTGTCTTTCTTGTTAAAACAAAACCACACCCCACCACACTACAACTGTAGCCTCCTTGCGAACTGTACACTATCTACAGAGGTGCCTGAGTCACCTGAAGGACTGAAGTCTTCCAGGGTCTCCACTTCAGGGAAGGAAAATGCTGCCACACCTAATTTACCAGCACTTTGTTCAGGTGTACTTGAGGTTAAGACCTGATGTAAAAGAAACATTTTGAAGTGTCTTTCAAATAGTAGAACATGTGATATTTGCACTAGCAGCGAGCAGCAGGTTGGTATGGGGATCAGAAGCCTGGAGAAGCCCTGGAGCTGGATTCCCTGTGTGTGGGACGGGAATGTTGACAGCCATCATCAAATTCAATGACTGATCAGCTTTCACAAGCAAAGGACAATGAAAGACTAAAAAGAGACTCATCCAGGTGGGCAAAAGTGCTGCAGCAGGTAAGTATGAGTGGGCACAGTGCATCCTGAAGGGGGCTGGGGCAAACAGATTTTGTGCTTTTCCTAGCTTCTCATTTTTGGTATCTGATATGTGTGGCGTCTGTGTAGTTTGTCTTTTGCTTCTCCATATTTATATTTCTCTACGTTGTTTACAGGGACGTGGTGGCGCTGCGGGTTAAACCGCAGAAGCCTCTGTGCTGCAAGGTCAGAAGACCAGCTGTCATAAGATCAAATCCACGCGATGGAGTGAGCGCCCGTTGCTTGTCCCAGCTCCTGCCAACCTAGCAGTTCAAAAGCATGTAAATGCAAGTAGACAAATAGGGACCACCACAGTGGGAAGGTAACAGCGTTCCGTGTCTAAGTCGCACTGGCCATATGACCACAGAAGTTTATCTTCGGACAAACGTTGGTTCCATGGCTTGGAAACGGAGATGAGCACCGCCCCCTAGAGTCGGACACGACTGGACTATATGTCAAAGGGAACCTTTACCTAAGTTGTTTACATTTCCCTTCAGCTACAAATAACTGAATTTTGCCAGTGTAGTAAAGCTACAATGCTTTTTTACTTTTAAAGGATGCATTTTAAAAGCATTTTAAAATATATTTTAAAAAGTATTTTAAAAGTGATTTTTGATTTGTGCCTTTTTAGGTTATAAACTCCTGCAATTAATGTACCTTTTAACTTACTAGTTTTTCATAGTTGTAAAACTGATTTCTGTTGTAAGTGAAATGTGCCTATATCTTATAAAAAAGATATCTGTTTTAAAACAATTTTGAAACTATTTTTATACATATGGATCATAGAAGTAATATAGATAAATAAAACTTGTAGAAATAGACACACTAATGTTGCCTGGAATGATTGCAACAATTAAACCATTTATTTTACCTTTATACCCAGATAACTATTTCCAATCATATCAAAATGTATCTGGTTTCATACTGGGATTAAACCTTTCAGGGATATTGCCAGCTGTGACAAACACAGGCTTCTGATTTTTCCTAAAGGTCTGTAAGGGTCTTAGGAAGGTCCTGAAGCATCAGACTTTCTGATCTAACATCAAGAAAGAAATTCTTGTAAACTTCTTCCTCATTACATCTTTCTCTCTGGAATTCTTCCCATTTTAAAAGCCAATTAAAGGCTTAATTAAAGGCTTCAAACTAGGAGTCTCCGAGTAGAAAATTAACTCTACATAAGAAGTGCTGGAGCACTAAACTCCATCAACCCTGCAATAAAGCTGAATTGTAAATAACACAGTCCTGCCAGGGAGATCAAAAGCATGGGAAATAGAGGGAAATGTATGGATTTTAGCAAATTCAGCCTTGGCATAGCAGGTTCTTCTGCAGAAAAGAAAACCTAAATTTAAATGTTCATGTTCTGTGTTAGTTTTATGGTTTTCCATTCTTTCTTACAAACTTTTGTGAGGTTTTAAGGTGGAGAATCCATATTATTTGTATACACAGTAAGTAAATACAATACAGTGAATAAACTTACTTTTCCAGAAACAAATAAGTGGAAAACGTAAAAGGTTCTGAAATTAACAGAACGAAGCGGCGTATGCAAAGATAGCAAGTCATTGAATCTTAACAGCTGGATACCAATTACTATTCTGGCTCTTAAGGAAATGGTACCATCTGGTAGAGGTATTCTTACTTGCCCACTTCAAGTAGGCAATTTAATTGGTGATCTTCTGTAAAATAGCAGAACTATTCAAATAAATTTTAGCTGAAATCAGATGTGTGTAGGATATTTCACAGAGACTATTATCACTCTTCAGCATTTCCCAACCCCCTTATTACACCTATATCACTTTTTTTGATAAATTCAACAGCTTTTATCTTTTTATAAGCCTCAAAGAGGAACTTCAAATGGAAATATAGAACTCTGGAGGAATTCTTTTGATTATAGAAACAGCCTTAAATAGCTTCTACAGGTAAAAGGAGTTAAATGAAAATAGACATATCCCAATCAATTACTCTTTCTTTCTGGCTATTTGGTCCATGTGAGGTTGCAGCTCAGAGTTTGTTTTAACTTCTGCAACATAATTACCTCAGACATATAAGTGCCTCAGCAGTTTGACTTGTCAATTAATTATATGTTTATCTTCCAATGGCCAATCATGAAACAAAGCATGCAAAATGCAAGATACAAAGATGAAGAAAAACATGTGTTAATAACATTGAGACATCTTTCTCTATCCTAGCAGAGCATAGTTCCTAATCATATGCTTAATGTAGCATCTAATTTGAGCCAGTGTCTGTTTCTTTCTCAGTCCACATACTGCTGAAGGTAGGCTTCAGCAGTATGTGGACCGAGAACTCCCAAAAGTACAAGCTGGATTTTGAAGGGGCAGAGGAACTAGAGACCAAATTGCTAACATGTGCTGGATTATGGAGAAAGCCAGAGAGTTCCAGAAAAACATCTACTTCTGCTTCATTGACTAGGCAAAAGCCTTTGACTGTATGGACCACAACAAACTATGGCAAGTTCTTAAAGAAACGGGAGTGCCTGATCACCTTATTTATCTCTTGAGAAATCTATATGTGGGACAGGAAGCAACAGTTAGAACTGGATATGGAACAATTGATTGGTTCAAAATTGGGAAAGGAGTACAACAAGGCTGTATATTGTCTCCCTGCTTATTTAACTTACCGGTATATGCAGAATACATGACGTGAAAGGCAGGACTGGAGGAATCCCAAAATGGAATTAAGATTGCTGGAAGAAATATCAACAACCTCAGATATGCAGATGATACCACTCTGATGGCAGAAAGTGAGGAGGAATTAGAGAACCTCATAATGAGGGTGAAAAAGTAGAGCGCAAAAATGGTCTGAAGCTCAACATCAGAAAAAATAAGATCCTGGGCACTGGTCCCATCACCTCCTGGCAAATAGAAGGGGAAGATATGGAGGTAGTGACAGATTTTACTTTCTTGGGCTCCATGATCACTGCAGATGGTGACAGCAGCCACAAAACTAAAAGACGCCTGCTTCTTGGGAGGAAAGCAATGACAAACCTAGACAGCATCTTAAAAAGCAGAGACATCATCTTGCTGACAAAGGTCAGCATAGTCAAAGCTATGTTTTTTTCCAGTAGCGATGTATGGAAGTGAGATCTGGACCATAAAGAAGGCTGACCACCGAAGAATTGATGCTTTTGAATTGTGGTGCTGGAGGAGACTCTTGAGAGTCCTCTGGACTGCAAGCAGATCAAACCTATCCATTTTGAAGGAAATGAACCCTGAATGATCACTGGAAGGACAGATCCTGAAGCTGAGGCTCCAATACTTTGGCCATCTCATGAGAAGAGAAGATTCCCTGGAAAAGACCCTGATGTTGGGAAAGTGCGAAGGCAAGAGGAGAAGGGGACGATAGAGGACAAGATGGTTGGACAATGTCACTGAAGCTACCAACATGAATTTGACCAAACTCCAGGAGGCAGTGGAAGACAGGAGGGCCTGGCGTGCTCTCATCCATGAGGACATGAAGAGTCATACATGACTTAATGACTAAACAACAACAACTGTTTTTCACATATCTGTGGTTATGAAAGAGGATGCTGCCCAGATTCTCTCACGTAAGTCTTCTTTCCATGAGTGGACAACTGTGGCCCTCCAGATGTTGGTGAATTACAGCTCCCACGATCCTTTGCTGTTGGCTGTTCTGGCTAGGACTGATAAATGTTGAAGTCTAATAACATCTGGAGGATCTTAATTGTGCATTTCCCAGTTCCTGCCCCTGTGTTCTTCCTTACTTGCTGCTGGAATAAATAGAACCCTGCAGGCTAGCAGAGAAGAGAGACAGTTGTGTGACATAACTGGGGCCGGAGGGAGGGGAGGTATAGGACAAGACATTCCAGTTAGTTTTGTTGCTTAAGATTTGTCAAAGAAACACACAGTCATCTCCAGGATGTGTGATGCGGCAAGTGTGAAATGACAATGTTCTTTATCCTGGCTGTTGTTCTTTTTCACATTTATCTTTTTCTTCTGTTTTGCAAATATCTGTATAAAAATGGTATGTTGATCTTGCACGGGATCATCTGCTCTGTTCTTTGGATAAGATTATATCCAGGAAGGAAATCTCAAAGAGCAAAGCATTCCATCACCATGATGATAACAACCAGGTGCAGTGACAGTCCCTTTGTCCAAAACCATGCAAGCAGCAAAGGACTGTGGGAAGAGGGGAGTCATGTGGCAGGGTTACAGGGGAGACCATTCACCACCACAATCATTGGAAGCTAAAGCTTGGAAAAGTTCCTTTCATAAGCTAAAATCCTCGCAGGGTGTGACTGGACAAGAAATACTCCCACTGTTTGCATACATTTTCTGACTTTCTTTTGATATTTATTTAATTGACCAGAAAACATTAATGCTAATCATGAGTAAATCTGATCCTTTGGCATGAGTAAGGGGTATATTTTGTTTTGGCTAGCAGAGCATGTGGAGTTTTTGTAGAGTTTCCACTTATATTATTTTGCCTTGGTTTTGGTTTATGTGATAGCATATATTGGTCCACTAGGACCATTGTTGGGTGTGACCAGATGACATAATTGATGAAGCACAGAGTGGTGTGTGCTGTGGGTGGAAGTGAACTCCTATTTTCTTTTGCCTGTGTTCTACTTGCACTGGTAAGGACTGCGACTACAATGCAATTTGTAAATTGTATTTTGAAAATATTTTCCTTCTAGTTTAGTGCTCTGGCTATAGTGTTAAAAGTATACAGTACCAATTCAAATGCTTGTCGTGTCTTGTCAGGTCAGTGCTATTTCACTTGTGAAACATTAAAAGATAGAGAAGGGATTTGAATGCCAGTGAAAGAGGTGGGTAAGAGCCTGGGTCATAATGGCACTGAAGGGAGAGGGAAAAGGAGGCTGTGTGAATTCTGGACCCTTAAACATACCTTCCTGGGATAATTAAACATTTCTGTGTGAACTGGAGCAGTGATTTGAATGTTGGGTGAAGTATAATAATCAACTCAGAACAAACTTCTGTATGGTCATGCCCATAATAGTACAGAAAAGTAACACCTTCAAATGCTGGCTGAAAGGCTTCCTTCTCTCTGATGCCTCATTAGAAGGCATGCTATGAACTGGAACTAAGTGGATTTACGTTTAAATGTTGAGTTATTATGCTGACTCTTCCTCTCCATAGTTTCTTGGGTTAGGTTCTTAAGTAAGAGAGTTTAGTTCCAAAGCAAACAAGCCAGGTGGGAAGCTCTGGAAAAAGTGTGTTAGAAGCAAGGGCAGTGGGAGAGAGAAATCTGTGAGTAATGCATGAGGGAAAATACTGAAGGGCGCAGATCATAGAATTATAGAATAATAGCATTGGAAAGGGCCTTTAAGGCCACTGAGTCCAACGTCCTGCTCAGTGCAGGAATTCAAATCAAAGTATATCTGGCAGATTAATTGTCTAATTTTCTCATGAATGCTTCCAACACTGAAGCACTCACCAACTCTTAAGATAATGGGTTCTATTGTTGTACTCCTGTAACAGTTAGGAAAATTTTCTTGATATTCAACTAAAATTTGGCTTCCTGTAACTTGAGCCCATTATTATGTGTTCTGTACTCTGGGATGATCAAAAACAGATTGTGTCCCTTCTCTGTATGACAGTCTTTCAAGTGTTTGAAAAGTGATATCATACTGCCCCCTAAACATGTCCATTCCTTTCAATCTTTCCTCATAGGGCTGAGTTTTCAGTCTCTTGATTATCCTTGTTGCCCTCCTTGAAATTATTCCAGATTGTTGGCATCCTTCTTAAAGTGTGGCATCCTTCAGAAGTGGACACAGTACTCAAGATGAGGCCTAACCTGTGCCGAAGAGAGGGGAACTACTGTAGCACTTCATGTAGTTTGGAGACTATACTTCTGTTAATGCAGCCTAAAATAGTATTGGCTTTTCTTGGAGCCACATCACACTTTTGGCTCCTATTCAGCTTGTGATGTACAATAATTCCGACATCCTTCTCTCTCATAGTTTTACTGAGCCAATTCTCTATCCCTCATCTTGTAACTGTTTGTTTTTGTAGAACTTTGCACTTGTCCCTGTTAAATTTCATTCTGTTGTTTTCAGACCAGTACTCAAGCCTATTAAAAACTTTTTGAACTCTGTTTCAGTTTTCCAAAGTATTAGCTATTCCATCCAGTTTTGTGTTATCCACAAATTTGACAAGCATTCCCTGCAGTCCATCATATAAGTCATTAATAAAAATGCTGAACTGCACTGAACCTACCGTAGGACTGAGACTTATAGTACTCCATTTATTACTTCCTCCAATTTGAGAAGGAAACATTGAAGAGCAATTTCTGAGTATGATTCTGTAACCAACGGTGTGTCCACATGGCAGTTGTACCATCCAGCCCACACCTAGTTAGTCTGCGAATCAGAATATCATGGGACTCTTTGTCCAAAGCTTTGCTGAAGTCAAGATATACTACGTCTACAGCATTTTAATCATCTACCAAGGAGCTTACCAGTTCAAAAAATGAGATAAGATTACTCTGGCAGAATTTATACTTGACAAATCAAAATCGGCTTATAGTTATTACTGCGCTGTTTTTAAGGTGCTTGCAAAATGACCACTTTATGATTGGCTCTAGAAATTTCCCTGGGAGTGATATCAGGCGGACTGTCTGATCAGTCTGTAGTTCCCAGGTTTCTCCTTTTTGCCCACTTGGAAGAGAGGGACAGCAGTAGCCCTTTTCAGTAGCACCAGTAGTGCTTTATTCATCCTCTATGATTTCAAGAAAATAATAGACAATGGTTGTGAGAATCCTTCAACCAGTTCCTTCAATACCCCTGGGTGCAGTTCATCCAGCCCTAGAGATCTGAACTCTTTCAAAGTAATAAAGCCTTCCTTGATTATTTGTTTATCAAGCTGCAATCCTGTTCCCTCCCCTTATATTTCAAATGTGCCTGGAAGGACAAAGAATATATTTTTGGAGAATATCAAGCTAAAGTAGGAATTGAGCACTTCTGTCTTTTCTTTGTCAGCTATTATAATTTTCCAGCCCAGTTGAGAAGCTGGGAAAGGTGGAAGGCAGCAGGAAAAGAGGAATACCAAATATGAGATGGAATGACCGCATAAAGGAAGCAACAGACTTAAGTATAAGAACTGAATATACTGAACTTATACAGTATAAGTTCAGTATATTCAACAGGTTCTTATACTGAACTTAAGTATAAGAACCTGTTGAGGAAAGAACATTTTGAGATAGTTCATTCATAGTCACCATAAGTTGGAGGTGACATGACGGCACACAACAACAACAAATTGAGTAGCTCAGCCACTATTTCTTTTCTCTGTCTTTTGCTATGCACATATCTGAAGAAAGCTCTTTTTTTTTTTTGCTTTTAGCATCTCACTCTAACCTCCAATCATTCTCAGCTTTTGCCTTCCTAATAACATCTCAGCAATTCTTTGCTACTTCTCTGTATTATTCCTCTGTAGCCTGGCCTTCCTTTCACTTCCTATATGTGTCCTTTTTAATTTTCAGATACTCTCTGAGCATTTTGTGAAATCACATTGGTCTTTATTGCTTTCTTTCACCTTTTTTTTTCCTTGTAGGAATTGTTTGTAATACTGCCTTTAGAATTCCCCTTTTAAGAAACTTCTACCCATCCTAGACCTCTTTTCCAGTTAGGCTCTCCTGCCATGGGGCCTTACTTATCAGTGTTCTGACTTTGTTAACATTGGCTTTCTTAAAATCCAGCATACACATGTGGCTACACTCTGGTTATGCTTCCTTTTTATTTCAAGAACTCCAGTAGAACGTGGTCACTTTCCCCCATAGTTCTCCCTACTGTAACGTCTTCCACCATGTCATCTCCATCGGTTAGAATCAAGTCAAGGATAGCTACACCTCTAGTTTCTTCCTCCACTTTTTGTAAGAGAAAATAATCAGCCACACAAGCCAGGAATTTCTTGGAAGGGCCATATTGGGCAGGATTTACCTCTCAACAGATATCAGGATAATTGAGATTTCCCATTGCTACTAAGTCATTGCAATTTGTTTTTCAAATGGTTCATCTTCATCTTGTCCCGATGAATACTCCAACTACTACATCCCTTTTTGTTTTTTGTCCCAATTATATTAATCTAAATGCTTTCAATGGGACTACAAAGCTCATCCTCCTGTACCTCTGTGCAGGAGTATGTATTTTTGACAATTCCAGTTCTTGTTTGTTTCCCATCCTCCTGGCATTCGTATATAGATGCCAGAAATTGTATGATTTGTGTCCTGCTTTCCTTTGTACATTTTAATGAAAATTGTGTATAAGCCTTCATCTATCTTTACCTCTGAGCTTGCATCATCCTCCAACTTCCAATGTAATTAAAAGCCCTCCTGATAAAGTTCTTCATGCTGTGGCCAAACTCATTTTCCCATTCTTTGTGAAGTGCAACCCATCATTTGCCAGTGGTCCATCTTCCAGGAAGTATAGCCCACAATCCCAGAATCCAAATCCCTCACATTGGCACCACCTCCATTGCCACTTGTTCAACTGGAGTATTTTTCTTTCCCTTTCTATCCCTCGTTTGAGTACTGGTAGAGGGATGAAAAGACTTGAGTTTCCTTTCCCAGAGCTTCAAAGTCTGATGTATTTCTTCAGAATTTCTCTTGGCTGTATCATTTGTCCCCACATGGATGAGAAGAAAGGGATATATGTCCATGGATTCTATGAGGAATGGCAGTTCTTCCATCACATTCTCGATTCACCCTGCAGGGAGGCAGCACACCTGGGAGGTCCATGGATCTTTCCATCGTATTTAAGTTTCAATCCCAGGCAGGCGGGAGTCTCCTACTACAACTGCTCTTCTCTTCTTTTTTTAAGAGTGTGGCTTCAGTGACTCTGCTGAACTTCAGTCTCTCTCATGTCTTCCCATGTCTTCCTCTGCATGCTACTTGCCACATCCCTCTTCAATAATCTGAAAGTGATTATTCGCCTTCGCGAATACAAAATCTGAAAGTGATTTTGCAGTTTTACTGGTGGAGAATGTCTTCTGCTTCTTCTGCTCCTAACTGTGACTCTTTTCCATAGTGCCATTGTAGTAGCCAACCCTTTAATATTTGCTGTGGAAAAATATAATGAAACAAAGAAAATAAGGATTTGAAAAAAAAGCACACATCAATGGCTTTGATGTGTAATTTGGCTATGGACTCCAGAGCTTTTTATTTGCTACAGGGATTCTTGGTCAGAAATACATGCAGAGTTGCTCGTATTTCCTTTGGCTGCAAAGATTTATTTGTATTAATTCCAAGGATTCTTCTTTGAAGAGAGCAAAGCAAATATAGCATTTGCACCAGCCAGCTATTTCTTATGATGCTAGTTCAATTGGCTACAAATCTTTGTGTCTTCTTTGCTTTTTAACTGAAGAATTGTGTCTTTAGTAAGAGCATGAAAAGGAGAAATTCTGGTGTGCCACAATATCTTTATTTTAATACATGCTGTTTAAAAAGCCAGAAAATTCAATTCTTAAAAAAAAATAACCCTCTAGTTTGTGAATGTGTGCTTCTGTATCCATCATTCAGAATACTAGGAAATATTGGGAAACCGCCCAATATTGCTACACAGTATCATGCCCATATTGCTACAGGAAAAAGGATGCCAAGCTTTACCTAGCAAAGGGCAGCCTGAATGTTGACACCAAGGGCAGCAGTCAAGATGGTCTACAGCAGAAGTCCGCAACCTTTTTAGCCCCACGGACTGGCTGGGGAACGCGGGGCACCCCCTGCGCTCATGCACATGTGCGAAGCAGCGTATGTGCTCCCGCACAGGCGCAGGTGCGCTCATGTGCATGCACAAAGGGCGGCACAGTGCCCATGAGGGTGCTCGCTCGCTCGTGCGCGGGCGCAAAGGGCAGTGCAGCACTCATGCGGGCGCTCACACGCAGGCGCAAACTGGCTGTGCGGGGGGAGTGCATGTGGGGGGTGGGGGGAGGTCTCCCTCTGTGGCCCGGTCCGGCTCAGGCCATGGACCAGCACAGGACTGCGGACTGGGGGGTTGGGGACCTCTGGTCTACAGGACACCCTCTTGTGCTCACTGTCGCTCACTGTGTTACACCAAGCAAGGGAAAATCCCAGAAACTAGCTGTTTTTTTTTCCATCAGCTAACCACGTCTCACCTAAACACAAAGCAATTCTTAGGGCAGGTTTTCGACAATGTCCTACATTCATAAATCAGAGATTTTTTTTTTTGAAGAATTGAATTCCCCTATATAAGACAACATTTAAAAAATGTGAAAAAGCCTTTTTCAAAAATCTGTAAAATTCTGTGAAGGTGGCCGTGGGCAGAAAACTAATAACATGCTTCTTTTAGATGGCTTCTGTTCACAGGTAAGATGTGAAAGCTTGAAATGCTTAAAGTTGTATAGTACTGTACCTTTTTGTCCTCTTCATTAGGTGCAGCCCTGCTTTGATACTTTCTTCTTTCACTTTCACTAAAAGTCATTTGAGCACATTGCTGCTTTCTGCCAGTAAGATGGTGTCACCTGCATATCTAAAATTATTGATGTTTCTTCCACCAGTTCTCACTCCTCCTTCAGCTGAGTTTAGTCTAGCTTTCCCTGTGATTTATTCTGTGTATAGACTGAGCAGATAAGGGGATGAAATGCACTTATACCTTTGCCTATAGGAAACCATTCTGTCTCTCCATATTCTGTCCTAATGGTAGCCTTTTGTCCACAATACAGGCTAGGCATGAGGACAATCAACTGCTGAAGCACACTCATTTCTTTTAAAGTAAACCACAGTTTCTCATGATCCACAGTCAAAGGCTTTGCTGAAGTCTGTAAAAGTCTATAAAACATAGACTGATTATCCTCTGATTTTTTGGGTAACCAGCAGATATTTGCATTATCATCTTGAGTGTCTCTTCCTTTTTGAAATCCACCTTGAACATCAGGCATTTCTCACTCCGTATAAGGTAAAAGTCTTTGTTGCAACACCTTGAGCATCACTTTGCTATCATGGAAAATTAAAGTAACAGTCCTATAGTTACTGCATTCCTTGGCATCTTCTTTCTTGGGAACTGGAATGTATATATCCCTCACTGGGTACTTTTAAAAATCAATTAAAAACACTGATGTTCCGGCAGGCCTTCCCCTCAGCCAATCCCTGACCTTTCCTATTTTGTTGTTGTGTTTTTGTTTTTTGTTTTTTCCTCGCCTTATTTTCACTTTTTCTAAGTTTTTCCCCTACTTAAAATTGTTTTAATTATATTGTATTATCCTTGCTGTAAGCCACCTAGAGTGGCCTTAAGTGGCTAGATAGGCGGGATATAAATAAAATAAAATAAAATAAAATAAAATAAAATAAAATAAAATAAAATAAAATAAAATAAAATAAATAAATAAATAAATAAATAAATAAATAAATAAATAAATAAATAAATAAATAAATAATGAACATTTCCAGTCTGTGGGTCATTATTTTGTTTTCCATATTTGTTGACAAATACTTGTTAGGATTTTGACAGATTTGATTTCTATGGCTTGAAATCGTTCTATTCATATCCTATCTACACCTAGTGTTTTATATTTTCCCAGAACTTTTAGAATAGCTTTTACTTCACTTTTTAGAATCACAGGTTCTTTATCATAGGATTTCTCATCAAAGAAATATGTTATCCTTTATCTCTTCTGTTTAGGTCCTCAGTATACATTTCCACCTTCACTTTACCCCCCCCCCCCCGCAGCCAGATAGTGTGCTTCCCTATTGATCTTTCAACATTCCTAATTCAAGTTTAAATTTCTTTTTGATTTCTTGGATCTTCTGCAAGAAATTTCTTTCTCTTTTTGTTGTTCTCTATTTCTTTGCACTGGCTATTGTAATAGTTCTCTTTGTGTGTATGTGATAGTCACCGAAAAGCTTCATTGAGGGTTCTGACCCTATATCTGTCATCTTTTGCTTTTGCTTTTTTTGGGAGAGACACATGACTAAATTTAAAGTAATACTACCCACACCTTGTGTAGTTATGTTACTTCAAACCGTATGCACACAGTTCTTTAACAAAATTATGCTTTGTAACTGCACCACTTAGAATTTTTGTTATTACTTTTTCATTTGTTTAGCAAACTTTTGCATGAGACTTGATTTTTGTGTGTGTGAGAGAGACATCATTCAGCATATGACAATTTCCAACACAAATCTGTCATTAACAGGATGCAGATGTGTTCTTAGCAAGATTATATATTTATAATTAGTTCCTTTCAATTCTGAGCCTTATGGCTGCATCACCCGAGATGAAATTTTGCACAGTAAATTGGTTTCTGTGTAGGATACAGCATAACACCAGAATATATGTTCTCATGTGCAAAAAATGACATATTTGTAGGACACATCTTATCCTCTGCTGCTATTGCCAAATTTCTGCCACTGATTTTACTGGCAGTAAATGGTTTCAAGTCACCCTGCCTGCATTTCTCCCAGCAGTGACAGAAAAGCAACACGTATCAGTATCATTAGTGTGTGTGTGTGTGTATGCATGCGTGCGTGCATGCACGTCTGTGCATGTGCATTCTGTATAGATGTGTTCATGTGTGTCGTTGTTGTTTAGTCATTTAGTTGTGTCCGACTCTTTGTGACCCCATGGGCCAGAGCACGCCAGGCCCTCCTGTCTTCCACTGCCTCCCGGAGTTGTGTCAAATTCATGTTGGTTGCTTCGCAGACACTGTCCACCCATCTCATCCTATGTCGTCCCCTTCTCCTCTTGCCGTCACACTTTCCTAACATCAAGGTCTTTTCCAAGGAGTCTTCTCTTCTCAGTTCATGTGTGCAGTCGCACACAAATATTGTGTGCACAAAATGGTGCAGTCTCCAATCAAGCATCATATGTGGCCTTCCATTTTTAAAATGTTGGGAGTTCCTGAATTTAAGCAACATGTATTTTGATCACCCTTATCAACAATACATTTTTATGTGCTCAAAGGACTCTAAAAGTTTTGCAAGACAGAACTCCAAGAGGCTAGTGAGACAGGACTCTTGCACAAGCCGTCTTAATTCTTTTTCAGCAAGTCTTGCCCTTCAATATATTTTATAATTTTATGTTTAGTTTCTCCCATCTAAATTCTTCTTCCATACTTTTAGCTAGCACAAACAATTCTATGAATCAGTCATGTGAAGAAGAAACAGATGAATCATGCAGGAACTTCTTTAACACATTGCAGTGCAGTGTTTACACAACAAGAGAGTTTTACGTTGCAAGAACAAGATCTGCTCAAAGCCCCCCCCCCAAAAAAAAACCTAGAGAATCCCAGTCTGGTTTAAGGCCTTAGTCACTGGCTCAGCTTTTGATATTTGTATCATAAGCAAAGCTGGAGAACAATGGTTTTATATCCGAAATGAAGATCCTTGCTTGAAATTTCATAAATATGTACTTTGAGTTTTGTAAATGCTTAGAAGTACCACTTCAGTTCTCTGTCGCCTTTTCCCCTCCCAACCCCAGGCAGTTAACCACAGCATTTCTTCCTCTGCTAATTTATAGGCTTTCTCCAGATAACATTTTCATCTGTGCTTTAAGCCAGATGTTGAAAACAAAATATAGCAGATGGTTGAGCTTTGTTCTTCTCCTCACCCCTCGAACTATTTAAATAACTGCTTTGAGGATTGGAAATGGTTACAAGCCAGAGGTAATTAAAGGTCCAGCGATTCTATAAAGAGTGTTTATGGTTCTAAGATTATACACTTACTGCTTCAGAACTTAAAAAAAATCTTTCTCAGCTTGTAACCATATTGTATTTTTGGCTGTCACAAATTAACGTTCTGTCATTGATAAGGAATATTTGCATAATTTACAGTCAATAAAAGCCCAGAAACAGAGGAAAGAGAAAAACATACAATCAAGAGTACATGTATGATAGCCACATGTGCAGCTGTGACTATTAGAAAGCCCTAAGGATGGAAAACCATTTATTTGTTTTTCAGCAGAAAACTTATGGCATCAGCTAAAAGTTTAGGAGTCAAACAGGTAACATGCTGCTTAGAAACAGAGTGTCTTTAAGTGTAGAAAAGCTGTCTGTCGTAGCACACTTTTTCACTCATCTCTCTATCTTGCACTTCTGAGAGCTTCGTTTTGTTACATGCCCAATGTGGTGTAGTGGACACAGTAAAGGACTAAAATGCTAAAGACCAGGGTTGGAATCCCAACTCAGCCATGAAAACTCACTGGAGGAGTGGAACTAGTAAAATAAATCAATCCTTAAACATTTCACACACCTTGAAAGCCCTACTGGGCTGCTATAAGTCGGTTTCAAATTGGCAGCACATGACTCACTATGTTTTGTGACTGGTCAGTCGAAGGTAAACACAGACTTCATTGGCAAGTCTGATTGCGGAGCCTCAGAAACTGGCTACTGGCAAGTGGGATACATTTCCACAGATCTGTGGTTGATTCTTCTGGTGCAGATGCAATGATGTATACACTGCAAGGATTCATTGCTGCTAGTTAACAAATCAGTGCTTCCATCCTTTGTTTTGTGCCAGTTGCATGAGTTGGTGTTTAGTGACAGATACAAGTGGCAGCTTGTGAACTAGCAGCAAATTCCCCTTGCAGAAGATCCTGGCACTTTTGTCAGTGCAACCGAACCACAGGATTCTGGTCAACATTTGGTTAGGCTGTATTAAATGATCCTGATCCACCCCCACCCTTGCTTAAAGTCCACACATATTTGATTAAACAAATGAAATAAACAATTGCTTGACAATATTTATTGGGCTTCTTGGAGAACAAACTGTTCTGATTTCAACATTTTGGCTCTGGGATTATTGGTGGTTGTTGGTTTTTTTAAAGGCCTTTTTTTGGACACTTATTCCAACACGAGGACTTTTTTTAAAAAACTGCATTTCCAGATTTTGTCTCAAATGTACTTGATTTTCATACATTGTTTCCCCGAAAATAAGACAGTCTTATATTAATTTTTGCTCCAAAAATGCATTAGAGCTTATTTTTAGGGGATGTTTTGTTTTTTTCATGTACAACAATCCACATTTATGCAAATACAGTCATGCCATCTTCTGGTGGCTGCACAATGGTGGAGGGCAGGGTTTCACTTAACTGGGGCTTATTTTTGGGGTAGGGCTTATATTACAAACATCCTGAAAAATCATACTAGGACTTATTTTCAGGTTAGGTCTTATTTAAATGTCAGCACATGCAGAAATAAAAGAGCCTTTTTGTGATTGTATGTGCTAGAGCTTTATTTGTGGTAAGTTCAGCAAACAATATTTCTGTCTCCAAATAATGAAAGGCCGTGAAGATATATTTCTTGCTGGAATAGGAAAAAATTTCTGATTCTAAATTGAATCATGAAGACGCAACAAAACTGAGATAGCCAAACATCCTGCCCTACATCTGCCTTAATCCTCTCTGTGCTGGAATAAGAAAAATGCCCTATAACCAAATACCCTGTCCAAACCAGTTTGCCCTACATGATC
The DNA here is from genome assembly GCF_051106095.1 of Pogona vitticeps. NCBI lineage: Eukaryota > Metazoa > Chordata > Lepidosauria > Squamata > Agamidae > Pogona > Pogona vitticeps. Next base: position 96,372,846 of record NC_135784.1, read on the forward strand.
CAATAGTTCAAAGGATAGCTATAAAAATGCTGTATAGTATTTGATTCTCCCCATATTTTACAACCAGTACACAATTAATTATTTGTTGTACACTTTTTAATTACATTTTGTATATTTTAACCATATAATATGTTTTATGAACTGGCTGTACACTTTTTAAATTGCATTTTTGTATATTTTAACCAAATAATATGTTTTATGGACTGATTGTACATGTTTAAACTGCATTTTGTATATTTTAGTCACATAATATGTTTTATGAATTGGTTGCATATTTTAAAACTGCATTTTGTATATTTTAACCATAAATATGTTTCATGAGCTGGTCACCCGACCATAATAAATAAATTCAAACAAAAAAAAGAAAAAGAAAAAAAAAAGAAAAAAAAAGAAAAATGCCATGTTTCTTGGAGGCATGTATGTACTTAATCCATTATATCCTCCCTTTCCTTCAGTGAGTTAAAGCCAGTGCACACGGCTTTCCTCCTGACCATGTCATCCTCCCAACATGTCGCCTGTGAGGTTGGCTGGTATAACAGAGAGAGACTGGTCCAAAGCAACTCTGACCACACTCACAGTGAAGTAAAACGTCAGATTTGTCCAGCATTTAGGCTCTTCCTTTCCCTCTCTCTCTGTGAGGGGGCAGATGGCTCCAGTTACTCAGAAGTGAAATCTCCACCACCTCTTCACACAACAGTGACAAAATAACCCCCCTTCACCCAATTGAAGGGTGGGGATTCTGTTGTGGGGTATCTGTTCATGGGGACACTGTATAAACAAAAATCCAAGTGTCAAAAACTTTCTTCTCCTTTCTAGTCAGATTAATGTTTGGTTTATGAGAAGGGAAGATAAAGACAGTGGGCATGTTATATCCCCCTCAAGAAAGGACTTAAGCTTTATTAGATATTAAAATTAAGTCTGGCTCTGCTAAAAAAAAGTCTATCTCTGATTCAATTTCATGTCAAAATTTGATAAAAGTAACCCAAAAAATGGTTTTCAAGTTTTTACATTTTTGGTTACTTTTAGTCAAACAGAAACCATTACATGTATATCTATATTTGATGATCAAATTTTAGAGAAGAAAGAAAAGTGTTCCTTAGCCAACATCCAACAGCTGTTAACATTTCAGTGTGAACAATATGGATTCTCTTTCTAACCATATTATCAACAATGGGTTACTAAGGGATGAATACTCAAGGTGAATGAGCTGAATGCAGTTTCTACTGAAATATTGAGGACATAACCGTCCTCACTTATCCCAAGTAGTTCGGACTTTGCAAGACTTCATATAGACAAACAGATACAATTCTGCTTTAATACAATGCAGTAATAACTAGAAGCCAACATGAATTTGTCAAGAAAAAATCCTGCCGAACTAATTTGATTCCCAGACAGAGGGAATGCTGTAGACATAGTATATCTTGACTTCAGCAAAGCTTTTGACAAAGTGCCCCATGATATCCTGATTAGCCCTGATTAGCAAGCTAACTTGGTATGTGCTGGATAGATCATGTGTCAGGAGAATACACAATTGGCTACAGAATCGTACAGAGAGAGTGATGATTAATGGCTCCTTCTCTAACTGGGAGGAGGTAACTAGTGGGGTACCCCAAAGCTCAGTTCTGGGCCCGGTGCTCTTCAACATTTTTATTAATGACTTGGATGAGGGAGTGTAGGGAATACTTGTCAAATCTGTGGATGATACCAAATTGGGTGGAATAGCTAATACCCTAGAAGATAGAAACATAATTCAAAATGACCTTGATAGGATGGAGCACTGGGCTGAAAGCAACAGAATGAAATTCAACAGGGATCAGTGCAAAGTACTGCACCTCAGGAAAAAAAACCCAGTTGCACAGTTACAAGATGGGAGATACCTGGCTCAGCAAAACTACGATCTTGGAGTTGTCGTAGATCACAAGCTAAATATGAACCAACAATGTGATATGGCTACAAAAAAGGCTAATGCTATTTTAGGCTGCATTAATAGAAGTATAGTTTCCAAATCCCGCAAGGTGCTAGTCCCCCTCCATTCAGCACTGGTTAGGCCTCACCTTGAGTACTGTGTCCAGTTTTGGACACCATACTTCACAAAGGATGCTAACAAATTGGAATAAGTTCAGAGGAGGGCCACAAGGATGATCAGGGGGCTGGAAACCAAGCCTTATGAGGAAAGGCTGAAAGAATTGGGCATGTTTAGCCTTGAGAAAAGAAGACTGAGGGGTGATATGATCGCACTTTTCAAATATTTGAAAGGCTGTCATACAGAGGAGGGGCAAGATCTGTTCTCGATCATCCCAGAGTGCGGGCAATGCAACAATGGGCTCAAGTTAAAGGAAGCCAGATTTCAGTTGAATATCAGGAAAAACTTCCTAACTGTTAGAGTGGTACAACAGTGGAACCAGTTACCTTGGGAGTTGGTGAATGCTCCAATACTGGAGGCATTCAAGGAAAACTTAGATAATCACCTGGCATATAAGCTTTGATTGTATTCCTGCATTGAGCAGGGGGTTGGACTTGATGGCCTTGTAGGTCCCTTTCAACTTCCCTTTTCTATGATTCCATGATTGTTTTGAATATTTTAACTACTATTGGTCTATTAAACAATTTGCAGGAAGCTCTAGAGGTTTTTGAGTGCTGTTCAAAGAAATTATTTAAGGCACTGACCCCATTTTGGAGCCAGCATATTGAATAGCTCTTGTAAGCTACACAGTAAAACTCAGAATGGATTCATAGCATCCCTGCAATTGGGAGTCATCCACCTCCATTGCTCCCAGTATTACTATTACTTGGTCTGTTGAGTTGTATGTTGTGTGGATACTATGAGCTCTTGGGTGGTGTTTTGGGACTTGGGGATTGTTACAAGGGTGTGTGTGTGTGTTTTGGTCTGGTCTCTGAGCGTTCTTTGTGAATTTCGTTGTATGTGTATATAGTGTATATATGTTCAGTGACAATAAATTAAATTGTATTTAAGAATACTTAAGGATACAAACAGCAAATTTTAAATTATTTTCTCTTTCTGCCACCAGCTAAACCAAAGCTCCAGAGAAACTCATATTAGGCACGCTTAAGGGTTTGGACATACTCAGTGGGATTTTTGACATTTTCCAATGTCTTCTTAAATGCTATAGCACAAAAAGTTTTTAAAAATTTTCCCCTTGGTTTCATAAGCAGTTTTCTGCATGGCAAGACAGATCTGTGGCATTTTGTTATGTGAAACAAAGGGTTTGTTCCATCTACAACAGACAACTGAATTGTATTTCAGCTTGGTAATCTTCCTCCAGGACACCAGTGGGTAGAAGACTAGTTCCAGAATGGAAGACAGGTTCTGAGGGAGGGAAATGCCTAGGTGGGCCGCAGAGCTGAGGGGAATTGCTTCAGAGCCTTTTGCTTTTGCACACTGCATTTATTGTCCAAAGCAATCGTCTCACTTTGGATGATGGTAGGGTTGGCCCTGCTAGGTGATATGGTGGGATGGAGGGGGAAGAGCTGTGCACTTTGGGCTCACTATATGGCTGTTTGGGCTTCAGCAGAGGTATTTAAATACATCCATGTTGTCATGGCTATAGCCCTTATTCGGTCAATGTTATAGTGCATATAGGCACCAAACCTATGTTCAGTGCCACAGAACCCCAGCCCTACCCAGTTGAAAATGACCATCTGAAGGGAGATAAGCAGTCCACATGAGCCAGGAAGCCTGTTTTTAAAAAATTGTTATGGCTTGCATGGAGAGCCTACGTGGTGAAAACAAGCGCTCTCTCTTTGTACAGATTACTTTTGTGTGTGAAGCAAGCAACAACATAGAAGAGCAGCATAAAGCATGCTGAATAGGGCTTACCAAGATATGGAATCCTGATATTTCCTTTATTGTTTTCAAGTATTTTTTTTACAACTCTCAAAAACATTTTGTGGGGTTGGGTTTATACCTATAGCAAAACCATAGTCAAGATTAAATTTTGTTGGAAGACCTGTGGGCTCTCTACAAATAGTGAGGCAAATCTTTTCATCTACAAATGTAATTCTGTTCATATACAATGTTCAACTATGAATGCTGGGTGTGAATCTTCTTTATTATTTAACCTTGGAAATCAAAGACGTAATCATGCAAAGCAGGGAAGCTGATCCATATAACACCCGAAGGTTTGGGCAGACTGGACCAGTTTGGTTCTTGTTTTGTTTCTACATAACATTTGCAGAGTAGAAGTCATTGCTTTGGAGGTTCCAGATTTATTGACACACCCAAAGCTGAAAATCACCCCAACGGTTCTGACATAAAGGGAATAAAAACAGTTTGGAACTGATTGTGATTTCGGGGTGGGGAGGGAGGAGCCGACCATTTCAAAAAATCAATAATTTCCTGAGGTATTATGTTGTAGAAGTTGCCTTCTAAGGGACATACCCAAGTGTTATCCACTAAATCCTCAGCTAGAATCATATATTTCTCTCAAAGCTTTGTGAGATAACTGTGGGAAAATAGTGGCAACTGGCAATAAGGAACTGGATAATATTCCCATGATGGACAAATCCTTAGGAACAACCTTCCTGATGAAAGTTTTCATTTTCTCCAAGCTTGATCAAGAAGCAGTTCTCTTCTGGTTTCAAAAAATGTTTTATTCATTTACTCACCTCATGTAAGCATTCCTGAATGAGCTGAACATAGCATATGACACTCCCACCCTCTTTTGATCTTCAGAAGAGCCCCGTGAGGTGGGTTACGCTTCAAGATGCTGATTAGTCAAAGTCAGCCGGTTAGTTCCTTTAGTCAAAAAGGAATTTGACCCTCAGGCTGTCTCATCCTAATCTAACCATTACACCACCCTGGCTCCTGCTTTCATATATATGATCTTTACAGAATTACTGTTATGTTTTAAGAAATATGCTCAGCCTCACATACATATCATGGTTCTGTGGTACTTGTACATTAAAAAAAATATCCTTGGACATCTGGACTACTCTTGTACTGTGGACTCCTGGATATTGCACTCCTGACCTATGGCACTCACTTTTCCTCATGTTTGTTGTTTATCTGATCATTTAGAGGACACAAATACTTGAATAAACAGAAAGGGTCCCCCAAAGAAAGCATAAAACACAAATGAAAAGCAATAGGCAATACCATGTTCACTAATACAGTAATATTAAGAGTGTCCATGTTGCTGGGGGATTCTGGGAGTTCACATGCAAAAACCAAAACAGAAAACAAGCTCCTTTTCCAAACTGTGCGCACACTCCTGATTCTTTATCCATCCCCGCAGTTACTGGGATTTAGGCTTCATGCCTGCTGATGACTTGTGTTGAGATGAGGCATTCAGCTGTACAGTACATGTATGTATGTACTTACGTATGTATGTGTCCATGCCATCCCATGGAGGACACCATCTTGTATGATTTGGGTGGTGTCTATCCCTGTAATTGTGACAAGGTTCTTGACACTCTCTTACTATGTCAAAACTCATTTCCTCTTTAGTTGGAGACCTCAGCCATTCCATGGGATCTCTGAAGAGAAGGGAGGTCCACCGAGACCAGTTTAGGCTGGCTCTAATAAGGACATCCTATTTGACTTAAGCTAGGTGCTGTAATCTTTAGTCTGATGTGTCTTATATTCTCCTGTTCATTCTTTCAAAAATGACATTATTTTTAAGGAATTTAAAAGGTCCATCTAATTTTTATTGGACTAGAAGAATTAAACTAGATGTGAAGAGGAAAGCATACAATTAACCCTGTTTATCCTTATGCAATGCGATTCTCTCAGATACATGCCTCAGCAATCAGACTTGCAAATTAAGCTGATGTTTAGATTCTAGTAATCAACCACAAAACAAAACATGCTAAATACAAAATGTGCAGCTGATGAAAATCACATACAATGACAAAGCCACCATTTACCTCTTAAAAAACAACAACAATGGAGGGGGGGATTAAAGTATGATCTTCCCACGTCTCAATGATCTCTGGGTACAATTAATTTATGGTTCTATCAGCCAAGACTCTGGGTGAAATTGTTTTTTTAACATCACCTACAGCTGGGATGGGGGAATCTTTGCCCTTCAGGATGATTGGGATCAGCCTCTGAAATCCTTTACAATTAGCCATGCTGGCTGGGGCTGTAGCTAAAATACCTTGATGGCCCAAGGCTCCTCACTTCTTGTCTTCCCATTCGCACATGATTGGCACAGCAGCAGTGTTATGGGGTCACGACAGTATAATTTAACTGTCTTGTTTGTCAGAAAAGATGAGGGAAACATCAACTCACGGTTTCTTTTAAATCTTGAAGGTGCTCTTAATCTGGGAAGATTCCAGTAATAATAAATTCTACAACAAATTATTGATTGCATCATTCCATTTCTGAAATTAATTTGATCTCTGGAATGGAGCAGCAATTCATAAACTAGACAATGAGAAGAGAACTCTCATTGTCTAGCAGAAATAATGGCTTCCTCTTCACAAATGTAAATATGTAAATATTTCTGTGAGTATGTTGCACAGTCAAATTATTTTGAATAACAAGGACTGTCATTTATGACCAATTATATATATTTTGCATACAGCAGACTGACTTTTCTTAGTTTTCTACTATTGGTTATTTGCAGAATCTACTGTAGGCACTGCGTGTGTTTTTACTGAGGCTTCTAGCTTGCAATAATGGGGATTTACCACAACTTTGCTTGGACAGAATAGATAGTTGTATAATATACATAGTACCTGAAGGGAAGCAATAATGCAAAAGGATCAGAGGATTTTCATTGGATTATAACAGTTTTAATCAGAGTTCTGTGAAGTTGTACTTCACCCCTTTGCAAGGACAGCTGAGCACCTCTCTCTGCCTGATCCAGAGCAGCAAACAGTAAAGTGCATGTAGTCAAGGTGGCCCTCGGTTCTCTGCTTCTCAGGCACAATAAGCCAAAAGCACTTATTTCTCTCCCTGATAGTAAAAGGGCGGCAGCAGCAACAACAGGAATGTCACTGACCTGGCCACTCTTTTGTAACATCTAAAATTATCTGCTTGAGGCAGCCATCTCACTCCACTGAACCAAAGAGCTGGCCTCAGTCCTATCTGGGCTCAGTCCTATGTGGTTTACACTGCTGTGTCTGGAGCCTTCATTCAGAGCTGGACTGAAACTTCTGTATATTCTACAAGATGCTAATGATGATCACATGATGGTCTTGCAAACTCAAAACAACTGGCGATTGTTTTGCCAGCACTGGTGCAAGTAAGTGGGCATGCTTCCCAGCATTGATTGATTCGTGGTAGGACCCTCCCGCCTAATGGACTGAGTCAAGGCAGTGGTCTATAGCAGTGGTCCCCAACCTTGGGCCTCCAGATGTTCTTGGACTTCAGCTCCCAGAAATCCTGGCCAGCAGAGGTGGTGGTGAAGGCTTTGGGAGTTGTAGTCCAAGAACATCTGGGGGTCCAAGGTTGGGGATCACTGGTCTATAGGATCAGACCCAAAGTGCTGATTTATGGTTTCTTAGGCTAGTTTGATTGCTCTCTAAACAAATTATTCCTTCATTCAGGGCTTCCACTATCAGTAACCTATTTCTGTAAGTGAATACTCTTACACAGTATCTTCATCACTTTGGGTAAGGAGAACTTTCTGGATACCACAGACTTTTCTAAAGACACACAAATGGGATGGAAGTAAAATCAGGCCTGAAGTTTCGGTAGAAATTAAAATGACTAAACTGAGCTCATTGTACTTCGGACACATCATGACTTGCTGGAGAAGACAATAATACTGGGAAAAGTTGAAGGCAGCAGGAAAAGAGGAAGACTAAATATGAAATGGGTTGACTCCCTAAAAGGAACTCATGAATTTGAGTCTGCGGGGTTTGACCGGGTCTGTTAATGATAGGACATTCTGGATGTCACTTATTCATAGACAACAATAGCACACAACACCAAAACAGTGCTGTATATTCTTGGTTCTACTGTATGATATGGAATCATGGACCATGAAATAAATTATCAGGTAACAGCAGTTTAGTAACTCACATATATGGCATGGATCCAGGCAATCTGTTAAGTTCCATATTTATATTGCATTGGCTGAAAATCTATTTCTTTACTATTTAGGCATAAAGCAAAAAGCATAACATTCACTTGCTTTCAGATGGCAATTAAAGAGTCACTGTTGGGATTCTTGAGCATGCACCAAGCCAAGAGGGGCATGCAACCCTGAGAATCACAGTAGTGAGTCTTTAACTGCCAGCTGGAAGTGAATGAATGTTACACTCTTTACCTTCTGCCTGTATAATAAAGCAGCAGGACTTCAGCCACGATGTTATCTTAGGCAAAATTCTCTTCCATACATTTATTCCAGCAGAAACCAGATGATGTCATTATCTGGCATCAGTAAAACTTAATCCATTTAGTTAATTAATGTATTTATTATTGTAATTTGTAGGCTGTCTTTCTCCCAGTTAAGGGACCCAAGACAGCTCACAGTTATTAAAAAACCAATCAACTAAAAGCACAATAAATTAAGAAACTAAAAAAAAACCCAATTAAACACATAACAATATTAAAACAATTAGTTAAAACTGTTAAAGGCCTCCAAACACACATTAAAAACACACACAAAATAATAACAGCGCCCAACACATCAGATTAAAAACTGCCCAGTTAGTTGTTAAGAGCCTTTCTAAAAGATAGTCTTCAACTGTTGCTGAAAGGACAAGAGGGAGGAGGGCTAAGCTAGCCTCTCGGGGGAAGGCATTCCACAAGCTGGATATGATCCTTAGACCAAAACCCTATAGGGCTTTATATATCATAATCGGAATTGGGCTTAGAAATGGACTGATAACGAGTGAACATATTGTTATAGGGGAGCAATATGTTCCTTGTAACTGGCCCTGGTCAGCAGTGGAGTTTCAGCACTTTGAACTAGCTGGAGTTTCTAAACCATCTTCAAATGCAACCCCACACAAAGCGCATTACAGTAATCCAATTGGGATGCAACTACAGTATGTGTCACTTTAGCCAAATCGGGCATCTCCAAGAACAGGCTCAACCTGTGCAATAACGTAACTGTGCAAATGTATTTCTGGCCCATGCCAAGACCTTGGTATCAGGGATGAGTCCAGCAGTAAGCCCAAGCTGCAAGCTTGACTTGTAAGGGGAAGTATACCCCCATCGAGCATAGGTTGCACCTCTGTTCCCTGGTCTGCCTTTAAGTTAAGCAGGATCACTTCTGACTTGTCTAGATTAAATGTTGATCTGTTTGCCTCCATCTACTCCATTGCTGATTAAAGACACTGGTTTAGAACAGAAACAGCTTACTTGGGAAGGAGAGGTTGAGTTGGGTGTCATCTACATACTGGTGACACCAAACCCCCAAATGGTGGACAACCTCTGCCAGCGGTTCCCTGTAAATAGATGTTAAATAACATAGGGGACAGAACCGAACCCTGAGGGAAACCACAGTTTAAAGGCCAAGGCATCAAACAGGAGCCTCCCAGCACTCCATCCTGAGATCACGCCTCCAGGAAGGACTGGAGCACAGCAGTGCCCCCATTGTCACTTCCCAGAGAGATGGCCCGGAAGGATGCCACACTCAGTGATAGGAAAGCTGCTGAGAGGTCCAGCTGAACCCACAGGGGCACACTCCTCCTGTCCAGTTCCCACTGTAGGCAACCAAAGCTATCCATCCCATAAATCAGGCTTGAAGCTAATTTGAAATGGATCTAGATAATCCATTTCATTTGGGAACCCTTGGAGTTGAAAAGCTACTACAACCACCAGCCCTTTGCCAAAAAATGGAATATTGGAGGCTGGTCAGTACAGCAGGGTCCAAGGAGGGCTTTTTCAAGAGAGGTTTTAGAATGGTCTTCTTTAAACACGCTGGTGCCTGCCTTGTTGCACGGAAGCATTTAAGCCCTCCTCTTGTCCACTCAGCCAGCCCTCTTCTGGCAGCTGAGGAAAGCCAGGAAAGGCAAGGATCCAGCACACAGGAGGAGGCTTTCACCTCTCCAAGGGTCCTGTCCACATCCTCAAGCTGCACAGATTGATACTTATCCGTTAACACAGGACAAGCCGTGGCCAAAGTTACATCCACAGGACTGCCATCAACTACAGCATCCAAGCCAGAAAGTGTCTCAGTGACTTTGTCTGCCAAGCACTGTGCAAATTCTTTGCAGAGGAATTAAAGATGGAATGAATTTAAACTAATTGAAAGCTTCCTACCCTCCACACTCAGGTTCCCCCAGGAAGCTTTTGGGAGCCTCGAAAGGGAGGTAGGAGAGAGCCTTTGATAGTTTAAAAGTTCCATCCAGATGCTGCCCATGGGGCCCATCAACAGTGGCAACTTTGGCTATTAAAGCCTCCCCCTGTCCTGAGGCTCCCAGAGGGTTCCTCAGGGTTTTGGTGGCTATGCTATGTTACATTATTTGCTACATTTGGAATCTGCCTTACCTTCAACCAGTGCAAGGCTGCATGCATCGCTCTTTCCCCCATTTGATCCTCACAACAGCCCTGCAAGGTGGATCCAGCTGCGAGTGTGTGAGACCATCCCAAGGCCATGCAGTGAATTTCACAGGCCCTTGGGGACTTGAGCTTGCATCTCTAAGCCCACAGGCTGTGGGTAATTTTTTTTCCTCTTCTGCTCCCCATTTTTTTCCAAAGAAAAAGAGAAAGAACAATTTGAAGGTACAAATAAAATATGCTAAACCAAAAGGATTAAATAAAACCAAAGTTCAGGAAAAAAAACAACAATAAGACAGCAGAAGCAAATCTCAAATGAAGCTTGAAGGACTGAAAGTAATTATATCTATTGTTACAAGAAACATATAAAATGCAATTCTTTGGTTTCATGCAGGTTTTACAGTACAAATTGGGTCTTAAATTCAAATGGAAATTATTAAATATATATCCTTCCTGTATTTTTGCATGATTAATGTAATGGGCTGATCTTTTCTGCAAGTGCGTAATAAATACTAACCACACTGGTACATGTTATACAGGGAGGTTTATTGCTGCAGTGCTTTATGAAATTATTCGTGGAGAAATGGTAGCTACTCAATGAATAATTCAAAGGAAGGAATAAAACAAAATCTAATAAACTCTGCATATGATTGAACTTTGGCATTAATTCAGTAATATGAATATATAACACCCCTGTTACCTTAAGATATGGTACTTTAAAGTCTACATGCCATTTTTGAAAAGTAACTTGTTTATAGAGAAGAGTTGTGCTAATTTACAGGCTCAATGGCAAATCTTTAAATTAATGGTTCTATCTAAAGAAAACAGAAGAAGGTGTTAGTAGAGAAGAAATGTACAGACACAACACGGAGGATACCTTCGGGTCAGGGATGGGTGCAGAAACCCCTATGCTTTTTTGAGGCCCAACCCTCCCATCACGATGATGACATGACACCCCCTCCCAAACAAAACTGAATTGTGCTCTTAGAAACCTCCCGAAAGCATAGTTGTGACATTACTCAGGACGTAGCCATTATGTGGATAAGAACACAGAGACGGAGAAACCACTGATACCAGCCCAAGAGCTATCAGGCCTGGGCACTAGAGGAGAGCCAGAGACCTTGAGTCTAGGATACTAGAGAACATTGAATCGAATAACTAGAGATCCCCAAGTCTGAGGGATCGGAGTGCCAGCCCCTTGACCCCAGAACTGGGATCGTACACATCTCCACGAGGGGTTCCACAGGCCCCAAAGTGGGCAAGCCGCGGGCTGGTCTAAATTTGGAAGAATAGCAGGTTAAGAGCCCTTCTTCTCTTAACTCTCATGCTCTTAAGCTGACTCCAAAGTATGATTTTTGCTCAATGCGTCAGCTCTAGCTCTTCTGCTGGGGTGCGCGTGCAACAGCCTTGTCTCTTTGTGCCTCTGCTCCCAATCAACCAGGAGCTGTATGCTTTGGTAGAGAAGGCAATGGGGAGTGTGCCCAATAATTGGCAAATCTTGGTCTACAGAGATGGGGAAAGACTACTCATCCTACAATGCCTGAGGCGAAACCAGGGACCTTAGTGGATGCAGCAAGTTTGCAGTCTTCATCTTAGGACATCACTTTTAACTCTGACGCAGATGCTGTGATGCAGAGAATGATTTTGGGACTTTAAAAAAAAATTCCTCCATGCTTCAAGTCCTGCAACGCCCAGCCTGGTGAAGGGTTCTGCTGAGCTCAAAAGCCTGGCTACGTTTAAGATTTTAGTGATACAATAAAGCTGTTACCCATACTTGTTTCGGGAATCTCTCCAAGGATCACACCGTTTTTATCTCCCATTTTTGTTGAACTACACAACAGTGTGGTGTAGTGGACAAAGTGATGGACTAGGACTCTGGAGACTGGGGTTCAAATCTCCATTCAGCCATGGAAACTCTCAGTGGGAGTGGTACCAGTAAAACCACTCCTTAAATATCTCACTTACCTTAAAAGCCCTGTCAGGGTCTCTATAGGTCAGTTCTGAATTGGTGGCACATAATTAATGTAACAGCAAACAACTGAAATCTATCTGCTACAGTGATATAAAAACCATTTTGAAAAGTTAAGAAGCCAAACATGCTAGTCATAGTACATTAAGTGACACCTACTTTGATGTATAAACCAGCCTGATGTGATATACTAAAAACAAAAAATAAAAAAAGGAAATCTAAAAATCCATAATGCTGCTAAGACCACTCCATCTCAATGAAAGATGAAAAATATGCCTTATTTTGTGAACAGAATGACAAAACGTTTATCATATCATATAACTTTAATTCTATTTAGCCATAGGACACCACAGTGAAACACAGAAAAGCATAGCAAAATAAAACTATAAAGGGTAGAACAATATTAAAAAGTACAATTTGAACAAAGCTTTCAAATTGTTCTTTTAGATATTTACAATAAAAGCTGAAATAAGACCTAAATTGGAAAATAAGATTATGTATAGAATTGGAACAGGACTCTGAGTTAAACAGAACATTTCATTTTTCTGAAAGAGTGGCATAATATTTTAGCTGCCAGTGTGAACAGAGCATCCATATAGGTGACAAAAGGTTGGTCATAATCCAGGAGTGCTGCTATTGTTTTTTAAGCAATTTGTTATCATATAGGGCAGTAATATCAGAGGGAATTTTATCTTTAATTCTGTTTATAAGGGGCAATACAACACATAGTATACTACATCCTCAACCTAGGCACTACCAAACGCACAGATTTGATATGAGAGATGATTCCTGGAATATCTGCCTTCTGGATAATCTGTCAGAATAATCTGGAATCATAGATCAATGAAAGCCCTACACATCTAGAAGTAGGTCAGCCCTACAATGGTTTCAGACAAAAGGTTTATAACTACCAAAAACAAAACAAAAACAAAAACAAAAAACACAGAAAACACCTAATATTTCCAAATGTTAGGTAAAAATGTCACTTTGCAACTTAATAGTTGTTCTTATACCTGCTTTTAGGTCAGTATTATATTCAATGCTTTTACTAAAGGTGGAGTAGAAGCAAAATTGTTAAACATATATTTATATTTCTGAAGTTTTGATGGAATGCAAACCAGCAAAAGGAAATGTTGCTATATTAGGGGTGTGCAAAAATGTACTTGAATAAGTGAATAATAATAGTCATGTGCCGTCAAGTCAATTCTGATTTATGGCAACCTTTTTCAATGTTTTCTAGGTGGATTGTCCTCAGAAGTGGCTTACTGTGCCCTTCTTCTGGAGGTGCTCTGGGACTATGGAGCTTGCCCCTAGCCATACACAGGCTGGTTCTTCTCGGATGCACTGTGGAGAATTGAATTCCCACTTCTCACTCCACAGCCAGGTACCCATAACTCACTGAGCTATCCAGTCAGTAAGTAAACATTACTATTCAAAAGTACCCTTTTAACTTGCTATATTTCAGCCATTTATTTGTTAGCTAGATTTATTTGAAGGTGGCCATCATTTGGCTCACACCAAAGAAAATCCTAGGGTAAGAATCTAAGACATTTTGGGTTGGGTTAAGATTTACTGTAGATGCATGCAGTTGGGCTGGTCAAAAGAACTGCTTTGCTGAATGGTGTGATTTGGAGTGTTTGGGGGAAGGGAGGTTCCCCAGAGTTCTATGGAGGTAACTTTTTTGAAAGTCACCCTTTTCCCCACATGGGATTATGGATCTAAACTGTAGTCTTGATTAGATGGTTCATAATGAGAAGGCTCACTCGTTATAATTTGTTTAAACTCTTTAGGAAGTAACCATTGCAAGCCAATAATTTAGAAGACCACAAATGGTTATGCTCAGAGACCATCCAGGCAAATTTGGTCTACTCTTTCTTCTCGGGAGAGATCTTTCCTGAAGTTGCAATCATTGATCATATGGTCCCACAGTGACAAGAGGTAAATGCTCTGGACAAGGACAATCCACTCTACTCTGCTACATGTCATGTTATTCCTGAAATGACTCTTGAGATTCTCGTCACTAGAATTTGGAAGAACTTCTCAGAGGCAACATCCACATTTTTCAGAGATTATAATTTTTCCACAATCTCCAGGGGAAACTGAAAATTTTCACTGGTCATAAAGGCTAACATTTTGAAAAGACCACCATTGCATAGGAACAAACAGCAGGTACAATATAAACATGTCTGCTGACACCTGAAAACCGAAAAGCACGTCAAAAGCAATTTTGAGCATACAGTATTTGTAACAGATCTGTGTTCAAGGGATCTTGACAACATACTCTTAAATGCTTCCGTTGAAGTTGATTCTAATGTTGGTTTCTTTGTCGAGTAAATAGCAGTTGGAGCTGGTTAGATAGCTCAGTGAGTTAGGTACCTGGCTGAGAAGCCTGAGGTCATGAGTTCAATTCCCCACTATGCCCTTTAGGAGAAGAGCCAATCTGTGTGGCCTTGGGAAAGCTAAATGGTCCCAGAGCATTACCAGAGGAAGGAAATGATACACCACTTCTGAGTTCTCTATGACTAGCAAACCATTGAAAGGATTGACTTGATGGCTGTTAGGGAGTTCATCCTTAATAGGGGTCTGGGGGCCCAATTCCAAACCAAAGACCTGAGACAGTTCTTGATTCAATGAAAAATATTTATTGGACACAACAGGTATCTTCTCAGCAACAACTTCAAATGGTTCCATTTCCAACAGTCCAGCATAACTCCTCATTTCCATATGCTCTTTCGCTTCCTGCCCTGTAGAGTGGTTATGTCACCCTCTAGGCCTGTCTCTTCCTTCAAGTCATGATGGCCACATGGCTGTGACACTGGCACCCACAACAGGGATGGAGGGCCCACTTCCTATACTGGTTCTGACTACATCCTGACCAACCCTGGGAGGTCTCCTTCTGCCCATTTCTAGGCTTCTATCTGAGGAGCTGGCCATCTGGATGAAGGCTCACTCTTTTTCTCTGCTTCCTTCTTAGCTTCCTCCCTTCTCCTTCTTGGCCTCCTCCCCCCCCCCTTCCATTGGGAGTCAATGGAAAAACTTGAGGGCTGTCTCACAAGCAGGGAACTTCCAATGTATCTCTCCCAGTTGTTAGGTTTACCTGGATTATCCACCTATTCCTCTGGGAACTTGTCAGTGTCGCCTGTCTGAAGGGCCTCAGGTTCTTGGATTTCTGTGAGTTCTTCAGCCTCAACTCTATCTTCCCAGCTGCTGTCCCTCAGACCCCTTTCCCTTCTCCTTTCAAACCTTCAATTCCCCCCTTTCTTCTTCTCCCTCGTTTTTCTTCTTTCCTGTCTTTTCTTCCTCTTTTGTGCCCTCCATCGGGTCTAACTCTTTCCTTCCTGAGTTCTCTTTTCCCGCGCTGTGGGTGGTCTTTGTTGTCTTGTCAGGATCCTGGATTGACAACTTTCCCATCTCCTTCTCTATAGACACTGTTGCTGTCTCTTAATCCTCAGCTGTTAAGAGCAGGGACAGCACACTGACCAGAGGTTTAACTATCTTGTCCCCCTCACAATGACACATCGTTATGAGTCAGCAGGTTGTGGTGAGGGGCATCCAGTCCATATCAGAAATGTTTCAGGACAAGAGGAGCTGTTCTTGTTTGTCTTTTGCTGCAATCCTGATCTAATGGGAAAGCTCCCAGTCTAAGCCTTCATCTTAAAAGGAGTAGAAGGGGCAGGACCCTAATTGGCATTGGGACCCAAAGGGCCTTCTCCTGACTGGGCCTCTTGAACATGTTAGTCACTCCAGGGAAACAATGAAGCAATCCTGAACCCCATGCATGGTGCTGTTTCTAGTCTGTCCCAATTTGAAACGAAACGGAAAAAGATGGCAAAAATGGGCGGGGGACAATTTTCAGAAGAAAAACAGCACAGTTCCCTGATTCAGACTGGAAACACCACGCCAAGATGGGACCTATGGCTGTTTTCCCTTAAGAATTAAAGAGGCACAGTGAACCACTTTCTAAAAAAATATATAGTTTGGATGGCAGTCATATGCTGCTAAAGAGCTTGCATGGCGGTCCTTCAGAATCTTTTACTATGTTCAGATAGTGGCAGAAACTCTGAAAGAAATATCAGGGTGGCAAAATGGCTTGAAAAGTGTGGGTGGGAAGGTGGGGCCGAGGGTGAAGAAGCAAGGCTTCATAGATGCCGCTTCAGTACAAAATTTGGGGGTGAAAATCCCAGGGACAGATGCCATGCTGTGCCAGTGGGTTAGGCACATAATTCTCTGGCAGGTAATGATTTTGAAAGCTGTGTTCCAAATACCATTATGTAAATTCTTGCTGGCTTGAAAATTGTATGGTGTGAAAGATAACTGTAACGAAAGAAAGCTACCTCCAGGGATCAACAGTATAGTTCACACACAATACATTTATATCATAATCTTTCCTCTGATCTCCATGTTTTTCACAAAAGACAGAAGATTCTGTGAAGGTTAATTAATAAATTTCACAGCTTCCATTATTGCTCAGTTTTGCTTATAGCCACAAAATTCTGGTTGCTCTTACAGTTTTCTGCAGATGGCATTTAAAAAGAGACAAGTCCTCATGCTGTCTAATTATTCAGATTCTTTTTTCTTCAGGTGGTTGGTAGGAAACTGACAGGAACTGTGCTCCACCAGTGAGAGTATGAATGCAGGATTTCAGTGGATTACAGTCACTTACAAAGGCCTTCATTCATAACAGAAGATGGACAGCCCTCTTGGTTACCTTGGTAAACTGAAACATTGCTGCCTGGAGATTTGGGGAGATTCCTGTGTGGTGTAATGGGTTCAAATCCCTACTTGGCCATGGAACTTACTGGGGCTGGGGGTGGAACTGGTAAAACCACTCCTTAAATATCTTACTTACCTTGAAAGCCCTGTTAGGATTGTTATAAGTCAGTTCTGGGCACAGAACACAAACATACTGTAAAAAAGTAATTTTTCTAAGCTCTGCTTGTAGGTCTGGTGCTATAGGTTCTTCTTGACCGTCTATTTGGTAGCAGAACACACCAGAGCAATATGTTCCACTGTTGCCATGGGTGGGTGACATATAGGGGAACTTTTATTGGTACACAGCACCGCAACTGATTGGTGCCAGTAATATTGCTAGGGGGGCTGCTCAGAGTGTATAATTTGTTTGCTCTTCCTTTAAAGTGGTACTAATTGGTGTCAGTTATGATGCTGGAAATATCTACGCTGCCACATATACTGCACTTGTGTTGGTAGCTGCCTACACAGGTATGACCACGGCTACATTCCTATTACAAGCGTGATTCCGAGTTTCCATACAACACTGAGACTTCAGATCTTAGCTCTTGTGTTCTTCAGGAAAATCTAAAATTTGGTACGATGACCAGCTTCCTTCATGCTCTGCTACAGAAATATGGAAATTTGAAAGGGCCTGCAAATAGATCCAAACCTAATTTCATTCTGTTTTCCCTCCTTCTATTGGGGCTTTGCACATTTAATTTCTCACAGTCCGCTTGAGAATTAATGTTTATTTCACTGAGCTGAGGGAATACACATCATTATTAGAGGAGGACCTGACATAAATCAAAATGCAGAGTAATGTGAGGGAAGAGATGGCTGGCTTTCTGAAATTAAAATGGTATATGGCAGCCCAAGCTTTTAATTTCTAAGCTTTTATTTCTTTTTGAGGAAGCAGCAGCTCAGCCCCATTTCTTCTTTCTATGGGGAAAGGTGGAAGAGTGCATGTGGCACAAGGACGGAGGGGCCACTGACCAAAAATAGCACCATAGTAGTTTCATTTAGGGCTCTTGTAGGGGTTACATTGAGAAGTGGGTGGGCATTTTTGAGGCGCCAGGAGCCGTTTCGGTCCTCCACAGACCTCACAGCCCCTTTGACTCTCCTGACCATGAACCATGATCTTTTTTTTTTAAGGTTACATCTCAGAGATGACAAATCACACCCCCAGAAGCTTTTGATGATGCAATTTGCTATTTCCATTTATTTTTGACCTCCTCAGGCCTCAGACTGGTACTTAGCCATTCTAGCACCAGGAGCAAAATGCAGTGCGTCTCACCCACTCTGCCCTGAGACATGAATCCTTAACTCCCTCTCAAGAAAAAGGAGGCAATGGTAGCCAAAGAGAGAAAGCTTATGCTTAAAAAAAGGAAAAGTAAAAAGACAAGGGAATAGGGCAGACCTGGGCAAAGTGCGGCCTGCGGGCACATATGGCCCACGAGCTGCTCCTGTCCGGCCCGCCGGTCACCGCTCCAATCCAACCCGCCAGTTGCCGCTCCTGTCCAGCCCGCCGGTCGCCGCTCCAGTTGGAGAGGAAGGCTGCGGGGGGCATGGAGGACAGCTGAGTTAGCTCAGTGTTGGGGTGTTCACCCCCCCCCGTGGTGAACAAATTACAATTTCATTTTATTTTTAAGTAAAGTTGGTTTGGCCCCCGGACACAGTTCAGATTTTTCATGTGGCCCCCTATAGAAATTAATTGCCCACCCCTGGAATAGGGCCAGGGTTTTCAGTTTATTTTCTAGAAATCACCTTTAGATTCACCTCCAAATTTCCAGGCAAGGATGTTCAGTGCTGCCTTCCCAGCGAGGGGCCCCAGAATATTTCTGTGATTACGGGTAGGGGGAGATATGGCGTTGGCTCCGTCCCTGCTCGTGTTAGAAGAACTAGGGACAGATGTTTAAAGGCTGTTCCTTGTTCTGAGACGGAGACCAGCCCCCAGTATCGAGGTAGCCAGACCAGCCTGCCTTCCACTCTACGCCTGGTGTTGTTGAACGCCAGGTCTGTATCCAATAAGGCCCAGGTAATTCAAGACCTTATTCTGGAGGAGGATACAGACCTGGCTTGCATAACCGAAACTTGGATCGGCGGAGAGGGGGGTCCCCCTCTAGCTCTCATCTGTCCGCCCGGTTATGCTGTCCAACACCAGGGCAGACTGGAGGGTCGGGGGGGGAGTAGCCATTGTCCATAAGTCCAGCTTGGAGGTCACTAGGCGCTCCTCGGTGATAAAGCCGGGTCTTGAGGCCCTCCACGTGTCTATTGGGGCCAGGGACGGTATTGGGATCTTGCTGGGCTACCGTGCTCCCCGCGACCCAGCCACCTCCCTACCGGAGCTGGTGGACTTCGTCTCCGCGACACTGTTGGGTTCCCCGAACCTATTGGTGCTGGGGGATTTCAACGTGCGCGCGGGGGCGGAGACATCTGGTCCAGCTCTTGAGTTCTTGGAGACCATGGCCTTCTTGAACATGTCCCAACATGTCAACGGCCCCACTCACGTGGGGGGTCATACACTTGACCTGGTTTTTTCTACCAATGGGAGCGAGAGTGGTCCGATGGTGACTGACCTTGAGTCGGTACCCTTGTCATGGTCGGATCACCACCTAATAAAGTGTACCATTAAAATGGCTCTCCCCCCTGCAGGGAGCAGGGATCTATTGTTATGGTCCGCCCTCGAAGGCTACTGGATCCTGTTGGATTCCAGGATGCCATGAGAGGTGTTACGGCTGACCTGGCTGGCGCTCCTGTCGAGGCTCTGGTGGATGGCTGGTTTGCTGCCGCGACTAGGGCTGCTGACATGATCGCACCTAAACGCCCTCTCCGGCGCAGAGACCGCCCGGCACCCTGGTTTAACCGGGACCTCCGGGCGAGGAAGCGGGTCAGGAGATGGCTAGAGCGCAGATGGAGAGTGGCCCCGACGGATTTTAATAGGATAGCTGTCAGGGTCGCTACTAACCTTTATCTTGCTAAGGTAAAGGCTGCTAGTAGATCATACCTCGCTAACCGGATAAGCGAGGCGTCCAACCAGCAGGCGGAGTTATTCCGTATAGTACGCGACCTTTCCGGAGTTGGTCCGGGTGATGGGCCTCCCCCTAGTTTTTCGCCGGACCAATTTGCAGCATTTTTTAAATCAAAAGTGGAGGCCATCCGCCGGGACCTCTCTCCTTTTTTGAGTACAGTGAGTCGAGCTGAGATGTCCAGCGCTCCGTCTTGCCCGGTGATTTTGGACACCTTTCAGCCTGTTACGCCTGATACTGTCTCCAGGGCGCTTGATCGCTGTCGTGCCACCACCTCCTCTTTGGACCCTTGCCCGGCCTGGCTAATCAAAGCAGCCAGGCCGTTAACAACGGAGTGGGCCACGGCTATTATAAATGGGTCTCTCCTTGAGGGCAGATTTCCATCTGCCCTGAAGGACACACTCATTAGGCCCATTAGGAAGAAACCTAGTTTGGCGGCGGACGAAATTGGCAACTACAGGCCCGTCGCCAATGTTTCCTTCCTTAGCAAGGTAGTCGAGAGGGTGGTGGCCGACCAGCTTCAGGCGCTCTTGGAAGAAACAGATGCCCTGGATCCATTCCAGTCGGGCTTCAGGCCGCGCCACGGCACAGAAACGGCTTTGGTCGCCCTGTGTGATGACCTACTGAGGGAGGCCGACAGGGGTAAAGTGTCCCTGTTGGTCCTCCTCGACATCTCAGCGGCCTTTGATACCATTGACCACGGTATCCTCCTGGGGAGGCTCTCCGAGTTGGGAATAGGTGGCCTGGCATTGTCCTGGCTCCGTTCCTTCTTGGAGGACCGTCCCCAGAGAGTCCAGCTTGGGGAGAGGGTCTCGGCCCCGTGGAGCCTCAATTGTGGGGTTCCACAGGGGTCGATTATCTCCCCAATGCTATTCAACATCTATATGAGGCCGCTGGGTGGGGTCATCAGGGGGTGTGGTGCTTCGTGTCACCAGTATGCGGACGACACGCAGCTCTACATCTCCTTTTTGCCAACTGCAGGAGAAGCCGTCCTGTGCCTCCAGCGCTGCCTGGGGACTATACTGGAATGGATGCAGGAGAACGGGCTCAGGCTGAACCCGGACAAGACGGAAGTGCTGAGGGTGGGCCCCCCCACAGTCGGGGATTTGGGTAACTCTCTCTCTTTTGGAGGGGTGACTCTCCCTGCTAGGGATGGGGTTCGCAGCCTGGGGATCCATCTGGACCCGGTGCTCTCCATGGAGTCACAGGTGGCATCGGTGGTCCGCACCGCCTTTTTTCACCTTAGGCGGATAGCCCAGCTGCGGCCCTACCTGGAAGTGGGGGCGCTCACCGTCTTAGTACATGCGCTCGTAATCTCAAGATTAGACCACTGTAATGCGCTCTACGTGGGGCTTCCTTTGAGGCTGCTGCGGAAATTACAGGAGGTGCAGAATGCGGCGGCCAGATTACTTAGTGGAGTGAAAAAATTCCAACATATTTCGCCCACTCTGGCCGCATTGCATTGGCTGCCCATCAGGTTCCGCATCGACTTCAAAGTGCTAATGCTTACGTATAAAGCCCTAAACGGTTTAGGGCCTCGATACTTGGCGGAGCGCCTTCTCCCACCAAGTTCTACCCGGGTCACACGGGCGAGCCAGGAGGTGAGGCTGAGGAGCCTAACGCCGAGGGAGGCCCGGAAAGAGAAAACAAGAAATAGGGCCTTCTCGGCGGTGGCTCCTCGCCTGTGGAATAACTTACCTCCTGACATTCGCGGAGCTCCCTCGCTGGGCACTTTCAAGAATCTATTAAAGACCTGGATGTTTCGGCAGGCCTTCTCATAAGTCTATTTTTGATTTTCTTATTTCTTTATTGTTTCTTCTTTTACCTGTTTTGTAATTTGTTGTTTTATTCTTATTGTATTTTAACTTTGTTGTAAGCCGCCTAGAGTAGTCTTCGCGACTAGATAGGCGGGATATAAAATAAATAAATAAATAAATAAATAAATAAATAAATAATTACTTCTTCTATGATTTTCACATCATTCACGAATACAAAGTTTGTCCAGGGTGCCAAAATGGCTACTTCGCTCTAGATATTGCTGTTGTACAGTTGTGTAAGGCAATAGGGTACGGGATGCCTTCATATTGCCTATCTCACATGATATTTTTGCTTTCTCTCTCCAGAAGACCTTTGCCCCAAGGACTGACACTTCACATAGTCAGCCAAGAAGCACCCACATGCTGGAAGTGACAACACGAGAAAAGTGCCTGATGTTGTTTGACTCAGGCAGCAGCAAGTCAGTGGCGCTGGTGGCTCTTGCCCTTCTTTAGGGGCTCTGTCATGAGAACTGACTATGTTACCATGCAATATTGGTGAAAACAAAATAAAAATGAGGAGTAAAAGAAGACAAAAATGTGGTGGCACTTTGAAGACTAACTTTTATATTCTTTAACGTGAGCTTTCGTGGACAAGTTCACTTCATCAGATATAAGAGAAGGAGATACAACATGGCAAATCTTTATACATGGCATCACAGCTATGGCTGGTTGGTGAGAAAGTCAGTGGGTGTTAAACGTTGTGATGATAGTGTCTTTGATATGCAGGGCTTTAGTAGAAGCTGTAAAATGTGGCAACCTCTGTAATAGATTAACAATGGTAAAATAATGATAAGGTAATGATGGTAGAGTAATAATAATATTAATCAGATGGGCTATTTATAGTTGTTGATGAACCCCCCCCCCCAAAATCTTTTCTTTGTAATAAGTAGTAAAAGTGTGTGCATTCCTCCAGACAATGGATGACCAGGAGAGCAGAGTGGAATTTGTTTACCTTAGAAATTTCTAAGGTGGATCTGTTGAGGGGAAAATATCTAGTAGATGCAGTACAAAACAATATTTGTAGTGTTTATATCTGGTAGTGCCCCCAGAAGCCTTCACTTATATTAAGTCCTTTGATATGCGTGTCTAGAATGCATATATATTTTATCTCAGCTGTTTCTGGATTCTTGTCTTGTAGTTTCTTGTTTCTAGTATGGCAACTTTCAAATCATCTTTGTAATGTCCTGCTAAATTAAAATGATGTGAAATGGGTTTTTCTGTGTTGCCATTCCTGATGTCTGATTTATGTCCATTGATTCATTTGCATATGTTACCATAGTTAATGTCTGGGTAGGCTCTAAATATGATTTATCAGGCGCAGAAGACTGTACTAGACACCTTCTCTATCTGTTGCCTGTTTTTTTTTAATGTGCCATGAAATAGAACTGACTTTTTCAAGGTAAGTGAGGTATTTGAGGAATGGGTTTAACACTGCCAACTCAGCCTTCCATGACTTCAGACCCAAGTCTTCTGACCCCTATGGGACCTCTCCCAGTTGGGAGTCCTTTTGGGTAACTGGGGCTGTCCGCAGCCAGAACATCCACACTAAGCATGGAGAGGAGGAATGTGTGTGTGTGAAAGAGAGCGAGTGAGTGAGTGAGAGAGATAGGGGACTATGTCACCATAGCTAATGTGAGTGTGAGACAAAGTTTAAATGCCCAATTAGTACTTAATTACACATTCTTTTTATTAAATAAAGTAACACCTGCAGTGTTATAAGCAGCTGTTTACATACTAATACAAACACAGGTTTATATCAATTAAACTCGCCCATACTTTCTAAAAAAAATAATGCATGGCACTCCAACTGCTTTACCAAAATGAACAATTATTTAAATCCTTATCTTTGAATGTTAAAAATACTGGTATGCATAGACAGTTTGATATTACTCTGCTGAGAGAGAGAGAGAGAGAGAGAGAGAGAGAGAGGCAATTTAATTGGGAAGGATACATTAAAAAGAAAACATGGTTGCCTGACCTTGTAATAGGAATGTGGCTGTAAGAAATAGCAAAGCTGGTCTGACTAGAGTTATCTTTTCTTCCACACAATCATTCAGGGCACACGAGTCTTGTCATTCTGCTCAAATGATCCTCTGACTACTTTAAAAGACAACAGAGTCTTTTCACCTGTTAATTGCTGTGCGGATCTGGAAAATTTCAGAGCTGGTCCATTCTTTTTCCTTAAGTCGTTAAATGAAACAGAAACTTCACTGTCCTGTTGGGTGTGACTACACAGCGAGGGAAATGCTAATTCACTTACATTCTCTTGCTGTGTTGTTGCACTGGGGCATTCTGCTCTCTTCAGTGTAAGTTTTCACACAAGCAGAGGAGAGGAGGTGGCAGGGAGAAAGAAAAGAGAAGGGGAGGAGGATGAGAGGGAAAGTGGGGGAAAGGGAATGAAGGGGCAAGGGGAGTGGATGAGAGGGTGCAAGGAGAAATGACTGAGGGATGGGTCGGTGGGTGAGCAATGGGGCAAGCGAGAGGGTGGGTGGGAGTGGGGTGGGTGAGCAGGGGGCAGACGGGTAAAGGGGTTAGCAAGCAGGTGAGGTGAGCGAGATTGGGAGCAGGTGAGCGATCGGGTGGGCAGGGGGTGAATGGTCAGGTGGGTGCATATTTTTCAGCAAGTGTGATGCTTTTAATTTTTGTTTTTAATTCTTGCTATCTGGTATAGGGCTGTATCAGATAGTAGGATTCTTTAAAAAGCAGATGGTGGATTCACATATGTGGAATTAATTACAATGAATCAATTCCACATCTGCAGCAAAATAAACTAATCTCTGGGAGAGGAACAGAAAAATCCACTCTAGAACCCCATACAACAGTGGGTTTATTGTCAGTGGGATTCAGTTTACAAAAGGGTTTTCCTTCCTCTACCTCTCATTTCTGCATCTTAAAGACAGACAAACAAGGACTGTCCATTTAGAAAAAGCTGTTAAAAAGAAGAAAAGTAGTGTCTTGGGAGAGGAAAGGCTTTGCAGATAGAGGTGAGTGCTAACACTGCTTGTGTGAGAGTGTGTGTGAGAGAGTGAGAGAGAGCTCCTTGTCATCCCTTAAGAGGCAATAGGTAACGGGAAGGTATTTTGTCAAAGTACTGCATTGTGTGCACGCGTGGGTGTGTTTGCTTGGTCTTTCCTTTCTGCATCAGTTTAAAGTGATCACACACATTGAATTGAAGCAAAAGGGATTTAATTTTTTAAAAATAGAAGGGTACCTAGTAGGGAGGGAAAACTATAGACTGGGGCTGTGAGATTCTGGGCTGATTCACATTTCCTGTTGTGTTGTCTGATCAATGGGAAAAATGTGAATGAGCCCACATCAAGCTCATAGTATTTCCCACATTTTTTATTGTGTAGTCACATTAAAGTTTAGCACATTTTCAAAGCAATACCCAGAAGTTGGAGAAAAAGTATTAGATTTAACTTCTGAATCTTAAAATTGTTACTTTTGCATTGATATGAGCATATAAAACAACTGATGTCTCTAATGGTGTTGTTATATGTTGTCAAGTCAGAACTGACTTATAGTGACTCTAATAGGGCTTTCACTTTACAGTGGTACCTAAGTTTATGAACTCCTTGGTTAACGTAATTTTTGGTTTACAAAGCAAAATCCATTGAAAATAATGCCTCGGTTTATGCTTTTTTCTGTCTTTTTTTTTGGAGTACGAAGAAAGTTTCCCCAGGATGCATTGTGCCTGGAGGTTTGTAGAGCCACCCCCGTTCCTATGGCAATCCATGTTTCGGTTTACGAATTTTCGGCATTACATAACATCCCGTAGAACACATTAAATTCGTAAACCGAGGTATGCCTGTAAGCGAGATATTTAAGGAGTGGTTTTACTAGTTCCATCTCCAGTTCTGTATATTTCCATGACTGAGCAGAGATTTGAACTCAAGTCTCTGTGGTCTTAGACCATCCACTACACCACAATGGGCATCCTAACTAATAGTAGTTATAATTATTATATGCAAGTCAGTTCTGAATTATGATAACCCTCCCAGGTTTTTCTAGGTATGACGTATTCAGAAGAAATTTACAATTCTCCCCTTCTGGTGGTGCTCTGGGACTATGGAGCTCACACAAGCCAGCACAGCCAGGAGGACACATAACACAATAAGTCACACATACTGTGACTGGTGTTGGTTAATCTCTCTCTTCGCAAGAATAGTGGAAATTTGAATTTCTAGCCTCTCAGATTGTTCCTCCCACCCACTGACCACAGCTTTTGGAAAACAATGTTTTAAACATTTCAACATTATTTTCAAAACATTGTTTTTAAAGGTTGGATGTGTTCCTTCTCTTTAACACAAAAATAACATTTTTTTAAATGTTAATGTGTTAAATCTCATGTATTATTTCCAAGCTGGGGTAATACATAAATCATCAGCTGTACTTCACCAAAATGAACTGTTCTTTCCTTCTTCGAGAGTATTAGGACTATTGAAGCACTCACAGACTTTTTGTTGTTACTCTACTAACACTGTAAGAAAGAAAGAGAAAACAGATTGAATTAACCAATTTAATCAGGATGTATTTAAACTGTGAAAGATATCTTGCTACTGGCCATAGGAAAAGGAGAAAAGAATTGTACACCCATTAATAGCTGTGGGTATCAAATAATGAAATAAACCCTGAGTACTCACTGGAAGGACAGATCCTGAAGCTGAGGCTCCAATATTTTGCTCATCTCATGAGAAGAGAAGACTCCCTGGAAAAGACCCTGATTTAGGAAAGTGTGAAGGAAAGAGGAGAATGGGACGACAGAGGACGTGATGGTTGGACAGTGTTATTGAAGCTACCAACATGAATTTGGCGAAACTCCGGGAGGCAGTGGGACAGCCTGGCGTGCTCTGGTCCATGGGGCCACGAAGAGTCGGACACAACTTAACGACTAAACAACAACAAAATCAAATAATGTAACACCCATTAACAGTGTGGGTATCAAAAATTTCAGAGCTGGAATTAATTTTATATGAATTTAAAGTTCACATGAAGAACAGATGGTGTGTTACTAAACTCATTTGACCATGAACCAGAAGAACTGTGGATTAGAATCAGAGATGGTATTAGGGAATAATGTAAAAGAATGCAGTTCTTTTAGACAAAAGAAAATAAATGTATAGGTACTTTTATGAAGCTCTCAAAATCTTTAAGGACAGATGAGAAGCAAAAGCAAGAGGTGAAAGAAAAAGGGTCAAAATCATAAAGGCAGCCTTTCAGCAACTGATACATAGAGACAAAGGGAACTACTGAAATAATCAGTGTAAGGAAAGATAATAGAACAACAAAAGAAGAGTACAACAAAAGAACTCCAAGAACTCCAAGGGGAATTTAAATGAATAAGGCTGCTGAAAAATCAGCAGGGGAACATATTATTTGGCTAGGATAAAATTAAAGGTAAAGGTAAAGGTTCCCCTTGACATTTTCAGTCCAGTCGTGTTTGACTCTAGGGGGCGGCGCTCATCCCACTTTTCAAGCCATAAAGCCAGCGCCTGTCCGAAGACAGTTTTCCATTGTCACGTGGCCAGCGTGACTAGGGAATGCCGTTTTACCTTCCCACCAAGATGGTACCTATTTATCTACTCCCATTCACATGCTTTCGAACTGCTAGGTTGGCGAGGAGCTGGGACAAGCGACGGGAGCTCACTCGGTCACGTGGATTCGATCTTGCGACTGCTGGTCTTCTGACCCTGCAGCACAGAGGCTTCTGCGGTTTAGCCCACAGTGAAACAATATACAGGAGGACTACACAGAAAACAGGCAAGGATGAGAGATTTCTTTGAAGAATAAGCATGTGATGAAGAATCTGCAATTTTAGAAAGCAAATATAAATTCAATATAAATCTTCATACAGTATATGTTCAGTATGGACTGAGATATGCCCAATGTTCAAGCTGGATTCAGAAAAAGGAGATGCAATAGAAACTATGTGTACACTCCACTGTCCCCATCAAGTGTGGGTTCAGTAAGTGAACTCATGTCCCTTCCCATATTCCATAGATATGGATTGTTGTAAAAGAACTGAGTATACTCAGCAGTTGGCTGTCCTGATGCATATATTCTTGATAGGAAGCAAATGTTCGGAAAGAACATGGAAAAACAGAATGGTTTCCTATAAGGAAAGGTCTGAGAGAAGGGTGCATTTTATCTCCCTATCTGTTCAATTTGTATGTATAACATATCATTCAGAATTTGACTGAATTCAGATAAAACAGGAGTAAAAACTGAAGAAAGAAATATTGATAAATATGCAGATGACACTGAATTCAGATAAAACAGGAGTAAAAACTGGAGAAAGAAATATTGATAAATATGCAGATGACACTATATTATTGGCAAAAAGCAGCTAGAAGCAACTAGAAACAATTTATTGATGAAAACGAAAAAAGAAAGTGCAAAACAAGACTGGAGTTGAATATTAAGGAGATAAAAATCAAGATATGTAGATAACTTTGAGGCTGACAATGAAGAAATCAAAATGGTTGAAGAATTTATGTAATTTGATTCAATCATCAATCAAATTGGAGATTCCAGCCAATAAATCAGAAAAAGATTTGGGAGGATGTCCATGGGGGAAAACAGGAAAGGTCCTGCAGTGTAAGGCTGTGTCACTGGTGACCAAATTAGTAGATAGTCTACTACGGTATTCCTAATTACTATATACAGACATGAGAGCTGGTAACCCACAGAGGGCCAGTTGGCCCCATTGGAGTTAACTCAGGGCCCAGATCGGACTGAGCCTTGCCAAGGACTAGTGCAGATAACTCAGGCCTCTGGAGAGCTCTAAAGATTGGAGGAAACTCCTAGTCCAGGAATTGTATCCTATCCCTACAGTTTAATAAACCCTGTTGTTGGCCAGCAAAGCCGTCTGAAATGTATGGATACAGGCATGCATGTAGGTTTGCCTACTGACCCCACACTTGGCGGGGACAGTGGAGCAAACACATGCATACTCTCTCTTGCCTCTCCCTTTGTTGCCTTTGTGGACCTCCGAGGGGCATTTGACTCCGTCAACAGAGATCTACTATGGAAAAAACTTTCCAACTGGAGTATTGATCCACGCCTGCTATTTTTGCTCCGCCAATTGCATTCCCACAGTTTCTGTCAGGTTCGTTTACCTGATTCCAACACTCTCACAGAAAAAATGCCAATTTTCAAAGGTGTTCACCAAGGTTGTATTTTGGCCCCTTTATTATTTAATTTATTTTTAGCGGATCTTCCCTCTTTTCTTTCCCCTTGCAATCAGTCAGCTCCGGCCCTTAATGGTGTTCCATTATCTATATTCCTGTATGCTGATGATACAGTGCTGATGTCTCGTACTAAATCAGGTCTTCGGCGCACTTTACTTAAATTCCAGGATTTCTGTGATCTTAATGATCTATCCATTAACCCTAATAAAACCCAAATTTTAGTTTTTCCCCGCTCTTGGTCCCCTACATCTTGGACAATAGGATCTTCTTCCTACGGTCAAGTACACTGTTATAAGTATCTGGGTCTTCATATTCATCACAAACTCAGCTGGACATTTCATAAAAAATGCCATTTCTTCAATTTCTCCCCCAATTAAAAGCTATTTCTAAATTTCATTATTCTTCCGGAAACCAATATATCCCAGCAGCCATTCAGATTTTTCAATCCAAGATTCTCTCTCATTTGCTGTACGGTGTGCCTATATGGATACACTCGGCTAATCTGGATATTGATCAAGTTGCAGCAACGTTTCTTCGCAGAATATTAGGAGTGCCTAACTTAATTCGGCTTTCTACTATTTCTTTAGAATTGGGCATTCACCTACCTTCCACAAATGCCTGGTTACTTACATTTAAATTTTGGCTCCGTCTTTTTTTAAACTCACATTCTGGATCCCTTATATACGATTTATTGTGCGATTCTTACTTGTTTTCTTGGTTCCAGCTTATTGAAAAGAAACTCTCTTCTCTTCACATATCCTTGGAATCCTTGGTTGATATGAATCTCACTAGGGCTTATTCCATAATCAAGGACAAGCTCTGTCACGCTGAATTCAATCACCTATGCAATAACCTTAACCCTGTATGTTCCCCTCTCTGTGTTGGATTTTTTCCATCTCAGGATCACTCTCCCAAATATTTCCACTCCCTAGTAAATCCACATCTAAGAAGAGCTTTTATGTTAGCCCGTTTTAACATTTTTCCTTCGGCCACCCATGCCGGTCAATTTCTCAATATCCCTCGTGAAAAAAGACTCTGGTTTTTTTGCTTAAAGTTGCCTGACACCCTGGTTCATATATTGTTTCAATGCCCTGCTCATTCCTACCTCTGAAATTTTTTTCATGAACCTTGGATCTCTTATTTTTCCAATTCTTCTGTGTCAATTCTTTCTATTTTCATGAGCAATGAATGTAATGCCCTGACCATTGCTGTTGCAGGTTTTTTATCTGCAATCTTGAAATTGTCCCCTGCTTCTCGCTCTTAATTTGTGAAATCTGTGTAATTTTACTTTTTCTATTTTGCTTGTGTTGTTGTAACTTGTAAATGCCATTAAAGGTTTCAGAACAGAACAGAAGCCTCTCCCTTTACTGAATCCAGCTTGAACATTGTGCATTTCTCATTCCACATTGAATGTATTTCATAATTTATTTGAATGTCCATAAGGATATTCTGGTGGTTCCGCACCTCCAGTCTCCATGCCAAATCATAAACCATAATGGCTACTGTGTAGTGAGAATTTTGGCGGAGTCACTGGAGTCATTATAATAGACAGTGACTCTGAACATGTATGTAACATCTCTTGTGCTCCCATTTTCTTTGGAAGAACTTTTAGAACAGAGAACTAACTTTCTGTTTAGAAGATTACAGGAGAGCAATGTAAGTACGAGCAGTTGTCTTGGCAGTTGACAAAAAGCTCCCAGTTCACGGCTTCATTAGGAATCTGCAGCATCAATATGGCACACAGGGGATCTGTTAGTTACAAAAGAGACTTCTAAAAGTAAGATAAATGCTGAAATGATGACTCCACATCTGTTTCAGAAACCCAGTCTCAGGTGACATTATAAACTGAAAAGGGCATCAAGCTTTTGTTGATTGCACGCATCTCTTGGGGAAAAACTGCTAGACATAATCAAAGCTGAAATGTATGTAAATCACACCAAGAGGGCCTAAAGAATGCAACTGGCCTTATTTTAATGCCATAATTCAGTCTTTTCCAGATGGTTTGGGGCTGGGTCTACCATTAGACACATCTCTTCCGGATCTTAATGGCATTATTGGACCAAGTTTCAGCACCGTCATTATTAATCATAATAAATTAGAACAAGAAAAGATTGTTGATAAATATGATTTTAAGATATGTAAATCAGTTAAATATTTGGGTATAGATTTAGTAAAAGATACTCAAAAAATAAAGGAACATAATTATGATAAACTAAAAGATATTAAAAAGAAACTACAGGAATATACTAACTTAAAACTTTCTTGGTTTGGAAGGATCACACTGATAAAAATGAAGATTCTACCCAAAAATAATTTTTTATTTAGAATGTTACCAATACAGTTAACAGAATGTGATTTTAATTTTGGCAAGGAATGATTAATAAATAATGTAATGATTCCTATATGGGTGAGGATTTCCACGCTGAGGACACCTGGTGCTGTCCAGCCAAAAGACTGTGCAGCTATCCCATCTTTCCTTCCTTAGTGAATGTTCTCTGGTAACAAAGAAGATGGATGAAACAATGGGGAAACACTGGACAGGGGTTTAGACTTCCAGCTGCTTGTGGTTTGTGTGTGTGTGTATATATGTCCCTCATCTCACTGTGGAATAAGGTGTCTGTCCTCTCTCAGCTAGCCCTGCTGGGTGACTAGTGGTCTGGATCATCTTCAAAAATTCCACAAATTAATTGGGTCAATTGTTCCACAGAAGCCTTATCTGGAAGCACCCTATAAATGTATTGAGATCCACCCCGCCATGCAATGCAACTACCCATTCAATGGGTCATTCAGAAACATGTTTTCATGTGTGCTGTTTGGATTGGGAAGTAGGTAGGCGCATTTCTTTTCCAAAATATGGAGGCTGGGGAACTCTCTTCTTGAAACAACATATCTGGACTTCTTACTTGTCATTGTGGGAGAACCTCCATTCTGTGGGAACCAAATGATTTGGTCTCTCATGTCTGCTGATCTTCCATTATGTTCGAGAACTGTATTTCAACTTGTCCTGATTTTGTAGACAGCAATTCTGTATATATATATATATTTAAAACGATACTCTTAGGTTCTTTCGCATTTCAAGCACAGCTTTGAGGCTTCCCAGGCTGAAAAGTGGTATCAGAAGAAACTTTACTTATCTACTTCTCTTGCCATTATGCAACCTAGGCTCCTTCTGGAACTCTTACTCCCCAGTTCCCCAGGAGCTTTGGCTGGTATCAGGCCAACCTTTTTCCCTGCTTCCTTTTGTTCCTGAAGTTGAGAAGAAAACACTTCTGCCTTAGTAGGTGACATTTCCAACAAATTAAATCTGAGTATGAGCACACGTTCTCCCAGGTGGATGGCTGTGTGGCTGTTCTCAGCACAGTGTAATTTGAGTGTGCTTGATTAAAATCTTTGGTTATAGATGATCTTCCAAACTCTTCATTGCCTGATCCTTCCAGAGTCTGATATTTATATAATCTCTTAGAAGCACAAATAGAGGTGCAAGGTAAGCTGAGCATGTTTATTTGTCTTGTGGTTTATATAATCGGTATTCATTCCCCCCCACTCTTTTTTTGCCAAGGAAATGATTTTTTTTTTAAATCTTCATTGCCTTCTTGATAAAAGGAGCTGTTTTTCATAGCAGCCAGGGCTAGACACCTTACAGCTAGAAATTCACAGGACAATGTTTCTGTAAGTTGAGGTGGGGAAACATAGAATATGCAACAGCTTGGGGAAACACAGGTCAAAAACACACACCACAGGTCAAGATGGGAGCTGAACAGCAGCTTTACCTTGCATACAGTAGTTGCTGCTACAAGAAGCAAATGCAGAATGAATGTGCTGCAAAGTTTAGTTTCAGAGACAGAAGTGAGCAAAATGATTTTCTAATGACAAAGGAGCAAATATTTCTACTGAGTCTTTGTCATATCCTCCTCTAAGGGTCCAACAAGATAGCATGGTTAGCTTGCTACATTTGCCATATTGGCTGGGGTTGATGGTAGTTGCAGTTCAAAACGTCTGGAGGGCACCCAGTTGAGGCAAAGGGTCTAGTCAAAGAAACATGTGACATGAGGCCACCAGGTTCACCCTTTCTTGGCTCCTGGAAATGGCAATCAATGGACTGGAGTAGAATCATGAAAATGCAAAATGCACTGGTATCACGTTATTCTGTGACGGGAACATCTATGGGAAAAATGTGAGCTGGTGGCAGCTATGAGTCTCCAGCAATGTTTCCTTCGCTGCAGTATTGTGAGGATATAATGTGCAACCTGTGATTTCATGGTATGTGCATGCAATTGAAATACATACGTGGGAAGGTTGACCTAATGTACGGACTTGTGTTTTATTTCCAATCTAGAGTGTATTTTGCATTGCAAAACTGAATTTAAATATTATATTGTTCTTAATTGTTTGCTTGAGATACTTTAATTACATATAGTATTGGAATTCAGTTCATTCCCTGAATAAATAATAATTGTGCAGTCAAGTCTATTCTTATTGAATACCTTGGTTAATTTCTTTTATAGTTAGTAGAGTATCAGGTACAAACAACAACCGCATACGAGAAAGTCTGAGAGAAGAGCTTAAGTCTCAGTTGCTCCCCCCTTTTCATAGTGACTAGCACTTTATATGTTAAAAATCAGTCTGGATTCATTTCAACTGGGAAAAATGTATCTTTACTTGCAGTTGCTATCTACAATTAAAGTCAGTAGAAAATAGGAAAACTGGAGTATCTACCCAAGGAAAAGGCCCCTCCACCCTTCCTGCATGCTTGGAGGTCAGGAATGGAGAGAGGGACTAACAAAGGAAGGAAGTGAAGCAAACAGGAAGAGGGGAGGAGCAAGGCTGAGGTGGGAATAAGAACTTTACAAATTGGTTAGTGGGAAAGGGGATCCCTTTTGGTCCTAAAAGCCCCTTTCCCAGTGATATCAAGTGTTGGAAAGCATGCAAGATTGTTATTATTTCAACAATTCTGACTTATAGTGAGCCTTTTCAAAGTTTTCTTGGTACAGAATACTCTGAACGGTTTACCATTCCCTTTTTTTCTGAGGTACTCTGGAACTCTGGATCCTGATACTTAACACACTGAGCATTTCAGCCAGTTTCATCCCTGCTGCTCAACTGCTCCTCAAAACAGTTTAAGTAATTTTTACTTAAGGAAAAAAAAGATTACTTGATGGTGGTTGTGGGTTTTTTCGGGTTCTTTGGCCGTGTTCTGAAGGTTGTTCTTCCTGATGTTTCGCCAGTCTCTGTGGCCGGCATCTTCAGAGGACTGCAGTAGGAACTCTGTCCTTGCTCTGTTGCTGCAACAACAACTTAAAAGAAACATGTTTATGTCCATGATGTGCTTCTTATTTGTTACCTGAGCAATCCCAATGTGTCACACTATATTTATATGGCATTAAATAGAAATATAGCTGGGCATGAACCATCAGTTTGGTGGTCTGTGCTGGTTCATTTACCACCACAACCACTGTTTGGCGGTTCTATGCCCAACCTTCAGTGGTGGGTGCCCACTCAGAGGCAGCATCCCAGCTTCCCTGCCCTGCCTCCTCAGTGTGCTGCTTCTTGAGTGGGTACCTGCTGGAGGGGACGTGGTATCGAACCGCCACACATCTGTTGTGCCATTAAACAAACCAGCATGAACGGTCAAACTGGTGGTTCATGCCCATCTTTAAATATAATCCATTTAAGTCTGCTTACTAGGAATATGCACAATGAATTTTTTTTTTCATATTTCTTTTCTCTCGTTTTGGGTCCTCACAGGAGGTACTTCTTTCATTTCCTTTCATTTTCATATTTTCCATGTACCAGGCCCTTTAGTAGTTTCACATGAAAGGGAAAAGCCTCTTTTGGGTCATTCACTTCATATTTTCTGGCACTTCAAAAGCCCTGAAGGGCCCTCAAAAAGCAGAGGCAAGACGCCAGTGAATCAATCTACTGCAAAAACCAGGCAATGGTACGTAAGGAGGAAAAAAAAAATCATCATCAGTCACAGGCACTGGTTTATGTTATCAAATTTATTACCACCATCACTATCACCGCCATCATCATTAATTCATCATCACCAATGGACATAGCAGGACTGTTGCCTGGGTTGATTGGCAGTGGCAGCTCAACTCTCTCCACGTCAGTACACTGTGCACAGGTCTGTGCTGCCAGTGTCTGCCAGCCATGGTACTGTCCGCCCCACCATGTTCTTCTCAGATCCACACAGTTACACAGACAGAAAAGGTGGCCCTGTCTGCTTGAATGAGTAACCTTTGGGGTGTAAGAAAGAATTCTGGCTAACCTCAGAAATGAGTGAAGAGGGAAGGAGTTTGATCGGCTGGCTTCCTACACGGCCCTCTCTTTCCTTTCTCTCCGCTTGGGTTTGTCTGGCTTCTGACAAGTGGGCTGCCTGATGCCTTTCCTGGCCAAACCTAAGTCTCATCACAAACCACTCCCTTTTGCCCACACAGGCAGCCCAGAGAAGGTCCACATGAAGACTCTGTGTCTGACCCTATCACACAAATGCCGTGCAGATAGATCCACCCAGTCTCCCTTGACGACAAGGAAGCAGCATGACACAGCAGCTCCTTCCTTCGTAGCTCTTCCTCCTCCTCCTCTTGTTAGTTATGCACCGTCACACTCACACTTTTGCCTTGCCAAGGCCAAAGCCAATGTGATCATCTGCCAGCAGTGTCCTTTCTGCATCTCATCCCAATAACATAGGCAGACAGAAGTCAAGGTCTTAGGTTTATTACTTACTCTTTTCTGTGTATAATTTTATTCTTTGCATGTTCAAAGCTCTCCTACTGTTGGAATTATAGCAACCTACATATTATGCCTTTGGAAAGTATGGGTGGGAGGGGCTTTGGGGTTTCATGCCTATCACTTAGCAGCAACCAACTCTATGGCTCAGATTCCTTCCCCTACTTTTTAACTCAGTCAGGGTTTGATGTCAGTTAGAGCCATTTAGTAATGTCAGTGTTCTGTGTCTGTTAGAGTTTGACAGTTACAGAGTCAGCAGTTAGAGTCTGGATGAAGTGTTGATGTAACCAGTCAGTCAAATAATGAAGTTAACCAGTTATGATCTTAAACTATACAACTAGTAAATATATATGAATACTTTAGCACTCCATAGCCAATCAGGTTGTACATATAAGCAGAAATTTAATAAGTCTTAAAAATAGTACAGTATTTGGCATGTAATATAAACACATTAAAATTTTTTGAAAAACATAAAATAATAAAATGAGCAATCTCAAACAAGAACCAAGTCATGAAATTCATCTGAAGAACTTGTGAGTTCCATTTTTACATGGCTCATTTAATGAATTTAACAGTCCTATTGGATATATAATAGTCTGTGCCAGGTAGCAGAAATAAAACTGCACATAATGGGGAATTGTTCTTGACACCAGGTCAAGACACCAATCCCTCAAATTTATATAGAGAGGGCATTTTTAAAGAAAATGTACCATGTCCTCCATCTTAGAGCATCCTGCTGGGCAATATTTGCCTATACCATGTTGGTCCATATAACATGCCTGTGTCTCTTTCAACTGCAGCAAGTTCAATCTGCATTTAGGTAGCAGTTGTCGCAGCTCAATAAGGGACAAATATGGGGGCACCTTTTCAAAAGGCAGGGAAAAGCCTTTGTATGTTCTATTGGAGCAGAGCTAACTACAGATGCCATGGTAGTCTGGATATCCATATTATACAATCTTTTAATATCTTCTCAGGCAGGCTCGTATCCCCTCCTGTGGAGGTAGGCTGGGAAGTAACCCAGCTTAGATATAATTGTGGATATCTTAACTGCCCAAGAGTTCCTTTCCATTTCTTCATAGGCCAATGAAACCAGCGGTGATGCCATATGGTACACTATCTTGAGCCAAAACAGCACGGCTATTTTCTTCAGAAGAGTACCCACAGAACAGCACGATCTTGGAGCAGACTGTGGCCATGGGAGTAGATCTTGGTATCCCCTAGTGCTCTGGTTACAAAACTGTGTTGGACAGAATCTAATTGTGTAATGTTTAAAAGAACATACTGGGACTCCATGGAGCATCTGAGGAAGCAGTTTATCTTTCTACATTTGTATTAATGGTGCCACCATTCTTCTGCTTGGTCCAGAAGAAAAACAATAAATAACATTGGTGGATGCCTCCGTTGATAGAGCTACAGATTCTAAGTCACCTGACCCTATTCCTGAACTTTTAAAGGTTACTCCATAGTATATGAGTTGGTCTGTTCAAGCAGTTTCCTGTTCAGCTGCTATCTGTACTTTCTTCTTTTCCCAAAAACTAAAATTGTGGTTTTGGTGTCATTTACCTGGAGATGTTCCTTGGCACAATAAGCACCTAAGGCCCTTAACAGCCTTCACATTCACACCTGAATATAGGACATAAGAATAGCATCATCTGCATACAAAAGTACTCATATATTCCTGACCTTCAGACAGGGTAAGGAAAATTTGGGGCTTGATAAGGAGGATACTATATTATTTAGGTATATATTAAATACAAAGAGAGCTAATAAACATCCCTGACACACTCCCTTATATACAGGGACTGGGTCTGAAAGATTGCCCTCAGAGGCGACTCTTATAGGATGGCACTCTCATATAATCCTCAAATTCTCCTAAGCAACCTACAATCTATTTTAAAGGATTCCAATTTGCTCCAAAGGCGAGGTTGAGATATGGAGTCAAAGGCTGATTCAAAGTCTACAAAAGCACAAAAAGTGAATGGTGGGTGGAAATATGTGTATTTACCGACTATATATTAAAATAAAAAGCAGTGGTTAATTGTTGATAACCAATAGTTATGTTTGTTATTCTGATATATATGAAAATTTGTAAGTAAAATAGAAACATTTTTTATTTTTTCTTAACATCAGAGTCTCTGACTGAATCTATTAAGACTACATTGCCAGTTAAGGTAAATCTAACTTAAACTAACTGAAAATAAGGGGTATTATATTTTAAGGAAACTCGTAATTATAATAATCTGCTCTGTAGGTCCCTGTCTGGATTTTTCTCTATTGTGTAGTAGGAGATTTTAAGCCAGCAATTTCCATATTCTGTCAATACCTAGAATTCTTGAAAAGAGAACAAACTCCAGTTTCTCATGGTCAGCCTTCTCTGATCCAGCAAACAGATTATGTATCAGCAAAAATAATCCAAGAACACCCCACCCAGACACACGAGGAGAGGGTTTAGAAAAATAATCCCAAGGAGACCTGTGGGCACAGACAGGCTGCCTAAGAGAAGCAAAATACAAAAACAAAGACAAGACAAAAAAAATCCAAAGAATTGTGGAAAAAAATATCTCCGTAACACTCAAGAAAAAAAGGCAAAAAAGGAAAAGAGAATCCAAGATAGAACCACAGGCAATCAGGCAGCAATCCAAGATAGAGGATACCAGGAACTCAGCACATAGTAATGAATAATCAAATCAAAGATCACGCCTCACTGGGTTCCAGGCCATTTTGCATACAGTATTTAAATTCTTGCTCCTCCCAAATATTCTGACTGACTGCTGACAATCCTTACAGTGCTATTGGATGGAGATTTTCTCATGAATTTTGACAAAGGGTGAAAGGGCACCAAAATTTTCCATGAAAGAGGGAACACAATAGAAACAGAAAAAGTTTATGTTTCCTTGTTTCATAAACACTCTCTCCTAAACAGGAATTTCCAAAAAGCACACAAATTATACAAGGGCAAGCGTCTTTTTATCTTTTTGGGTCTTTTGTTTAAACATGCAAGGTCCACCCTTACTCTTTAGTAGCAAAGAATAAAATGGTGCCCTTTGTCCATTTTAAATACAGTTCCCCTTTTATATCCATGCAGTTAATATAGTTAGTGGGTATGGTTGGGTATGGAAAAAACTGAAAGAACAGTAATGCAGGTCAGAGATACAATGTAATAAAGTAAGTTATAAGATGAGATCCCATGCCTTAGGAGCACTTTCCCCAACCTGGCAGTTTTCAAGCATTTTGGATCCTGCAATCCCAGTCAACAATTGCATTATAGTATTTGTTGTCCTTATAAAAGCCAGACTAGAGTAGGCAACTTTAAAACAACAAAAAGAACACTTTGGTAATAACAAATGCATTGCTAGAGGTCAATAGTGGCAATGAACATGATGCTCTTTGTACATCTCACAGCTAGTGCTATGATTAATGAGCTGAACATTAATCTAACATATTAAATGTTTTCATCTCATCAGGTTAACACCAATGAATTAACTCCCATTTTTTAAAATATTCAGTATTAAGAAATTAATTTTAAAAATGGATATTCTAAGCTCTAGACACATGTGGCTCTGCATGGCATGGAACCCTTATTTTTGAATTTAACATAAATGAGAATATGACCACATTCCTACACCTTACATAATCAAAATCTGTAGATAATGAATAACATGGCAAATAATGTACTGATAATGCAAGAAGCTACTTTTGAAACCCAGGTAACAGTAATGAGATACCTTTTGCTGTCCATTAAGAGCAATGGGACAAGGCCCTTCTGAGAAAGAATGTTCCAAGGTCTGTTCCACCCTCTCTTAGCTAGTTTTATAACTCTACATAGTCTTAGATTTATTACTTACTCTTTTGTGTGTAATTTTGCAATTTCATTCTTTGTGTTCAAAGCTCTCCTAGAACTCTGATCTTAAATACCAGCTCCAGCCTCCAACCTTTTATTCAACAGACATGAAACCGCTGCAGTATGAAAGACCCTATAAATTCCTTTGATTGGTGAAATGTTAGGAGGAAACAGCTAAGGATGCCAAATGATGTTCACCATCAAAGCACAGGTCAAACCATGACCACTGGATGTTCTGGTTTTCTTACATAACAGCATAGAGTACTGGACAACTCAAGAGCAGCACTTCAAATTTTCTAAGGTCTGAGGCAAAAAAAGATACTTTTGGGCATGTGAAGGATAAGAGCCTGAGCAAGTTCCAAAGTCTTTGCTTATATATATATTTCATAAGTATTTTTAGGATTTTAAAAACACTTTACATAATAATTAGCAATACAAGTACTTAGCAGAAATCAGTATATGTGATTCAAACAAATGGACCCAGCTGTGCCTAGATTGAAATTTAGGGGTGTGCTCTTTCCTGTTTCTGGACTACATTTCCCAACATTCTTCAGGAATTCTGGGAACTGCAACCCACAAACCCAAGTCAGCACACATGCAATTTTTGCCGCCCACAAAGGATAGCTTTTGAGTTACTTTCCTGCACTATTGGTTCTTCTGGATTTCCTTACTTCCTGTTGCTTCCTGTTGATTTGTTGAAAAATAAAACTACCACGTTGCTTCCTGGCAGCCATCATTCCTCAGGACATGCCGCCTATAGAGCCTAATGGGCAGCGCTACTACAACTCCCAGGAAGCGATAGGACACAGGAAGCACAGAGCAGCAGATGGTGCAGTGAAATCATTTAAAAGTCCTCCTCTTGTGGTAGAACCTACACGTGTGCTGATCTGAGGATCTGGGATGCAATTCCTGGTGGTTCCCCCCCCCCCCGAGAATTACGTGAAATGATGATCAGAGTCCCACCATCACCTCAAGGCCCTCTCTTTTAACATGCACCCCTGGTTCTTCAGGTTATTTGACGCATACAACTCCCAGAATCCCCCAGGCAGCATGGCACATACTTAATGAACATTTGGAGTCATCCTCATTCATAAAAGTACCAGCTGATTCTAAATGTAAATTTCTGAACTTGGCTTGTTAAAAATTTTAAAATAATGTGTCACACAACTCTATAGGCCATTAAAAAAAAAACATTTAGGTCCCCCTGTGGTCTCATGGTATGTAGCTTTATTTCAAAACAAACCATCCCAGACAAATCTTTTACATTTGGGGAAAATCCATCCAGCTGTTTTGACATGATGCGGTAACAAATGGACAAACAAACAGATAGTTTTAATCATATAGATGTAACAGGGTAAGGATGATAACTATTCCCTCACTATGTGTCACTCCAGGCAAGTTAGGAATGAGGGTCTCTAGACATATGGTTTATCAGACTGTGGTAAAACTGGCTCGGAATTTAAGCCAATTCAGACGGCAGATGTGGTTAACAAGCCAATGTCTTAGCAAACAGAAAGCAAAAATGTCCTGAAGAGGACTGACTAGAACTTTTCTCCGTACCATGAGAAGCCTTGTGGGATAGCAGTTAAACTGCTGTACTGCAGCTAAAACTCTGCTCATGACCTGGGTTCAATTCCAGGTTCAATCTCAGGTAGCTAGTTTGAGGTTCACTCAGCCTTATATCCTTCTGAGGTTGGTAAACTGAGTACCCAGCTTGCTACAGGGCTGGAGGTG
This sequence comes from Pogona vitticeps, assembly GCF_051106095.1. Classification (NCBI taxonomy): domain Eukaryota; kingdom Metazoa; phylum Chordata; class Lepidosauria; order Squamata; family Agamidae; genus Pogona; species Pogona vitticeps. The sequence goes on from NC_135784.1 coordinate 96,414,306, forward strand.
CAATGTGTAGCTTGCACATTTAAATTGTAAACTGCCCAGAGAGTCATTTAAGCACTACGAAGTGGATATATAAATAGCATGTTTTGCTTTTGGTTCGCCATCAAATTTTCTATGTGCAATAACAGTGGTACAGTCCAGAATAGTTTTACTATACAATATAATGTTTATCTAAGAGAGCTGTTTAGGCAATCTGATTGCCAATCATTGAATTGTTCAGCTGTGCATGACATCTGGAGATATCTGAGATTTCAACCGCCCGCCCCCCCCATAGCTTTGTCAAGTCTTTTTTTCTAAAAGTAACCTGTGCCCTCTACAGCTTTCCATGTAACTGTGACAAGCCAGGACATGAGTCCCTTTGTGTTGCCTTCCCTCAGGAACATGGTATCTACCCAGACTTTATTTCCTTCTTAAAATAGTTTTAAAAGCTGTGATTCTGCCCCTCATGTGCCCCATCATACTGAAACTGAAAGGGCTCCTAAAGATGTAGCCCATTCCATGGCCATTTGATGATTTTGAGAGCCACATTGGGTGAGGATCAAGAGAGGAGATGGTGGCTTTGCAGCATGCAAGTGTCTTGTCTACATAGTCAGCCAGCAGAATGCACCATTTCCCATATGTTTGCATGCTACTTCTGCAAACAATTGCAACATTTCCTGGTTCATCAGGTCCCCATGGACCCATGCAAATTGTGCACATGTGTAAGGATGGACATTTCAGTAAGAGTCTCAGATTATCAGAAGGTGCAAGTTGGTGGACTGCTGAACCTGTTTGTACTAAGGAGGGCCTGAATTTGCAAATCCTAATTCCTCTCCTTTTGAGAGGGAATCTTCCAGGATAGAAATATTTGTTTCTGTATTTCCGGATCAACTGAGAAGACTATCTCTTGCAGGCTCAGTCTTCTGGTATGTAGCTGCATTGCCAATGGATACTGAGTTATGTAGAAGGGGAAAACTACTGCTTCTGAATTTGGGTTATTACAGTAGTTATTCTCTTTTTTTCCAATTGTGTTTCCTTTTTCTCATGAATCCAAATTTTGGCTACCTGTCAATGGTAACTTAGACAAAAAAAGTATCCCTGCTACATGTAGATGAATGCTGCCACTGATTGCTCCATCGAATTTTAAAATAAAATAAAAACCTCTGTTTCAACTCTACAGAGCTTGTCTGATTAGATTGAGTCTGGCCTTGATTCCCCCCCCCCTTGCACTTACAATTCCCCAATATTAAGTCCTCCAGTATCCTGCATCCTTTATATCAGCATGTGCTGTTGCTCAGCAACAGAAGATTTGCTCTTTAAAATTATACTGGGCTTCTACAGCCAGCTTTCCAAGCTGTGCTGTAGGGAAGCAGTGATGCCCCTCAGTATTTTGAAAATATTCCCATGTTTAGTTTAAATGCTTTATTAATGGTTTATCCTATTGGTCTGCCAAATACACAGCTGACTGCGTGCTAAGAGTTTTCCTGAAGTTATTCAAAGTTGTCATTTCCCCTCTCATTTGGTAGAACTGATATTTGATAAATTAGAATTGCATTTGTATCAAATTTTAGTTGTTCTAGTTGGATTGCAGCCACAATATGAACTCAGATATTAGAGGCATATTCGACTTTCCAGTCTTGGAAACATTTAAATTAGGCACATGTGAGTACTGCTGGAGTGAACTTGTATCCAAACATTTGGTATACAGATGACGACCAGCCTGCCCTGAACTGGTTTGGAAGTGCCCCCAAACCATCTAAACCATCTCAGTAGCATCCACCCAAATACTGTATACAATTCACCATGGAAAAAGAAATAGAGGGACAACTCCCTTTCTTAGATGTCATGGTCATATGCAAATCTGACCTCTTATTGGGACACATGGTCTACAGAAAACCCACCCACACAGACCAGTACCTATACAAAAACTCCAACCACCAACCACGACAAAAAAGAGGTATTATCAAAACACTGGTAGACTGTGCAAATCAGAACTTCTCAGCACTGAACTCAACCATCTGAATTGGGCCCTACAGGCAAATGGCTACTCCAAAAATGAAATCACAAGAGCCATCAAACCAAGAAAACGACACCAAAGTGAAGAGGAAAAGCAGCCACCCACAAATAAGGTATTTCTGCAATACATAAAAGCGGCCATGGACTGCATGGGGAACCTTTTGAAAAAACACAACCTACAAACAACATTCAGGCCCACCACAAAAATACAACAAAAAGTTACAGTCATCAAAGGACAAAAGAGACCCCCTCACCACTGCAGGAGTATACCGGATACCTTGCAGTTGTGGCCAGGTATATATTGGAACCACAAAATGCAGCATCCACACCAGAATTGAAGAACATGAGAGACTGCAGAGTAAAACAACCGGAAAAATTGGCAGTATCTGAACATGCCCTGAAACAAGCTGGACATGAAATTCTATTTCAAAACGCAGAAGTACTGGACAACACCAGCAATCATTATGTTATATTGCACAAGGAAGCCATTGAAATCCACAAACACCAGCAAAGCTTCAACAAAAAAGAAGTCGAAAACTCAACAAAGCCTGGCTCCCAGCACTGAAAAATACAGCCTGCAAAAGGTCAATGAACTCTACCCAGCCAAAGGACCAGTGATCACTGCACACAAAAGACCAGCTAACGATACACATCAATCACAGTGACAGATTATCTCTCCCCCTTATCACAACACTCCACCCACAAAAAAAACACGCAGATCACCATAATCACACAATCTCCTGAAAAGGAGAAAAGCGGACCCCACAGCTATAAAAATTCAACTATCTAACAAAACCACACCTGAGCACAAACAGTTCTGACTCCTGTCCTTTGAAGGTACCGGCCACAGAAACTGGTGAACCGTTAGGAAGAACAGCCTTCAGAACATGGCCAGACAGCCCGAAAAACCTACAACCATTCAAGAATACATTGCCCCCAAACAATTTGTTCTAGGGGTTGTGCAAATATTTGTATGTTTGTGGGGGTAATTGTAAACAGGGGAATGAAGGGACTATGATCTTTGATAGGGGTGTGTGTGTGTGTGCGCGCGCGCATGCGCTATGTCAGTACACAGGCAGACCTTCTGCCAGCTTTCTTTCTTCTGTCCCATTTGCTGGGTGTCATGCAGTCTGTTTCTTGTCCTCTCCTCATAATGTCAGGGGGTGGGGTGGAGATAGGCCCCCATGACTACTTTGACCTATTCAGTTTAAGCCCACATAAGGGAATCAGTCATACCCCACAGTCACACACACACAACCCTAATTGCACTGAAGTCTCAATCTAGCAATCTAATGTTAAAATATGAAAATTATATAACATGACAAATCTAGCTGTGCCCGGAAGCAAGTGGTGGCTTGGTTGGATGAATGGAAATATATATAGGGTCTTGTGAGGTCCGTCTGAGTCCTCCACTGGGATTGCCAGAGAAAGTTTGGACTTCCTTGGGGTTTGGGCTATCAATCTCCTTCTGCTCTAGCATTTCCTTCTTTTGCGACAGTAACTGGTACCAGGGCATTGTTTTGTTTTTCTCCACATTTCAGCATTTCTAATCTCCAGAATGCCAGAGAAAAGTCACATGTAGGAGCATGTGAAGTGACCTGATGGCAACTCGGGGCTCCTTGAATCATCCTGTAGCTTATCTGGAAATCTATAAATATCCCTGTTCTGCCTCCTTTGGATACTTTTCTTTGAAGATGGTCTACATCCTTAATTTATGCACTCCAAGCTTTGTAGGGTTGTTTTGACACTTGGTGCAGCCCTCAGATAGTGGATGACTTAATTTTGTAAAGATTCCATGAGGTCGGGATTTTGCATAAAAAGACTATCCATAGAAATTACTAATAGGAGGCCAAATAATTTAAAGCCTATGTTTATTGGATTCTGAGCTCTTCAGTGGCAGTACTGGCCCAGAGCAGGCAATAACCTTATAAAAACATGATTGCTGCACAAGATGTTAGGAATAAGTCCCACTGTGTTCATTCTGAGATAAAAGTAGAATACAGTCAGGTGGCTGTTGCTATGTCACAGGGCTTATGCTAGCAAAGAGCTGGAGCAAACCACATTAAATGCTTATATGAAAGGGGAAGATTTGAAAAGTATCAAAACCAAACAGGAGCAGCAGGGCAGGAAAATCCCTTTATTCCCAGCATTCAGCTTATCCTTAACTTGGTCTCCCTTGTTCTTGGGTCCTGCATGTCACCTGCAGAACATGCAGTCCAGGTAGCCTGTTATTCCAGACTGATGATAGCCTCAAAGTGGGAATGGCCTGTAAATCAGAACCTTCTCCTGCTGGTTGTGGGTGGGAAATGAATGAACAGTGCCTTGGGTAGCGTGCTATGTGAACCACGTTGGATGGAATTATGCTCCAATCATGCCAGTAGGGGGCAATGATGATGGAGGTGTCCCGGGATGGAGGATAGAACAAAAATGTTGGACAGAGTTCCTACTCCAGTCCTCTGAAGATGTCGGCCACAGAGACTGGCGAAACGTCAGGAAGAACAACTTTCAGAACACGGCCAAAGAGCCCGAAAAACCCACAACAACAACAACAACAACAACAACAACAACAACAACAACAACAACAACAAAAGCATAACTTGATCATGATCCTGTGAGGTCATTATTTTCTCAGTTTTATACCTAGTACAGCTGCTTTCAGAAACTTTAGGTACTCTATAGTCCCAGAGTGAATATGATATCCACGAAAGAGCCTGTCAAATGTGGAAGGAGGTGATCAACAGGATCAGCTAGTTTTCCTACTCAGCAACAGGAACAGCAAAGAAGTCATGGTGGAACAGTGGCCTGAATGTGAGACTGTGGAACAGATAGCAGACATGCTGTGCTCCTTTGTTCCTTAGCAAAGCCGTACATAGCCCACACCACACACAGGCGGGCTTGTGCAGAGCAGGGGAAGCTTTTTATTGAATCTATTATCTTTTATAGGATACAAAGGCCACCCACTCTTCCCTTTCTTCTGGGGAAAAAAAAAGCATGTTTTTACTGTGTTTCCCTGAAAATAAGACAGGGTCTTATATTAATTTTTGCTCAAAAAATGCATTAGGGCTTATTTTCAGGGGATGTTTTATCTTACAGTCATATCTTCTTCTAGTTGCTGCACAATGGTGGAGGGCGGGGCTTCACTTAACCAGGTATTATTTTGGTGGTAGGGCTCATATTACGAGCATCCTGAAAAAACATCCTAGGCTTACAGTATTTTCAGGTTAGGTCTTAGTTTCGGGGAAACAGGGTAATAAGGACTGAAGACTTGGTGCTTGTAGCTCAGGACTCGGTCCCAAAGATGTGGACTTGGGATTTGGTACCGAAGACTCCTTGGAAAAGACCTTGATGTTAGGAAAGTGTGTCAGCAAGAGGAGAAGGGGACAACAGAGGATGAGATGGCTGGACAGTATCTGCGAAGCAACCAACATGAAATTGACAGAACTCCGGGAGGCAGTGGAAGACAGGAGGGCCTGGTGTGCTCTGGTCCATGGGGTCACGAAGAGTCAGACACGACTAAACGACTAAACGAATGAACGAACCGAAGACTTGGACTCAGATTTAGACACGAAGATTTGCCAATGTCCCTGGCAATCTTTCATCATTCCATATACTGTAACAACGCTGAAAAGCACCTCAGTGCATTGCTCATTGTGTTGTTTGCTACTTTGCTTTTTGTTACTTTTTGCACAAAATCCTGTTTCTCCTGAAACATGCTCAGAATAGTCCTTTCTGTGTGCAGTTCCTTTCTGCCTGCTCCTTGCACAAAGGGAAATCCACCCCACTTTGCGTAAGCAGGAAGCTCTATTCAAATCAATGGGACAGTGGTTGCTGTGGGTTTTTCGGGCTCTTTGGCCGTGTTCTGAAGGTTGTTCTTCCTAACGTTTCACCAGCCTCTGTGGTCAGCACACAGCAACCATTAGATCCCGGCCGTGAAAGCCTTCACGAATACAATGGGACAATCTCCATATTTTGTAACTGCAATCTGGAGATCAGAGAAGCAAATGCAGATCACTTTGACTGCACAGCTACTCTGATCCATCCTTTCACCTCCCACCCCCCAAAAAAGGATTCTGCAGCCTGGTTTGAAGAAAAAGTGTATCATTTCCATTGGACTAAAAAGATCAGGCTGGGGTACACAGCAAGCTTGGGCTGGTTCATGATAATATGTCATCTGATGGCCAGAAAATAGCTCATACTGGACCGTGCCACAAATTGTCCACAACATGAGCTATTTTTCCACTTTAGTGCTCCCTCAGTTACTTGTAACTTTTAACTTTTGAGGCAAGTTTAGGACCCTTAGTTCAAGGAAGAGTTTCTTCTTCAGTTAACACATTACCAATTTACAATTTTGCATCACTAAATAGGGAGCTTTTCCTTCAAGTATGTCCCAGACGGCTATAGTCAGGTCCAGTGGGGGAATTTTTTGGGAGGAGGTCCTGGCTAAAGTGCTCACTAGTAGATTTCAAGGCAAGCAAGTGGCCTAGCAGTGGCAATGACGGCTAGCCCAACACTAGAAATGAAGAGCTTTAGTAAAAGTTCAGCCTACTTTTCATTTCCAAGATAATAGTCTATGTAATAGAAATTTGGTTCTTTCTCCATTTCAGGCTGCAATCTTACATACACTTTTAGCTGGAAGTCAGCCTCTTTGACTCCAATAGGAGTTGCTCTTTACTAAGCAGGCACAGGACACCACCCTAAGTTCATTGGTGTTTGTGTAATGTATAAAAATGAAATCACAACATGCTATTAAGAAAAATAAGAATAGGATCCTTGTTATTGCATTTTCCAGCAGCATCTGTGTCCTGGGTCAGGACCTGGAGATCTCCTCCCCCCCAACTCACAATTCATTAACTGAGGGAAAAGGCTTGTACGTTGTCCCCAGTGTTGGCAGTTGCCATGCTGTGCATCACCAAGGCCAGTGACAAAATGAGGCAAATGTCACAGCGCTCGCACAAACTGAATGAAAGCATATATCAATATCCATGCTTGTTTCTCTTTTGATCGCTGGCCTTTTGTCATGCACCCGGATTATTTGGAGTGCTGTCAAGGCATGTTTTGCTGGGGAAACTGCCAGAAACGTCTGATCCTGTGGAAAGGTGAGAATTAATTAAGCCCCAGTGGCAACTGGAGAAGGAATTTCCTAATAGATAATGGTCAAAAGACAGAACAAAGCATCGTGCATTTCTTCCTCTCATTAACTCCCAGAAGTAAGGGTTTGCCATGGTATATTCACACAAAAGTAACGGCCATGCATTTTTGCCTCTGAGAAAATTCTAAATATTTCTTTCTATGTAACGGCTGGGGATCTAAAGGTTGCCTTTTCTCCGATGAAAGAAATGTGCCTTCGATCTCCACTCCTATTGCAGGAAGGGGATATCTGGATCAAACCTATATTCTGTGTTGCTGCAAAGTCAAGCACTGAAAGGGGTGCAGTCTGAAAGACTTGCAAATCATATATTCAGTTAGATCAATGAAGTGAAACTGGTTCAATGATGTTCTGTCAGAATCATTCAGGACTTGAATTAGGATCTATGTGCTGGAAGTTAAATCCAAATGCATAGAGTGACTGATCTGGATCAGTGGGGAGCAGAGCTCGCAGATAGATATTCCAGATGTATGTATTTCCTCCCCTCTTATCTTTCCTAGATTTATATTTAGATTTCTACTTGTACCTTCCTACCCTCTTCCTTCTCCTGAGCTTCCTTTATCCTTCCACCTTCTAGGTAGACAAAAAGAAGACTCTGATGGCTTTTTAAAAATGTCTTCTGAGCAGAGCTTGAGGGGGTTCTGTAACGAAGTGTAGGGCTCTTTTTCTTACAGTGCCCCTGAATGGATCTCTTGAGGCGCTGACGGCAGGTTTTCTATTTTTATCCAGTTTTAAGTTTCCAGGATAGTAACTCTGGTCAATATTCATAAGCTTAGCACCAGCTCGCTGCCCTTTCCATCATCAATATCAAATATTTGTATATCTCATAGCATGATAACTGACATTCCTTCTGGTAAGTAAAATAAGGCCGTAGGCTTGAGAAGGGCAGAAAAATATCATCATCTTACCATGGCTCTGTTCCCAAGACAGTGAGATGGTCATTGTTGTTTGGAAGGGTAAGAAGTGCTTCTGGGCCACAACTGCATGTTTGGACTACGGCTGAATTCTGCTTTTGCCTGTGGGCCAGATGCAGGAGCAAATCAGGATGGATCTATAGAAAAGATGGACACAGAAGGAGAACGGCCGTTGAAGTCAAAGAACAACATGGCTGATTTGGGCCAGGATGGGAAAAAAGGCCATTGAAACAGGCATCTAGGTCTCCCTTTGCTAGTATCTATCTGAAGTTCTTCAGAGGTCATGTAGTACCTCAGGAAGAAGGGTGAAAACACATTTTCCAGCTTAGTATAGAGATGGTGATCATGCAGGCTGTAGAGCTCATGAATAGATCAAAAGGTCACCGAGGCAGATCACCATAAAATGGCCCAACTGATCACAGAACATGTCATTCATGCAACACTGGAAGACTGCTGTGCATTGCGTAGCTCAAACAGCATGGCTGTACATTCAGGATGTCTGTACCTGGTCCAGAAAGTATTCTTCCATTAGTGGTAAGTGTTCCCCATTTTGTACAGTCCTTGGCTTCCTGGAATCAAAAGCAAGGGGTAAAGGTTTTGAGTGGTGATGTGGTTGAGGATCTGGTAGTCATTATGCCCTTGCAGTTGCCCACATTTTTTTCTTACACAAAGTATCAGGATGGCAACTGGTGGAAAGATGAATGATCTCCACTTTGGATTTTCTTCTAAGGAGTTTCACAACATAACCGATTAACCTCCACTGGCCTAGTTCTTAGCCACGCTTTCAATTATGGTTCTGACAAAGGGCACACGTGGAAGACAGAATGATAACAAAATAACTTCCTTGTAATCAACCATATCATGGAACTCTTGTTACTATGAAGGCAGGATTGTAAAGGGGTGCAGGTTCTGGATTGTCACTGTAGAGATCCCTGTCTGTGGTTGACAATGTGCTGGGTGATCTATGGAGCATAGGGTCACCTTCCCCCAGGACCAGTACACTGGAAGGTCATGGTACACCAGCCATGCTGTTCCCGATGCAAGGGGTAAGTGGGGAGCTGCTGCCAGATGGAATCGGAGAGATTCCTGCTGTTCTCAAATGAGCCATTGAAGGAGGATGGTTTGTTGGGTCACTGTTCCCAAAATTAAAGATTACTCATTAGTGGCTTCCACCATGAATATGTCCTGTTCCCAAGTACCTAGGGATGCCATGTTGTGTGGCAAAGATCAAGTCCATGAAGTTATGAGAAGTCCTGGAGTCCAACACTGCCATGGTGGGTAGAGCTTGCTGACATGGTAGCTCAGCTGCACCTGTGATTACTGGAGCTTTCTGACATGGGAGCCATCCATTCTAGACATCCTAGATAAGAAAGATATGTACGCATGACTCTGCCCCCCTGCATGCTGGTTTCTATCTCAACTGAAACTTAACACGATCACCGCACAGAGGAGGAAGACAGCTACGCAGAGGGAAACAGAGTCATGCGCACACACATGCGAGCCCAGCTCAGCAGGAACCTTGGCTGAGACTGTCCAGAGTATAGACAACATTTGACTTGCATCTGATATTTCCATATTTGCTTTCTGGAGAACTTCATATGAGGCACATCTGGTCTACAGAGCCTCCCTAGGTGGTCCAGAAAGGGCTGTTTTATCCCTGGGGCAGGCATGGAAGTTCCCCATGAAAGAGGATGAAGAGAATATGATGACTCCTGAAAATGCTTTGAATAAAAGAAAAGGAAAAAAAGAAAAAAAATATGGTCAGGAGGTGTTGCTACTTATTTTCCTGATTTTCACCAGTAGCTGAAACTTTAGATTTTGGTGTCCCATAAATTATGATGCCCTGGTGCAAAAACCCAGATTCACCCTAGTTACAGCCCTGCCTGCTGTCTTGTCTGGTAGTGGGCTTGACCCTGAGGTACAGTCTATGCTATCTATGGCACTAGGTCAGGTAAATCACCTGTAAAAGCTAAAACAAACAGGTAATCACTAGTTTGTCAGATAGACAAACAAAACGGGGGGACCCATAGTCCCGTAACAATATATGTAATCGAGCTGAGGTGGTGTCTACCGTACAACAAGCAGGAAGCATGCAATGGTGGAGTCAAAGCACTGTTCAAGAGTTAGCAACCGGGATCTGTGCATATAAAGAACAAGAAGAGCAATCAGAAGAGACATTGTCTCCAGTAACTATGTTATGATATATCCCTCCAAGCCACAATCAACTTAAAGAAATCCTAACAGAGCCTTTACGGTAAGTGAGATACCTAAGGAATGGTTTTACCTTTGTCATAGCTGAGTGGAGATTCAAACCCAGGTCTCCAGTAACTTTTGTCGTTGTTGTTGTTGTTTAGTTTTTAAGTCGTGTCCAACTCCTTGTGTCCCCATGGAGCAGAGTACACCAGACCCTCCTGTCTTCCACTACAGTACCTCCCAGAGTTGGGTCAAATTTATGTTGGTAGCTTCAACTACACTATCCAATCATCTCATCCTCGGTCGTCCCCTTCTCCTCTTGCCTTCACACTTTCCCAACATCAGGGTCTTTTCTAGGGAGTCTTCTCTTCTCATGAGATGGCCAAAGTACTGGAGCCTCAATTTCAGGATCTGCCCTTCCAGTGAGCACTCAGGGTTGATTTCCTTTAGAACTGATAGGTTTGTTCTCCTTGCAGTCCAGGGGACTCTCAAGAGTCTCCTCCAGCAACACAATTCAAAAGCATCAATTCTTCAGCAGCCAGTCTTCTTTATAGTCCAGCTCTCACTTCCATACATCGGTACTGGAAAAATCGTAGCTTTGACTATGCAGACCTTTGTCGGCAAATTGATATCTCTGCTTTTTAAGATGCTGTCTAGGTTTGTGATGGCTTTCCTCCCAAGAAGCAGGAGTCTTTTAATTTTGTGGCTCCTGTCACCATCTGCAGTGACCATGGAGCCCAAGAAAGTAAAATCTGTCACTGCCTCCATATGTTCCCCTTCTATTTGCCGGGAGGTGATGGGACCAGTGGACATGATCTTAGTTTTTTTTTTAATGTTGAGCTTCAGACCATTTTTTGTGCTCTCCTCTTTCACCCTCATTATGAGGTTCTTTAATTCCTCCTCACTTTTTGCCATCAGGATGGTATCATCTGCATATCGGAGGTTGTTGATATTTCTTCCGGCAATCTTAATTCGGGTTTGGGATTCCTCCAGTCCGGCCTTTTGCATGATTTATTCTGCATATAAGTTAAATAAGATGGGGGACAATATATAGCCTTGTCGTACTCCTTTCCCAATTTTGAACCCATCAGTTGTTCCATATCCAGTTCTAACTGTTGCTTCCTGTCCCACGTGTAGTTTTCTCAGGAGATAGATAAGGTGGTCAGACACTGCTGAAGCCTACCTTGTAGGATTTTGAGCATAACCTTGCTAGCGTGTGAAATGAGTGCAATTGTACAGTAGCTGGACTATTCTTTGGCGCTGCCCTTCTTTGGGATTGGGATGTAGACTGATCTTTTCCAATCCTCTGGCCACTGCTGAGTTTTCCAAACTTGCTGGCATATCAAGTCTAGCACCTTAACAACGTCATCTTTTAAGATTTTAAATAGTTCCACTGGAATGCCATCACCTCCACTGGCCTTGTTCTTAGCCACACTTTCTAAGACCCACTTGACTTCACTCTCCAGGATGTCTGGCTCAAGGTCAGCAACCACACTATCTGGGTCATCCAGGATATCCAGATCTTTCTGGTATAATTCCTCTGTGTATTCTTGCCACCATGATGTCTTCTGCTTCTGTGAGGTCTCTCCCATTTTTGTCCTTTATCATGTTCATCTTTGCACAAAATGTTCCTTTAATATCTCCAATTTTCTTGAACAGATCTTTGGTTTTTCCCTTTCTATTCTTTTCCTCTATATCTTTGCACGGTTCATTTAAGAAGGCCCTCTTGTCTCTCCTTGCTATTCTTTGGAAGTCAGCATTCAATTTTCTGTAACTTTCCTTATCTCCCTTACATTTTGTTTCCCTTCTTTTCTCTGCTATTTGTCAGGCCTCATTGGACAGCCATTTTGCTTTCTTGCATCTCCTTTTCTTTGGGATGGTTTTTGTTGCAGCCCCCTGTACAATGTTACAAGCCTCCATCCATAGTTCTTCAGGCACTCTGCCCACCAAATCTAGTTCCTTAAATCTGTTCTTCACTTCCACTGTGTATTCATAAGGAATTTGGTTTAGATTATACCTGATTTTCCATTCACTTCCAGGCGTGTCTGCAGCTGAGCGTCCTTTCAGCTTTGGCCCAACCACTTCATTAGTTCTGGAGCTACTTGTACTTGTCCTCTACTCTCCTCAGTAGCATGTTGGACGCCTTCCAACCTGAGAGGCTGATCTTCCAGTGTCGTATCTTTTAGCTTTTTTTTTTTTTCTGTCCATGGAGTTTTCTTGGCAAATATACTGGAGTGGCTTGCCAGTTCCTGCTCCAGGTGGATTGTGTGTAGTCAGAACTCTCCACTATGACCTGTCCGTCTTGGCTGGCCCTGCATGGCATAGCCCATAGCTTTTCTGAATTACTCAAGCCGCTTCGCCACAACAACACAGCAATCCGTGAAGGGGCTCTAGTAACTAGCAGTCTAGAAAGGAAAGTTTATACAGCTGGGCTACTGGGGAGTTTCCAAACAGTGCTCAGCTGCATGTGAATGGTTTTAGCAAGGCTTTGGACTAAGAATCAGCCTGAAGAAAACACAAGTCATGGGCCGGGGCGTGGACTCACCTTCTTCTATTACCATCTCCACACAAGAATTGGAGGTTGTTCATGACTTTGTCTACCTTGGCTCAACAATGTCCGACACACTCTCCCTAGATGTCGAGCTGGATAAATGTATTGGCAAAGCAGCTACCATATTCTCTAGACTCACAAAGAGAGTATGGCTTAATAAGAAGCTGATGGCATATACCAAGACCCAGGTCTATACAGCCTGTGTCCTGAGCACACTCCTGTACTGCAGTGAGTCCTGGACACTTTGTGCACGGCAGGAGAGGAAGCTGAACACGTTCCATATGCGTTGTCTCTGATGCATGTTTGGTATCAATGGTAGGACAAAGTTCCAAACAGAGTAGTCCTAGAAAGAGCTGGAATTTTTAGCATGGATACATTACTGAAACAGTGACGTCTACATTGGCTTGGGCATGTCATGAGAATGGCTGATGGTCGGATTCCAAAGGAACTCCTGTATGGAGAATTAGTGCAGGGAAATCACCCCAGAGGGAGAAGACAGCTGCGATACAAGGTTATCTGCAAGTGGAATCTGAAGGCCTTAGGAATGGACCTTGACAGATGGGAAAACCTGACATCTTAGCATTCAGCGTGGAGGTAGGCTGTGCAGCATGGCTTCTCCCATTTTGAAGAGACATTTGTCCAGCAGGCCAAGGCAAAGAGGCAGTTCCGAAACCAACCAAATCATGGAGCTGGACAGGGGACAGACTGTATTTGACTTCAGTGTGGAAGGGATTGTCACTCTCGAATTGGCCTTCTCAGCCACCCTAGACGCTGTTCCAAGTCCTCCATTCAGAGCACGTTACCATAGTCTCTCGAGACTGAAGGATGCCTACTACTATGGTGATTTCTATCTGGCAAGTGAAAATGAGTGGGAATTGTTTCATAAGGAGAAAGTTTTCCTAAATGATGGGCAGATCTTGGAAATACTACGTTATTTTTAATAACAAGAAGTTAAGAGTTACAAGTAGGAAGTTGAAGATGGATAGAAATTAGCTACCACAAGAGCTTAGAAGGTCACTTTAAAGAGATGAAAACTTAGGTTTTTTAGCTTGGCAGTCCTCCTGGATTCATCCCTAAGCTGCATGTCCAGGCCATAAGAATATTTGTGCTTGAAACTAATGTACCAGTTCTGCTCATTCCTTGAAAGGTCTGCTCTTGCATATTAAACATCCTATTCTGGTTACTATAATGCACTCTGTGTGGAACTATCTTTGGCAATTGTTTGGAAATATCAAGGATGCTATAACTAGACTCCAGGCAGAAACTGGTGAAGAGGGTATAGAGAAGCAACAGCTTCACTAGCTGCCAACCTGTTTTCAGGCACAACTCCAATTGCTGTTTTTGACCTGTAAAAGCCTAAAGGACTTCAGTCTAGCTATCTGAAGGAATGGATCTCTTTTATATGAACCTCCCTGGGTTTTAAGATCCTCGGCAGAGACCTTTCTCTGAGCCCAGCTACCCTCACAGGCATTCTGGCTGAGGACATGGGAAGGGTCTTCTCAGTGACTGCTCCTAAACTGTGGAACATTCTTTGAAGGGAGGCTAGTTTGGCCCCCTTGCTGCCAATATTTTTTTCTCTTTAGGCAGGCTGGTAGTAATTAATTGCCTTGTAAGGAAGGATTTTAATGAAGGAATTGTTTAATTTTCATAAAAGTGCTTTTAAATAGTTTTTATCTTAATCTTATAATTTTAGAACAGCAGAACTGGAAGTTATTGTCTGGATCACTCAGCACTTTTAATTATGATATGTTTGATTGTTTTAATATGCTGATGTAATGAATTTTTAGTTGTTTTATTTTTTGAATAAATGGTTTGTAAGCCGCATTGGGACCCTTTATTATGAGAAAAGTGGGGGTATTAAATAAATGATTTTAGTAAGCCGATTATTATATTCTGGATAAACAACAACCAAAAAACATATTTTATAGAAGTTGGAGTTCCATCAACAAGCAATCTTGAGAGCAGAAAAAGTACAAAAATTACAGAATACAGTGGTGCCTCGCATAGCGAGGTTAATCCGTTCCGGATTAACCTTCGCTATGCGAAAACATCGCTAAACGGGTATAAAAAAGCCATAGAAAAGCATTGAACTTTGTTCAATGCGTTCCTATGGCTTGAAAACTCACCGTTAAGTGATGTTTCTCCATAGCGCCGCCATTTTCGCGCCCTCGGTAAGCGAGGGCAGGGCGCGAAAATGCAGCGCGGACCTTCCGGCGGCCATTTTGGAACTGCCAATCAGCTGTTCTCCCCCGCTTCGTTATGCGAAGATCGCTAAGCGAATCGCTTAGCGATCATCGCAAAGCGAAAAATCGCCATAGGGGCCATCGCTGAGCGAACACTCCAGCGATGGCCCGGACCCCCTCGCTATGCGAATTCATCGCATAGCGAAGCACTCGCTAAGCGAGGCACCACTGTACTAAGCTTTAAGGCAAGGAATTGAAAGAATATGGAAGGTCAGGGTCATCCTTATCCCCACACTAATTTCAGTAACTGGAGTTGTTCCAAAGTATTTGGTAACCAATTTAAAATAATTGCCGATAGATGCTGAAAGGAAAAAAAAATCAATGATTTTGCAAACTTGTCTTCTCACGCAGACATTTTTAGGACTTGACTCCTAATTTTTAGAATTGAATCTTTTTCCCCCACCCCATGCACCAGCAATGCTGAGAAATAAGAAGGGCAATGTAACAACAGTAGTAGTAGTAGTAGTAGTAGTAGTAGTAGTAGTAGCAGCAGCAGCAGCAGCAGTAAGTAGACAATATACAACAGTAACAACAAATATTTCTCTTTCACATGCTGCAAATGTGGTACAAAGCTTGACCCCTGCCTAAAAGGTGCTTCTTCTGCCTCCCACCCCTTCCCCCCCCCCCCCCCGATGAGACTGGTGAAATTCTGAAAACCACTAACCTCAGGGAAAAGAACTTAAAGGAATCTCCAAAACAACAGCTTTTAAATAGGTGATCTCCAATATATACATTCCCTCCTCTTCACAAATTCCTGGAGAAGATTCCTAAAGAACGTGATTTTCCAAAAAATAATTGTATCTACCAAGCTCGCAAGTCAATTGTGGCAAAGAACTGAGGAAACTTCAGGCAAATGCATCACACGACTGGCTTAGTGAAGATGCGTCTGCTCAAAAGTGTTTTGCCAAAAGAGTTTGTGGGCCCCTGATTTATCTGAGCTCCATTTTTCTTGGCCTCTGCATTATTTTCCATTTCTTTCTGCATTTCTTATTAACAGGATGAGAAAACAAGAACACTTAGGCATTTATGTCCTTTCTTTTACATATCAGTAAATACCTCTCCAAGTCTGGCAGCTTTGCATTTCCCCTTGCATAAATGGTCACTTCCAGACCCATTTAAAATCTCACAGAAACATTTGTGGATCAGTTCATTAATGGTATAAGAACCGGAACACAGAGCTGAGAATGTATGGAAGTTCTGCAATGTAAAAAAGAACACTGCTTCCTCTATTGCTTGACAGCTGGTGGCCAACACTCAGATACACCACATATAGTCATAGTTAACAAATGATAGGAATAAACCATAAATACATTTGTTTAATGGCCACCAGTTGCAGTGGGGTGAAAGTGTGATCCACTCCAGTAAACAAGCACATGCTTAACCCATCTGGTGGATATCCAAGGAAGTATGTCTAATTTCCTGAGTAAACATGAATATGAAATGGCAAATATCCTGACAGATGAGTTAGAAAAGAACGGTTCAGTCTCTAAGCATACTTGCTTTTCTGAATTTGCAAGTTCAGTTTTCAGACAGCAGTGATGAATATTACATGCCACATTCAAAAACAGATGCTCCACATTTTGCTTCTGCACATATTGGGAATGATGACTATTTGCTGCTTGATAGAGATAACATATAGCAATTATTATAACAGGATAGGGTAGAATTTGCAGTGGAATACTTCCTTGATCTTCCTCTCAAGTTTTTTTAAGAGTATGGGTGGACAGCACTAGAAGGTTCAGGTCAGATCCAGACTTATGCATAGAACAGGCCAGTAGAAATAAATTGGAACTTGAGCTAGAAATGATTAACTGAAGACCCACTTTATTTCAGTGAGTCTACTCTGACCAGGATTTGTGACCCGGATCTAACCTTTGGCTACAATTCCATGGAAGGTAATTATATCTAAAGTCACTTGAAAGCAATTGGACATTTCCCATTGCGTTCAGCAGGAATGAAAGAATCCTTGAAAAGATGGTCTACATTTGCATTATGAATCTGCCTGGGTTCTAGGATGGGTCTCTGAGGTCCTGTTCTTTAGCCCATCTTAAGGTTTATCAGATTGGAAGGTATTCAGAAGAGTGCTTTTTCCATGGTAGCCACATATATTTGGAATATCCCCATAAAAATGCTACATCGCCGTGCCTTCTTGAGCTGTCCCTAAAGACTTATTTTCTATAACTTTCTTACTGTTTGCCTCTCTTTATTTTTCTTTATTGTTACTTAAGTTTTCCTTGTTTTGTGTTTAACATTTTAATTATAAATCTTTGCAACAGCTTGCTCTAAAAGCTGGGGAGAAATATAATTAAAAGTAACTCAAGATGAATCTGACAGTGAAGCTGGGAAGAAAACACCAGTAGGCTGGTCATCTGTAGAGCTTCAGTTGGAAAAATGTGAACAGGGCCGTCTTAAGTAAGCCTCATTTAATTAATTGATTGATTAATTAATTAATTTAATTTATATGCCACCCACACTACCCAGAGGTCATTAAAGTCAAGGAGGCTTTCTTCCAGTAAAGGGTGTACAGGACTGCAACTTCAGCATGAATGTACCCTCATTCAGTGAAACAATGGGCTCAGCTACAACTTGCATGAGAAGTCGGATAGGGCTTTTGCACTTTGAACAACAGTATGGAAAATGAAGTTTTAGCAGTGTGACTCATTGTGTCAGCTATACCTACTAAAATTCCCTTTTCCCCCTTGGGGCTTTTCGGGGATAAAGATGGGATAGAAATATTTTTAATAAATAAATGAAATAAACGGTTGTTCTGGGTTTTTCGGGCTCTTTGGCCGTGTTCTGAAGGTTGTTCTTCCTGATGTTTCGCCAGTCTCTGTGGCCGGCATCTTCAGAGGACAGCAACCTGTACTCTGTTTAATGAAATAAACAATTTTATGCAGAACTGTTGAAGAGATAGGTGTCCCACTACTTCTTTATGTGGATACCCTAGGAAGACCAGATTGTTGTCTGCACAGGAACACATCATGACTAGAAAAGAGTTGGAGTCATTTGCACAAAGACTACCCAGGTTTCTCATTAGGAAGAGCTTCCTCACATTATGAGGATGTTAGAGTCCTAAATGGAGAACTCCTTGCAGCTCAAAGAGAAACCGCAGTGCTGAAAAGCCACAAAATGAATGCTGTTTCAGGATTACACCCGTGTGACTTTGTTAGGATGAGAGCAGTATTTAATCAGGCAAAGCAGGAAGGAGGATTTACAGTGCTTTATTAAGAACTCAGCAATATTCCATATAAGGGAAAGCTGTGGAGAAAAGAGCTGCCAGTTAAGCCCCTTAAGGAGGCTGAAATATAGCTTTTTAAAAATCCTGGAACCTCCCTATTCTTTTAGATATCTATGGAGTAGCTCATCCTATGATGTGTGACTCTGCTGTCCCAAAATGCATTGCACTGCTTGAGAAGTCTACTGTTTAACAACCTGCCACATAAAAGATGTGGGAAATCAACAGTTTCTTTGATCATAGGCATTTCTGGATTTTAAGCCGTTTCACTGACTGCTGACTTTTGTTCTTTACTGTGTACAATAAGTGTTGTTCACAGCATTGGCTTTCCAGGCATTGATATGAAATTTGTCTAATAGTTGTTAACGGAGCAATCCCAAACACGTCTACTTAAGTGCAGGCCTTATTAAATTCACAATGCTTTCCTTCCAATTAGAGGGCAGATGACAACAACCTAACTTTTATTTGACCTTCAAATGCAGTACTACATCTACAGTAGAAGTTTCTTTTTGACTGCAACACCTGGAGTCATAAGCGTTCACGCTAATTGCAGGATTCTGTAAACTGCAGTCCAAAAAAGTAATTTTTCCAAGCTGTGTTCTGCAGTAAATACAGTAGCTGTGGATTTGTCTCTTGCACCTCTTTGTTGAAAGGATACTCCCCTTGCCCAGATCACATATGGCTGTTCCCTTTCTAAGGTGCGATGTTGGGGGAAGAATTCAGAATAACCTAGTTGTGTGGGACATGAGAAGACAGGGAAAAGAGGAAATAAATCCCATGATGGTCCTCAGACAATGGCAGATTACATAGTTAACCTGTGAATTAAAAGGAAAAAAAGCTGCTTCCTTCTTCATACAGTGGTAGACAGGCCATGTGCACACTGTAAACATAGCTTTCCTATTAAGTTTGGAATACAGGTGGTCAAAGCTGACATTAAGGGGAATGTCTGTTCCCTGCAATTAATCAATTTCCCTCACTCAAACGGATTTCTCATCTCAGCAGTCAGATCTGCAGATTAATGTCATGTTTACCTTCCAACTGCCAATCGTAAAACAGAGTATACAAAATGCAAGGTACATAAGTGAGGAGAGTCACGTGCTGGCTGTCTTTTGCCACTGGGGGAAGCACTTCTACAAAAAAGTACAAAAAGTGTCATCTAGTCTGACCCAACTTCCATCATCACAGAATTCCTGATCAGTCAAAAATATAGCTGAGAAAACTTAAGTTTCTTTGTTAAAAAGTGGAGTACACACATACACGAAGGGGATTCTATAGTACACCTACAAAGGGCAGCATGGGAGTGTCTCACTAGCACAACAATGATGAGAATTCTATCTACCAGTTTCACCCACACCAGAAAAGAAATTCTATTTGAACGTGTATTTTTGGTAAGACTGAACACAACTGTCAATCAAATATGCAGGGCTGGGTTGTGTACACACTCATGGCCATTTCTCTGTTGATAAACGAGACAGTGGTCAGCCAAGTAGAAGGGGGGAAAGGATCAGAACAGCAGGCAACCCCAGCCCTTTGGCTGCCTGAACATTTTCCTAGCGAGTTACACTTAATTTGCCATTTCAGATCCAATATTAAGGTAGTCCCTGATGGTGAATATGTCAGCCAATTTCCATATTGTCTAGATTTATCTTAGATGTCTGGAAACTGTACATCCTGAGATGCATTTACAATACTTTAATTTACGGTCCCACTTGTCCATTCTGGGTGGATGATGGCAAAAGTCCATCAGCTCCATTAAACTGTGTCTGGGACTTCAGAATCCATGTCCCTCTATTATGAATCTATATACACATATTTGACTTATCTAAAGGCTCTGGAAATCATTCCAAAGGCTTGACTTTTGGAATGTGTTCAATTGTAATGACATTTTGAATTCCTCCCTGTATGAGTAATAGGGCAGTTACTCAGAAAGTATTTCTTGCATTGCAAAAAAAAAAGTCATAAATAAAGACTGCATCCTCCCAAATGTCTGGTTTACTTTAGAAGCCTTCCTCTTCTGAAACTAAGAACAGATGCAATAGACCATGCAGCAGAAAAACCAAAACAAAACAAGCTCGTCTCATCCCCCATCCACCCATCCTACCACAACCTGGATTCAATTATTTAATTTTTACTCTGCAGTCTATAAATGGGAAAATAAATGGTTACATGTGCAAATCTCATGCGCATTTTGTAAACATCAACGTCTTTTTCAGGGAGTCTGCTCTTAATTGTAAAAATTGTATTTTTATATATGTTTTTTGATGTGTTTTAACCTATGTAAGCCGCCCTGAGTAGACACTGTCTAGAGGGGCAGGGTAAAAATCGAATAAACAAACAAACACACATTGCATGCTGCATTGAAGTGAATGGAATCCTGGTAATTATGGTGTTAAAAAGCCAGACTCTAAATAAGTAAACAATGTATGTTTTCAGTCCAGTGTTAAGGTTTATGAGGATAGAGTTCTGGGCAGCTGGTTCAGAAGCTAGTCCAAATTGGAAATACTTGAGAAATAAATCTCAAGCTGCCAGTTAGAAATTATTGAGATTTATAAGTTACTAAAACGTTAGCCAAATCCAGCTGTTAGTCCCAACAAGAGTGTGTGCTCTGAATTAAAGGGAGTTGTGTACGTGCTGACTTAAGTCCTATTCATTCAGTAGGTCCACACAGTTTGGACTAATAACTGAATGTAGCCCATTCTTTTTCAGGAACATACATTTCTAGCGTGCAGTGTTGCCCAACCAGCTCATCAGCAGAAGTATTTATAGAACCAGGATCAATGTTAGAAACACTTTTTATTGATTTCATTTCTCAGTATGAAATGCAATTGTCAGCCGAATAGCTGAAATCTGTAATCTGATTTGTTTGTTGTTGTTATGTGCTGTCAAGTTGGAATCAAATTACTGTATAGCAATCCTAATTGGGCTTTCAAGGTAAGTGAGGTATTTAAGGTGTGGTTTTACCAGTTCCAGGGTGCTTGTAATTAACAGACTGGCATATCTGGGTGGTCTAGATACCAGGCATTTATTTTGCAGGGCGGTGGAGCCTGGTTTGGAAGTGAGCTCATTATGCTTATTGGCCAACTGGCTGGCTGATTGGCTAGCACCTGCATCATCACCAAGAGATAAAATTAAAGATGAATGTAAATATGCACTATTTCTTATGGGACACTTTGTGAAAAGAAAATCTGAAGAGTCTGCCTGCAGCTCAAGACTAGAGACAAGACTGACAGCTGATCCAGCACTTAACAGAATTTACATCTGCCATGCAAATTGTGAGGCTGAGAAGAAGCAAATGGATGAAGGGTTGACTGTGGGTACTACTCTTTGCTACTCTTTCTGTCAGTCATATTTTCACTTGAATGCAGCTGTCCTGAAGTTGGAAGAATAAATGTACAAGCAGGGTTGCCTGAGACACTTCACTGTTTGAGGCAGAAATCAGATGCTACCCCACTCAACCCACTTTTGGTCATAGTAGTACTCACTTAACTATGAACCACATAGGTATGGGAGGTTCCCTTGCTTGTCCTCAGGCTATTACTAACACTGCTCAAAACTGGACAAGTTAGAAGACGCAGAATGCCTTGCAAGTCCTGCTTCCTGGGAATTAACTGAATTTTAAACATGAAATGCTTGTGTGGTTTCTTAAAAAAAGAGAGAGCCAATTCGACTCAACTTCTAACCGTCATGGATAAAAGGGTCACAAACCCTTCTGTGCTACTGTTCAAAGAAAAGAAAGCACTTTTTAGCTTTCTTCCTTACCAGGGACAATTAAAACTGGGGAATGGAAAAGGAAAAGAAAGAAATGATGGACTGTTTTGCTCAGAATTGCATTAAGCAAAATGAAAGTCTTACAGTTTCAGAGCAAATGGTAAAAACGATAATTGTTAGGTGAGAAACATACAGGTATACATTTTACTGTACTTGTAATATTTCAGAAAACACCAGCTAACCTCAGAGCAATTTCATATCTTATCTTCTTAATATGCCATAGTCTTAATTTTAAATTTTAAAAATGTAAATTATCCATCTACTATCTTTCTATCTACGTGGGATGTACAACTGATCTGACTGAATCCCAAATGAGTTTGGGCTGATTTGTACCAATTTGAATCTGACCTAGATTGGGTAGGATAAGTCTAAAATGGGTCCAAAGCAGATCTGGATCAGTCTGAATGTCTTTGGGCTGATTCGGTTATGTGAACACTGAAAAAAAGAAAACACCTGGCAGTGGCTGAAACCCTGTATGCAGAGCTATGTTGTCATATTCCAGGGGGAAAAAACATCTGATTCCTACTCCCTTCAAGGTTCTGAGGATTCCATGAGTTCATTTCTATCACGAGGAAGCCATTGGGGCCTGCCAGACAGCGGGGAAAGGGGCCTAAAATCAGCACTGCTGGTAAAATAATCCTGTTGGCAGCCATTTTGAGAAAGACTCCCATAAATCCCATGGCTCCCAAAGGCTTTCCCGTGACAAAAGGGATCCCTTGGGAGCCTTAGGATCTTCGGGGGTAGGTGGGAATTGGATTTTTTTTATTTCTGAAAAATTGCTACAGCTGATTTGTTGTTGTTTAGTCGTTAAGTTGTGTCTGACTCTTCATGACCCCATGGACCAGAGCACGCCAGGCCCTCCTGTCTTCCACTGCCTCCCGGTGTTTCGTCAAATTCATGCTGGTAGCTTCAGCGACACTGTCCAACCATCTCATCCTCTGTCGTCCCCTTCTCTTCTTGCCTGATAGCATCAGCCTTATGTTACAGAAAAGGATTTCAGCCAGTTTATATCTTAGTAGATTGCATAACATCACTGTGTGTAAAGGAAATGCCAGGATGTTGTGGAGGAGGGATGGGGTGTGTGGAATTGAAGCTGGACTTAGTTAATTGGAAACTTGAGCCTGCCAGTCAGACGAGAATCTCAGTAATGTTTTCCCAGCACTTTGTTTATAGGAAGGATTGTGAGTTGTCGCTGAAGCTGTATCTTCAGTCCTCTCATGCAGCTCTTTATTCTTTTACTTCACTTTAGCTGTTAATAGCAAATCCTTGAAAACTCCAGTGGATGCAGTGGATCAGTGGTAGCTACTGATCATCATGATTAGTCTCAGTCTGTATCATTTCAATTCCTAACATTTGTCTTTTTAATCTGAATAGCTTAATCTAATCTTCTTTTTGCCATGTTTGTTTATTTATTTATTGGAAAAGTAACCTATTTAGTCCTGAGAAATCTATATGTGGGACAGGAAGGAACAGTTAGAACTGGATATGGAACAACTGATGGGTTCAAAATTGGGAGAGGAGTACGACAAGGCTGTATATTGTCTCCCTGCTTATTTAATTTATATGCAGAATACATCATGCGAAAGGCTGGACTGGAGGAATCCCAAGCCGGAATTAAGATTGCTGGAAGAAATATCAAAAGCCTCCGATATGCAGATGATACCACTCTGATGGTAGAAAATGAGAAGGAATTAAAGAACCTCATAATGAGGGTGAAAGAGGAGAGCGCAAAAAATGGTCTGAAGCTCAACATCAAAAAAACTAAGATCATGGCCACTGGTCCCATCACCTCCTGGGAAATAGAAGGGGAAGATATGAAGGCAGTGACAGATTTTACTTTCTTGGGCTCCATTATCACTACAGATGGAGACAGCAGCCATGAAATTGAAAGACGCCTGCTTCTTGGGAGAAAAGCGATGACAAACCTAGGCAGCATCTTAAAAAGCAGAGACATCACCTTGCCATCAAAGGTCCACATAGTCAAAGCTATAGTTTTTCCAGTAGCGATGTATGGAAGTGAGAGCTGGATCATAAAGAAGGTTGACTGCCATAATTCAAAAGAATTGATGCTTTTGAATTGTGGTGCTGGAGGAGGCTCTTGAGAGTCCCCGGGACTGCAAGGAGATCAAACCTATCCATTTTGAAGGAAATCAACCCTGAGTGCTCACTGGAAGGACAGATCCTGAAGCTGAGGCTCCAATACTTTGGCCACCTCATGAGAAGAGAAGACTCTTTGGAAAAGATGTTGATGTTAGGAAAGTGTGACGGCAAGAGAAGGGGACGACAGAGGACGAGATGGCTGGACAGTGTCATTGAAGCAACCAAAATGAATCTGACCCCAACTCCTGGAGGCAGTGAAAGACAGGAGGGCCTGGTATGCTCTGGTCCATGGGGTCACGAAGAGTCAAACACGATTTAACAACTAAACAAACAAACAAACTATTTATTAGGTGAATCTTAATGTGTTATGTACTCACACTTATCCACACCCAATAGGTAAGAATCTCCCCAGCACCGTCTGATTTGAGGTTTTTGGAACTGTTCCGTCTTTACAGAGTAAAGTCTTAGCACACAAACACTACAGGTAAACCACATAGTGTAGAAAACTAACCCACCTACTACTAAATTTTAAGGATATTAAAGCAAATCTTAAAGATGGATAGCATTCCTGTACCTATCTGTATGGAAACTTGCATGAACTCAGAAGGGCTTACAATGTGTCCAGATTTCCTGTACTAACTGTGGAGTGAGGGTGGGGATTTATGGAACATTCAAGTGGTTGGCATAGAAAGAACCCCCTCACCTATTTGTCTTGAATATGGAAGGAAAAATGCTCTCTGAGGGGGAGGCACATTTTTCCAAATTACATGCACAGCTATGAAAAAAAATTACTACCATTTAATTTCCCCATGGAAATCAAAAGATAGTCTGAAGGTTTTTTAGTTTTCAAATTTGGATTTAGATTGAGAAGCCCAAATGTGAACCTCCACATCAAATCCCATTTTTAAAAAAATTACCTGCACAGCCCTATCATAATCACTTGTTCAATTTCCACTGTTCACACCTCTTTTAAAAGCACAGGAAGACAGACAAGAGGAGGTAAGCAAATCAAATACTGTACTAGTATGTATATTTTGGAAAATAAAAAAACCCTGTTTCACTGATAACCAATTTCTGATATTTTAGCATGTTTATTCTATTGGGCTTGCCATAAGATTATGAGAAAACACTGAACTTTTATTATGGCACAGAGACAGCTGTCAAACAATCATTCCATCTCATAGTCAAGTGAGCAAATAGATTTAATGTTAGCTATATGGCAATATTACTATGCTTACTTTCACACAAGGGAAATATGAAAGTATTTTCAAATCTAGTACCTTGTCATTTAAATTCATGTGGAAGATGATGGTTTAGGCACATTATGGAAACCTTGATTCACTCACAAGACATAGTAGTGTTCTTTTTTCATTATCTATAGGTGGAATATAGATGTTTGATTCATTTCTCTGTGTGTAACATGATTCACATGAATAACTCTAGGCACCAAAATATGCCTATTCTTGTTTGTTGTATGTACAATGTTGCCCTTTTGGAAAGAGCAAAAATCAATTTTGATATTGGTATACAAAATGAAAGTAAAAATCAAATCATCAGATGCTGAATAGGTTCATCAAAGCTAAGTGCCTGACTAAAAATTTAATTGTTGTGAATATATCAGTGATGCTTTGAAAGAGTATTTTTTAAAAAGTCCTATCAAAGCATTGCAGATGCATTGCATCAGTTAGCAACTATTTTAAAAAGCTGGAAGCTTTGTCCCCCTTTCCCTCCAAAGGTGAACCAAGTAAAAGTTTCCCATTTTTCAAGATTGTTAAGAGGTTTCTCCAAGGGACAGCTAGCTAGATAATGATCCTGAGAAGTCTTTCTCGTTAAAGGGAAGGAAGATCTTGATTGTGCCAAACAAGTTTGTATGAGGTGCAGAGTGGTGGTCTTCTGACCCCAAACTACCTGATCCTTGTATGTGGATGCAAGTATGCAAGTATCACACCACACATGACTATGAAAACTTAACTGGCCGGACGTCACTCAATTTAACTGGATCTGGCCAACTCCAATTAGATCATCTAGCTTAACGTTGATGGTATCTGCACAGCAAATGGCTTTGATTCTTCTTCATTATATAGTTTTTTGCTCATGGAACATTTGTATCATGTTGTCCATTCTATCATTTATATTTTAGGACATCTCTCTCTCTCTCTCTCTCTCTCTCTCTCTCTCTCTCTCTCTCTCTCTCTCTCTCTGTGTGTGTGTGTGTGTGTGTGCATTTCTGTCCCCATAGATTGCATTATTATGTGGCAACTAGATGATCTTCTGACACACTCCTCGTATAGACAGCCACCTCAAAACCAGAAATATCATGCTGTGAAGGCCTGAGAGTGTGGGAGATCATTCTGGAATAGAGATATATATATACTAATACATTTAATGTTATTTACTTTGCAATCCTAAATTGATGGTGGCAGAGGAAAGACCAGTTCCCAAGACCACCCAGCTTGTGCTCATCTGTGTAGGAAGTGGCTCTTGTGTGCAGTGGGAAAGATTAAATTATTATGCTGACTTTCAGATTTTTATAGTATAGATGGACCCTTAGCCAATAGAAATTATTTCTAAATTTGAGAACAGATTCGTGTGTGCAAATTCTGGCAATACATTTCCTCTTGTTGGGTTGCTATATGTGGCTACCCTGTCCATTCCACATTCTGTTCTGTCTTAACCACATTCACAAGTGATGCACTCTAGACTGAGAAGGCCCTCAAACCATACTTTCAAAGAACTGTTTCGTGTATATGGGTTCATTATGCATTGCATGACAAAGTACTTTCCTCTGTCTGTCCTGAAACATATGTCTTCCTTCAGTTCCAACACTGTGTGGGATTCCTGTTACATAAGTGGTGCATTGCCAAGATTTTTCTTCTCTTCTTTGCTTCCTATTTTCTGAGTAGACTTTCCCCCACCAAAGAAGTGAAACATATTGCCTTTTGTGCCATCACCCTTTTCAGATTTGCACTGAGTGGATTTTATTCGATAGTCAAAATTATGACCACGAGGCAAGCAATCGAGAAGACTATAACTCAGTGTTCACAGGAGAAATCCTAATAACTACTTAAAAATTCCTTGCATTTGATGTACCATATGTTGCTAGACATAAAATGTCAGTGTGCCATAGAATTCAGTAACCTCGTACAGTCTGAACTTTAGCATGAAGAATTATGGTGGAGGAATTATGCTACCAGTAAATTGAACCTATTAAACATGTCTATTGTATAGCTATTATACTAATTCCTACATTTTCTCCCATGCCTATGGTTCTTTTCCTTCTCTACACTTATTGTACTTCCTGTGTTGGTATTGATGCTTCTTCTTGACCCCATATCCTTCACCTCCACCACTTGCTTCTGCATAAATAGGCATGGGTTCAGATTCTCTGGTTGAAATGAAAGACACCATTAACTTCTAACAGTTGCAATGGCTGCAATCATATGGTCCTTGGTACCATACCAAGAAGCTGTGAACCTCTGAAGATAGAGAAAGAGCTATAGCCTTAGGAACACCAGCCCACATCCACACAGATCTGACTTTGTAAGCCTCCTCTATGATGCTGGAGAAAGTGCTGTCAGCAGCACCTCTCCAGGATTCAAGTAATCATGATGATGATGATGATGATGATGATGTGTGTGTGGGGGTGCGTAAGGTGTTCTATGAGCTTGTTGGGAGAGCTATGGAGTTGCAGGGTCCAAGCTCCTTCATTCCTCCAGCATTGCTCTTGGAAGAGGGAAACTATGCGAGCCCTGAAGGGGGCATAAAATTACTGGAACGGAAACTGCTAGAGGAAATAAGAATCTCACAACAAAGTGGAAAAGGAAAAATAAAATAAAATTAAATAAATGGAAAGGAAACCACACCCTTTGCCCTTTGCTATCATGAATCCTTGAGGAAAAGGCAGTTACTTCATTTTGGACTCTCTCTTTCATACTCCATAGGGTTGCTCTGACTGTAGTTCAGCAAGGCTTGGGGCAAAACAGGAAGACAATATTATTTTAAAATCTTAAATATGTTTGAGAGAAAGCAGGCTTTTAACTTTATTTGCATGACATTAAAAAAAATCTAGGAGTGCACAAAGTAGTAAGAATAAAAGGGAAAAGAACCAAGAAATGCTTTGCCTACACTGGGGGATGATCATTTGACCATTTTGCCCCCTCCCCTTGCCAAGCAGGGTTGATCAACTTCGGGGGGGGGCACACATGCCCTGGACCTTTGAGAGATGTACCTAGTCCTGTATCCTCCATCCTCCCCAAATATTTTCTCCCCCACTACTGGAAAAACTGTTCTGCTCTCTGCTGACTTCAGGGAGCAATTTTTCTCGTTAAAGTCCAGCGGTGCTGAATAGTATTTGGGCCCCGGTTGGGCTCCATGTAACCCACAAGATAGACTTGGACACCCCTGCTCTACCATATTGGTGGCTGAAGGCACAGGTTGAAGGATCTTGGCTTCTTGATGGCTTGTGTTCTTGAAAGGAAAGACTTCCTGGGAGTAATGGTCTCCTTGTAGAGAAGGCCATCCTTGTGAGGAAGACTCCTGGCAAGGTATCTATGGTTGAAACTAGAATCTTTTGCTTGCTGAGCTTTAAGAGCCTGCACTGGAAGCAAAACTACCAAAAAAAAGAAAAAAAGGAAAAAAAAGTAACTGGAAGGCAGTGGAGACTGGTCCATAGGGGTCAATGGTGTTCTGTTCCATTGCAGGCTAATATTGACCACTTCATTCCTGCTTCGCTACCAGAGAACTGAGTCAAGCTGCTTTATGATTCGTTGCCTCTATTCCCTTCCTGCTGAACTGCCAGCCTCACATTTCTTTGTGAAATTGGAGGAAGAAGAAAGAAAATCAGAGAATGAATGTGAGCAATTGAATCAACTACCCAACTTTGGAAACAGACACTGAAGGAAAAAAAGAGAGAGAGATAGGATAATTTGTGATTTTGGGGCAAGCTGCATTTTTTCTTCTCTTCAGTTGAGTTGTAGAGTGAAAGAAACAGTTGGTGAGAGAGTTTGCCTGGGAAAACAAGAACCTTCAGTGACATGTTGCCATGGAGGCAAGGGTCAACTTCTCCAAATCCATGGCTGCACCTCCTAGGAAGGATGCTTCATAAGATGACAGAGGAGTGACTATGATCTCAAAGTCACTCACACCGTGCAGAAACAACAGCAGAACCTGACTGGCAAACTCATATGAACCGGGCAATTGTGCCAGTGGTTTCCCAGGGGCAAGTTGTCCTTAACACAACCAGTCATGGAACTGGTCAAAACCCTGACTTCAGAAGTAGTATGCTATCAGAGGGAATTGGAATTTTGGTTATTCTCTTTCTGATGCAGAGAAAAAGTGTGGAGAGATCTGCACCACCTCACCTTGGAAAAAGGAACCCTCCTGATGCTTCTTGGTTAAAGGGGACAAACACTTATTCTTAAATCACATGTCTGTGTTCTTCCCTTTTATACAGCATAGTAAGGAGCTACATCTCTACACCTCTTTGGAGCACAGGAAAACAGAGTAGAGTTAAAAAAGGAACAGCAAGAAAAAGGTCACAGTCTATAGTAAAGCTAATAGCAAGTACAGAGTATGGTCCCTGCTGAAATCCAGTGTCCTGAACATTTGTGTGTGGTCATGTGATCAGAGAGGAAGACCACGGGAGTGATTGCCCTTCTACTCCATATTTGCTTAGCAGGATTCCGGCGAATTTCTTCATCTTTATGAATTCTATAACATTCCTGGAAGGTATTCTTGAAGGCTTTCACAGCTGGGATCTGATGGTTGTTGTGGGTTTTTCGGGTTCTGTGGACTGAGCATGAACTGAGTTCCTACTCCTGTCCTCTGAAGATGCTGGCCACAGAGACTGGCAAAACATCAGGAAGAACAACCTTCAGAACATGGCCAAAGAGCCCGAAAAACCCACAACAACTATTCCTGGAAGAATTTTGAAAATTATATTACTATTATAACTCATGCAAAGCTGGGTACTTTTGTTAACTACAGGTACAATAATAATTTTAACCAATGCAAGGATAATCAAAGAGTAGTTAAAGATCAGTACCCCCAAACTTGTTATGTTGAAATGGGGAGTAGATGTTTTACATTTTAAGCCACCTTGGGAAAATAGTGGTTTTGAAAAGCAGTTAAAAAAATATATTCGTTCGTTGTTTAGTAGTTTAGTCGTGTCCGACTCTTTGTGACCCCATGGACCAGAGCACGCCAGGCCCTCCTATCTTCCACTGCCTCCCATAGTTGTGTCAAATTCATCTTGGTTGCTTCGGTGACACTGTCCAACCATCTCATCCTCTGTCGTCCCCTTCTCCTCTTGCCGTCACACTTTCCTAACATCAAGGTCTTTTCCAAGGAGTCTTCTCTTCTCATGAGATGGCCATAGTATTGGGGCCTCAGCTTCAGGATCTGTCCTTATATTAGATCTCTGTAAATAAGCTATGTGAAACATATGGGAATTCAAGGAAGTATCTAGCATCTTTTAATCTATAGGTTACCTCCCATTGGTGACTGAACTGATTTAATCTACAGACAGAAAGAAGGGAGGTGGAATGTGATCTAGCTAAGAAGGATATTTTAGACAAATCTAAATGCTAGAATGGATTATGTTAAAATTCATAACTAGGCAATATAATGTAGTAGCAAGAAGCTAGCTATGCAGTTTGGAAATGCTCATTTTAAGACAGGGTGAGGAATCTATTCTGGCCCAAAGTTCATATTACATTGATGGAAACCAATGTGTCCTCTAAGGTGTGTGTGTGTGTGTGTGCACACCGAGCTCCATCAGGGCAGCACGAGTTAGCACTTTTTAATTTCCAGTTTTGGCTCAAACTCCCCCCCCCCCAAGTGCACGAGGTGAAGCTTCTGTGCAGCAGGGGTTAGAGAGAATGTTGGTGGAAACCTATGAAGGATCATAGGCAAAGATAAAAGTGGGTGGGAAGAAGATCAAATCTTTAGCCTGATGGCCACGGACTTGGTTTGTGAGTCTTATAATTTATATAGAAGCTCTGGAGAGACATCAGCTCTGTGTATAATTAGGTCACAGGGGGAGACAGGGTTTACACCCTCTGAATCAAAACCAATATATTGGCTATGACTCTGTGCTCATAATGAAAATAGATTTATTACTGATTTTACTGCATAGCATCCAAGAACCCAAGACTTTAGATCATAATAACCTCATAAATGGATTTTTAAATTTCCAATGCTTATATACTGTGTGTCCCAGGTTATGTACTGTGATTCATGCCTGCCTTTTTTTCTACCTGAAAACATGTTTTTGACAGCAGGTACAACAGAGAATAGAGTTCAACTATAGGGCATCAGCAGTTCAAAAACAAAATATTTAAGCAGTCTGGATGCACCAAAATTCTGCACTGACCTTTAAAACCTTCTACTGTTGAATTAAAGGTTAATCTGACTTAGGTATCAATCAACCATGAACAAGTAATATCTTACAGGGAGCAAAGGAATAGGAGATTTCATCATGATAATGAAGTTGTATTTCAATCTACCTTTCACTGCTGGAGTTATAATCTTGTAATACTTTTGTATCATAAGCTTATAACCATAGTTCAGACTAAGCGATCATCTACTTAAACTTTCTTCCAAAGTACAGCACATGGGTAAATATGGAACAGATGTACTTCATGTCAAAGTTGGAAATTTGGAATGCACAGAGTGTTAAAATATTTAAGAAGGCTGTAAAAATACAATCCTGAAAGTGTACACTGTGCTTTAAAAATGAGGTTTGAACATCAGTTTACTAAAAATCATTGCAGGGCAATCAGTCAGCTCTCTAGCCAAGTCTGAAAGCAAGGTCAGTATAAAATAACTGCAGCACAAAGGTATCTCTTCCCTGGCTAGCTGACAGTTGAACATGTAAACAAATAATAAGGAAATACAAAACCATTGGGGGAAAACTCCCAGGGTCCTAAAATATGGATAGAGCAATTAATTTAGTTCACCACACTTTACGTTCATAGTATTTTGCCTACTCAGTAAAATGGTAGCCAAGTAACTTACAATTCCTGTATCTGCAGGGACTCATTCAGTCAAAATAAAGTTATTACGTGCCACAGAGAAACTCGCTAGTCTGGTATTTGATGAGAGCTATACTTTGCAGCAGAAGAGAAATATTTTTAATTTCTGTTAAAATATTCTGTCCATTTACAGAGATCAGTAACTTACTACACCAGCAAAATTCAATTGTTTACAGTTGAAGGGGAATTTAACAACTGAGAGAAATATAAATGTGGGAAGCAAGAGACAGACACAATGCAGCACACCTGCCACACACACCAAATACCAGCAACACTGACACTGGGCATTGCACAGCCAAGCAGCATCTCAAAGAGACAAGGACAATATGGATTTTCTCTCATAGAGTCAAACTGGTTTGGCTGGGTGAACATTTAGAATATTTTGTATGTTTAAAGGCTAAAAAATCTTTTTTCTTTCATACATTCTTTCTTTTGAGAATTTTGATATTTTAAGAGATGCATTCTTTGCTTTTTGATGTGCCTATTTCAACTATAAGCTCCTGCATTTGTATAATGTAATTAAAATATTGTTTTTGATATTTTATTATACCTTTTATGCTCCTGTAATTTGAACTGAAATCTGACTTAAGCATTTGCCAGCAAATTAAATTTAGTTTTCATATATTTTAAAGTGAAAGTGTAAAAGGTAAAGGTTCCCCGTGATATTTAGTCTAGTCGTGTCCGATTCTAGGGGGCGGTGCTCATCCCTGTTTCCAAGTCGTAGAGCCAGCGTTTGTCCGAAGACAGTTTCTGTGGTCACGTGGCCAGCGTGACTAGACACAGAATGCCGTTACCTTCCCACCGTGGTGGTACCTATTTATCTACTCACATTTACATGCTTTCGAACTGCTAGGTTGGCAGGAGCTGGGACAAGCGACGGGAGCTCACTCTGTCACGTGGATTTGATCTTATGACTGCTGGTCTTCTGACCTTGCAGCACAGAGGTTTCTGCAGGTTAACCTGCAGCATCACCATATCCCTTACAAAAGTGAAAGTGCACACTGTGCTTTAAAAATATGGACAGCCTTCCAAGTATTTGAAAAGTACTATTCTATCTCCCCTCAGTCTTCTTTTCTCAAGGCCAAACAGGCCCAGTTCTTTCAGTCCTTCCTCCTAGGGCTTGGTTTCCAGCCTCCCGATCATCCTTGTTGCCCTGCTCTAAACTTGTCCCAATTTGTCTTCATAGATCCTTAGACTTTATTGCATTCGTAGTAAAATAGTGATGTAAAATATTGCTTTAATATTTTGAGATAAGTTAATTTCAATTGTAATTGTAATGGAAAGCTTCCCTGTAGGAAAGGGAATTCAGTAGTCATTGCTCCAGTTAAAATGTAATTCTTTTACCTAATGATGCTGGGTAGGTGGGGCTCATTAGCCTTGGAAGGCAGCCCATCTAAGAGAAGAAAAACTTTGATTTCAAACCTTCACTGCCTTGTGGCTATATCCACTGACGGGAAAGGTTTTGGGAGTTAACTTCGAGGCAAAATCCAGAGATGAAGTCCTGGAGGCAGTTCGTGTCATTTTGGCAACTCCTGCGACATCGCTGGAACCAGTTGTATTGGCTCTTGCCTTTCCACTGGACTATTTCAGCGACGTGGAAAAGGGGGATTTGCTGCTTGGGTAACAGCCTGTCCTCCATATTATTTTACCCAGGCTTCGTGGTCTGAAGAGGAAACTCCAGCTTCACCTACAGTGTCGAAATAACATGGGAAGTAGCAGTTACTACTTATAAGTCTTTGCTTGATTGGTGTAGAGCATGATGCCAGGGCTACTTCTGACGGTGGGAGAGCTCATTGCACTTCACTAGGTAGGTATTGCCTGTCTTAACCTGGGCAGCCCCCAGCCAGTAAGGTGTTACCTCGCCATGGTCTGTTAACTTCATGGGGTGCATGAGGTTTAGGATGAAAGCCGACAAGCAGATCGATAACCCTGTACTATGCAACAATCATAAGAAAACTTCTGCCCTAAAGTTGGGCACCTGGAATGTTTGGATAATAACCCCTGGCTTTTCTGATGACCTTCAGGAAATAGATGACATGCGTAAGACAGCTGTAATCAACATGGAATTGAGTAGGCTGCAGATGAACATTGTTGCCCTGAAAGAGACAAGATTGCCAGACATGGAATCTGTCAAAGAAAAAAAATTCATTCTTCTGGCAGGGAAAACCATTGAATGAGACCAGGGAATATGGTGTTGGCTTTGTGGTCAGAAATACTCTGCTGAGATCCATTGTTCCACCTACCATGGGAAGTGAAAGAATCCTGTATCTGCAGCTTAACTCATCAGTGGGACTGGTCACCCTCATTAGTGCATATGCACCAATACTGTCATCTACAACAGAAGTCAAAGACAATTTCTACAACAATCTGGCAGCTACTATTAAAAAATCCATGAGAGAGAGCCGCTGTTCATTCTTGGAGACTATAACGCTAGAGTTGGTGCTGATCACAATTCTTGGCCCACTTGTCTAGGCCGTTTTGGCATTGGAAAGATGAACGAAAATGGCCAACGCTTGCTGGAGTTTTGCTGTTATTATACTCTTTGTGTCATCAATAAGTTCTTTGTTACAAAACTTCAACACAGAGTTTCCTGGAGACATCCAAGATTGAATCATTGGCATCAGCTCGATTTGATCCTCACTAGCCTTTCTAGTATTACGATCACACACAGTGGTCAGAGTGCTGATTGCGATACTTATCACTCCCTGGTGTGTAGTAGAGTAAAACTGTGAACAAAGATATTGTATCACACGAAAAAGGAAGGAAGACCACAAGAAAAGTGGAGGAATTTGCCCAAGTTCTTGAGGAAACCCTTCCAGGCCCGCCTGATGCAAATGCACCTGAATGATGGGAACATTTCAAGAACACTGTTTATAACACTGTCCTGTCCACATTTGGCAAGAAGACCAAAGAGAAGGCTGACTGCTTCGAAGCCCATTCGGAGGAGTTGATGCCAGCCATCAAGGATAAGAAGAGAGCTCTCATCGTTGTCTAGTCGTTTAGTCATGTCCGACTCTTCATTACCCCATGGATCAGAGCACGCCAGGCCCTCCTGTCTTCCACTGCCTCCCGTAGTTGTGTCAAATTCACCTTGGTTGCTGCGATGACACTGTCCAACCATCTCATCCTCTGTCGTCCCCTTCTCCTCTTGCCTTCACACTTTCCCAACATCAAGGTCTTTTCCAAGGAGTCTTCTCTTCTCATGAGATGGCCAAAGTACTGGAGCCTCAGCTTCAGGATCTGTCCTTCCAGTGAGCACTCTGGTTTGATTTCCTTTAGAATTGATAGGTTTGTTCTCCTTGCAGTCCAGGAGACTCTCAAGAGCCTCCTCCAGCACCACAATTCAAAGGCATCAATTCTTCGGCGGTCAGCTTTCTTTATGGTCCAGCTCTCACTTCCATACATCATGACAGGAAAAACCATAGCTTTTACTATGCGGACTTTTGTTGGCAAGGTGATGTCTCTGCTTTTTAAGATGCTGTCAAGGTTTGTCATCACTTTCCTCCCAAGAAGCAGGTGTCTTTTAAATTCGTGGCTGCTGTCTCCATCTGCAGTGATCATAGAGCCCAAGAAAGTAAAATCTGTCACTGCCTCCATATCTTTCCCTTCTATTTCCCAGGAGGTGATGGGACCAGTGGCCATGATCTTAGTTTTTTTGATGTTGAGTTTCAGACCATTTTTTGCACTCTCCTCTTTCACCCTCATTACAAGGTTCTTTAATTCCTCCTCACTTTCTGCCATCAGAGTGGTATCATCTGCATATCTGAGATTGTTGATATTTCTTCTGGCAATCTTAATTCAACAGTCTAGAGAGGAGAACTCTAGCAGCATACAAAGCCTGTCCTAGTGAGTACAACTTGCAGGTGCTTTGACTTCCTTATAACAAAGTCCAACAGGCTGCCAGGAGATGTTCCAATAATTATTGGCTTCAGCTCTGCTGTCAGATATAGATAGCAGCGAACACAGGTAACATCAAGGGAATGTATGAGGGTATCAAGCAGGCTTTAGGTCTAATACAGAAGAAATCAGCTCCCTTGAAGTCTGCTATAGGCATGATCATCCAGGACCGAGCACAGCAGATGGATCGCTGGGTGCAGCACTACTCCGAGCTATATTCCAGAGAGAATGTAGTAACTGAAGAGGCACTAAATAACATTGAGTGCCTACCTGTATTGGAAGAGTTGGACAGTGAACCAACTTTAGCAGAAATAAAAGCAGCCTTTGATTCCCTCGCTTCCGGCAAGGTACCTGGGAAGGATAACATCCCTGCTGAAGTTCTGTAAAGTGCATAAAGAGATCACCACCACCAAGCTGTATGAATTATTTTGTCTTTGCTGGAGGGAAGGTGGAGTACCACAGGACATGAAGGATGCAAACATCGTCATATTGTATAAGAACAAAGGAGACAGGGGCGACTGCAATAACTACTGTGGCATCTCTCTTCTCAGCGTTGTAAGGAAGCTGCTTGCCCGTGTTGTGCTGAAGAGGCTCCAGGTGCTTGCGGACAGAGTCTATCCAGAATCACAGTGTGGATTTCGAGCTAAGATATCCACCACTGACATGGTATTTTCCCTCAGACAGTTGCAGGAGAAATGTAGGGAACAACGACAGCCACTCTTTGTGGCCTTCATAGATCTTACAAAGGCCTTTGATTTGGTTAGCAGGGACGGCCTTTCTAAAATACTTCCCAGGATTGGATGTCCACCTCAACTCCTTAACATCATCAAGTCCTTTCATGAGGAAATGAAGGGCACTGTAGTTTTTGATGGCTCAACATCAGATCCCTTTGATATCTAAAGTGGAGTGAAACAGGGCTGTGTCCTCACGCCAACCCTGTTTGGGATCTTTTTTGCTGTCATGCTGAAGCACGCTTTTGGAACTGCAACAGGAGGTGTCTATCTCCAGACTATATCATATGGAAAGCTCTTTAATCTCTCTAGATTGAGAGCAAAGACCAAAGTCTAACTGAAATGCATGCAGGAGTTCCTCTTCGCTGATGGTGCAGCTGTTGTTGCCCATTCTGCTGAAAACCTCCAACAACTCATGAACCACTTTAGCAAGGCCTGCCAAGACTTTGGATTAACAATCAGCCTGAAGGAAACACAAGTTATGGGCCAGGGCATGGACTCACCTCCCTCTATTACCATCTCCACACAAGAATTGGAGGTTGTTCATGACTTTGTGTACCTTGGCTCAACGATCTCTGACACACTCTCCCTAGATGTCAAGCTGGATAAACGCATTGGCAAAGCAGCTACCATATTATCTAGACTCACAAAGAGAGTATGGCTTAATAAGAAGCTGACGGCATATACCAAGATCCATGTCTATAGAGCCTGTGTCCTGAGTACACTCCTGTACTGCAGTGAGTCCTGTACACTTTGTGAACGGCAGGAGAGGAAGCTGAATATGTTCCATATACGTTGTCTCTGATGCATTTTTGGTATCACCTGGCAGGACAAAGTTCCAATAGAGTAGTCCTAGATTGAGCTGGAATTTTTAGCATGTATACATTACTGAAACAGCGATGTCTACGTTGGCATGGGCATGTTGTGAGAATGGCTGATGGTTGGATTCCAAAAGATCTCCTGTATGAAGAATTAGTGCAGGGAAATCGCCCCAGAGGGAGACCAAAGCTGCGGGGCAAGGATATCTGGAAGCGGAATCTGAAGGCCTTAGGAATGGATCTCAACAGATGGGAAACCCTGACATCTGAGTTTTCAGCCTGGAGGCAGGCTGTGCAGCATGGCCTCTCCCATTTTGAAGAGACACTTGTCCAGCAGGCCGAGGCAAAGAGGCAGTCACGAAAGTAGCAAAATCAGGGAGCTGGACAGGGGACAGACTTTATTTGTCTTCAGTGTGGAAGGGATTGTCACTCTCGAATTGGCCTTCTCAGCCACACTAGACGCTGTTCCAAGTCCTCCATTCAGAGCGCGTTACCATAGTCTCTCGAGATTGAAGGATGCCTAAAATCTAATATTTTAAAATTTTGTTCCTATAGTTTTTCATAGCTTCAGTTTCATATGTTTTCGATATTCTTGGGTTTGTATGCATAAAAGCAAGCAAAGCTTGCAGAAATGGACAAGCTGATGTTGCCGGGAATTATTGCAACAATTAAGCAACTTTTACCTTGACACCCAGATGAACATTGATATGATTGAAAATGGTTATCTGGTTTCATACTGGAATTTACCCCTTTTCAAGAATAGAATAAATGGCCAAAATAGAGGACATGGTAGTACTTGCTGTCTGTGAAGAAAGATGAGAGAAAGAAGTTGTAGCTTTTGCTACTGCCTGAAGCTACTCCACACATTCCTGGTTCTTTGAAGCCAGACATTCAGGCAGGGGCTGGCTCTGGAATGCTCTGTGAGCAATAGGAGATCACCAGAGAGGCAAGATAGTTGTGCATACCATGGGTTTTAAGCATATGTTAAGCACAGAACTTTGAAAAGCTACATTTTCTGGGATTACAGCTCCCAGAACACCCCTTGTAGTATGACCATTGGTGGAAGAGTCTGTCCAAAAAAGTAACTTTATCAAGCCTACAAAAAATTTCAGATCACAATCAATCATCAATGTTGGTAAAACACAGTGTGACACGGACATGAAGGAATGGGATTGACAGACACACCTTGAACAAAGATTGGCTTCTGTTGATGTGTAATCTTAGCAAATGATGTCAAAAGATATTTCTTCTTCAGTGACCTTTTGGGGAGGTCCAGGTTTACAGAGGGATTTAGATTGTTGAATGAAGTTGCGAATTTGTGCTAATCTGTATAGAGGTAAAGCTGAACATTTATATAATTATGCAAATCTTGTCTGTTCCTTTCTTCTGGAGTTAGATTTTATCAGTTGTGGAGCATGAGGGAGGGTGAAGACTTAAGGAGGCATGCATATTAAGTGCCTAAAATGGGGGAATAGAAAGTAATGGACAAAATTACTTCTTTGGGGTGTATATTGCACCATCAACCAGTTCTAAAATGCTTTGAAGATGCTGCTTTCATTTTATAAACCTAGAATCCATCAATGGATTAATCATAGATTCAAGAGCTGGGACAGGCTGAACTTTAATCCTTATACTGATCCAGTGAATAGGAAAAGGCATCTAATTTCTGCACGCCTTAGATTCTACTAGAGATATGCAGATTTCTGATTTTGGACTACAACTCTGAGAGCTCTCCAGGTAGCTATCTATAGGTATTTGAGGGTTTATAATTCCGAAAGACAAATCTCCATGCACCAAGGAGGCCTACACCTAAATTTTAGATTGCCTATACTCAATCGTCCAATGTTAACTTTTTGTTAAATAAGTACTGATCCCATTTTTCAAAAATCAAGTTGGTGTCCCTCATCATTTTTATGGCTTAAATATAAGAAGAAGGAATGGTAAGGATTCAACGAGAAGTTGCTGAGAGTATTCATCCATGTTTGCCAGCGTTGTTTGCTATGACTAGCATCAGCTGTGGTTGTGGCAATATTGGAAATTACCTCAGCAAATGGATTTTACTTCAGAATAAATTGTGTGTCTCTGTCTCTTTAGGACCTCATTAGATAACATGGTGATTCCACATTTAGAAGCAGTGCACCCCAATTTCAGCATGAGCTTTTCTTGGTCCCTGTTTGGCTGGCAAATGTAGTTGCTTTTGTTTTGTTATTGGTGTAATGTAATGTAATTGTATGATGATGAATTCCCTGCAGAATAGGGCTATGGAGCCACACCCCACCCCCAACCATATCCTGACAGTCATTTTATTGTTCTGCACTTCACTGTAGACTTCCTCCACATTCTGGGATTCCACAAATGCTTTCTAATTTGAAGGAAATCAAGATGTTCCAAACTAGCTCTGGGCATCCCAGTGCTGAGAGGAAATGTGTTTCACGGGCGGGAGAAATACTGAAGTGTACTTACATCTCTGCTGAGTACTGAGCTGGTGTTTTTGGCAAACTGATTCGAAGGTCAACTTTGGCCACTTGAAAGCATCTTAACAAGAGTAGAGTGGAGATGTCACTTTTAATTTTCCTGAATCTATTATATATCTGTATACATTAGACTTGGTTGCTGTACTACAGAGTGAATGAAAGAGATCCTTACTTTGCCATGCTCTAGTGTACTGTAAAAGAATGAATGGCTGCCAGAAGAACATTACGCGGCACTTAAAATTTTACAGCTGCAGGCTATGTATAAGTAGGTGGCTCCAGAAACCACTCATTTACCCTGTGTCTGTATGCTTGTTGCTATTTAAAGCCCACTGCAGATGATTTCCTCAACAGTGTGTGGCAGAGAAGTGGAAGCTGTGTATAATGAGGCAGACTTTTCAGTGCTTTGGTTGCTACATATGCATATTTACAGGGAATACTATTGGCCTCCATTTCTCCAATATTGCAGATACACACCTGTATCTTTTAGATCTTTTTTCCCCAGACATCTTGGATCAGTATGAAAGACTCATATCTGAATATACCACTTCAGGCAGGAGACACATAAATAGCAGTATAACCAGGTACCACATCTTCAGGGTAGGAACAGAGAGGCAGAAGAAAAACAATGGGGCAGTGCACTGCCCTCTCATGGCGATTGTGGGGTTTTTTATATAAAGGAGAACCCTTGCTTAATACTTATTGGGTTCCTCGTCTTCTTCTTCCCCTCCTGCCAGATGACCATTCTGCCTGCTCTAAACCAGAATGTGGTAGCTGTAAAGAATGGTATTATTTTACATTCAAAGTTTTTCAGCCAAGACATACTTCTCCTTCCAATACATATTTCCTCACTGATTTTGTAGCAATATTTACGGTCCTTAGGTTTCTACATTTTTTTGTGTTCTATGGTATCTTGGTTATTATTCATTCACTTTTTACTGTGTTCATTAATTACTGCATTGATTTTACTTAATAAACTTTGTTGATTGCCTAAACCACTGGTTCTTAACCTTGGGTTACTCAGGAGTTTTGGACTGCAACTCCCAGAAGCCTTCACCACCAGCTGTCCTGACTGGGGTTTCTGGGAGTTGCAGTTCAAAAGCATCCGAGTAACAAAGGTTAAGAACCACTGGCCTAAACTATAAG
Source organism: Pogona vitticeps (assembly GCF_051106095.1). Lineage (NCBI taxonomy): Eukaryota > Metazoa > Chordata > Lepidosauria > Squamata > Agamidae > Pogona > Pogona vitticeps. Next base: position 96,455,544 of record NC_135784.1, read on the forward strand.
CTAGTCATATTGTATCATTCAAATATTGATGATGTCGCTATTGATAATGGCACTGTTATTTACATCAAGTACTAATCTTAAGATATTCTCAAAGTATAAATTGAAAAGCAGTGGTGGTAATATATACCTCTGTCACACTCTGTATCCCTATGGCCATCTGAACATTTTTTTTGGGGGGGGGGGATTAATAACTAGACTTGTCACATGGTAGAACATGCTTCAGTATGACGTATGACACTACATACCACACATATAAGGGTTGGCTGAAAAGTTTTGCCTGCTTAATTTTAGCAGCTGAAAAGCAAATGCCTCGCAGATCTGCATATTGTTATGCACCAACCCTTCTTTGCCTTCTGCATATGCAACACTGAAATTCAATATCATAAAACAAATTTGGCTAGCAGCTATTACACTGAGTTCTATTTTGGAAGGTATGTCAACATGCATTAAACAGTATACTGTTATAGAATTTTTAACTACATAAAAATAATTCCTGCTGAAACTTATGGGCAAATGAAAGTTGTTTATGGGCAGAGATCTGCCAATGATATACTTGTGAACAACATGATTCAAAGTGATTATAGATGCACTCTTACCCAGCCTTAACCATAATGTTAACTCTTTCTATAGCCCTGATCTTGCACTTTCTTCTCACACACGAAGTAATAACTGAGGAGGTTTAAGAAATCAGTCACTAAAAACTTCAGTCATTATCTTAAGGACCAGCGCACACACTGTTTAAAAGCAATATTCAGCACTAATAATTAAAAGGAAATTTCCTCCCTCCACATCAAAACACTTGAACTTATGGCACACTAGAAAACATATTTCAAGTGGAGGACCATTTGATGCATGTCCATTTACATGTACTGTATTCATAAACTTGTCTCTCGTTTCCAACCTGTTTCTCATTCAATGAGAATTTTTCAGAGACAGCTGTAGAACACAAATGGTTCCTCCACTATGTTTATCAAATCCCTATGCAACAGGATTACATTAGTCCGTACAAACAACAGCGCCGAGCAGTTGCTCACCATATTTGATTTTTTGCCCAGTAATCACTGTTAGAGACGCAACTACTTTTCTCCAGAAGAACAAGACTTGAGGACAGCCCATCCGTATATGAAGAAGTGAGCCGTAGGATCTAAACTTCAGCATTAACTGCAGCTTTTTGTTTCTCATTACAGATTATTGGGACATTCATGAGAATACAATATTTACTGGAATGACAATAATGATGGAAAATAGAAAGGCAGTAAAAAAAAAAAACCACAGGAGACCAAGTATGAGACAGATTGATTCAACAAAAGAAGCCACAGCCTTAAGTGTGAAAGACCCACACAAGGCAGCTAATTAATGACTAGACATTTTCGAGCTTATTAATTCATAGAGTTGGTTCTTAAATTGAAACCAATGAGATGGCAGAGAACAGTACATTTGGTTGCCCATTATATGAATACAGTGGGGTCTGTACTTAAGAACGTCCCTACTTAAGAACAATTCCACTTAAGAACAGCTCCATTTGCTAAATTTTGCTTCTACTTGAGAACAAAAATCCAAGATAAGAACAGGAAAAAAAACTTTCCTGCTCTTTTTTTAACCTTGGGTCATCTTAGGTTAAAAAAAGTTCTCCCCCTAGTGGTAGAGTACGTATTAACCAGCTTTGCATTAGTTCCTATGGGAACTAATGCTTCAATGTACGAACGCACCTCTACATAACAAAAAAACAGCCAGAACAGATTAATTGGTTTTCAGTCCATTGCTTCAAAATTAGCTTCGTCAGAAGTGCTTTTAACACTGTTCCCTGACCTAAGGGGGAAAAAAAAGAAAAAATATCCCCCTCTAGTGGTCGAAGGCGGAAAAGCAGCTTCCCCTTAGTTTCTATGGACGGAAAAGAGCAGATACAGATTAAATGGTTTTCAATGCATTCCTATGGGAAATGCAGATTCTACATAAGAACTTTTCCACTTGAGAACCACCTTCCAATACGGATTAAGTTCTTAAGTAGAGACCCCACTGTATCTCTTAAATGAAAACCTTTGTATAGCTTGTTGTGTTGGACTTTGTCAGAGTCTAACACAGGAATGGGCAATCTTCAGAGGCTTCATTCAAACCATTCACCCTGTTTCTGGGCCTTTGAGGGCTACATCCATTCCCACAACCCTCATCCCCTAGTTCTTTCTTACAAGAACTGTCTTTTTACTGGAAAGGTTTCCTTGTGCCCTACAGAGGCTTTCGTTTTAAAAAATAATTAGGGAGTGTAGGGTCCCTGGGCCAACAAACAGAAATTTAGTAGGATTTGGAGCCGGATCAAAGCACAACTGGTGCTCACTATTCCCTTCCCTCTTCCTGGGAGAAATAACTTTTTTGAGCTTGGACAAATACTAGCTGTAATACATTTCTTTTTCTCAGTAATAAAGCTGTAACTAAATTACCTTATGATCATAACTTAACAAATTAAAACTTTGTTTCTTTTGTATAATAATGACATTATAATTACTTCTTTAGTTATGGGAACATAATCTAACTATATGATGAAGAAAATACTATTTCAAGCACTATTTTGTACTATGCATCATGCTGGTAAATTAAAAGCATTCAGATTGTAAAAAAGGAGCTAAGGAGTTACTATTTTAGTTATTTTAGTTACTTTTAAGAAATGGCAAAATAAATATTTGCTTTATAAAATCTCAACTGAAATTGTTACTCCTTAGTGGGCTCAGACCTTAACCCCAAGTAATCGCTTTTTAAAAGACCAAAGGAATCACTGAGCATGTCCTAAAGAGATTAAGGCTGCAACTACATGGGTAAATAGTATAGGATTTTCTGAGAAAGTAAATCAGATCCATTTAATTTTTTTCCAAACTGATCACATGATGTCAAGATAGTTAAACTGGACTACTTAGCAACAGTCCTTTCCCACACTCATTTGTCCAGGGGATAGTCAAAATTTTGATATTTTCTATAAATAAAATAAATCCACGAGTAAGGATGTAAGAATTGTAATCCTGGGAATGTGAAAAGTGATTATAATATGGAGGCTCTAACAGTAATGAAGTGTCAGGTCGAGGTTATTTCAGGACAAACAGATGCAACCTTGAAAATGAAGAAAAGAGAGAGAGAAAAGTAACTATTTAAGTAGCAATGTACTGAATTCTCATTGGAAGTTACTGCAGAGTTATTACACACACACACACACACACACACACACACACACACACACACACACACACACGTTCTTATTTAATCTATTACATGAGTAGCAGAGTGGAAAAGTGAGTTGAGTCTCACCTGTAGCAACTCCTATAGAGAATGCATGGAGTTTGCTGCTATGGCAGGCTCAATAAAAAATACGTTGAGTCTGCTAGGCTAGGAGAATATTAACTAACTAGTCCTGGAATCTGCTGGGAAATGAGGAAAATGTAAAAGAATGGGAAGACATATAAACATCTATTGCTATGAAAGAGATGGAGTAATATAAGCAAGATGCCAGCCAGCCTAGCATCAGTGAAGCTAGCTGAGTCACAATGGAGCAAAGCCAAACTGAGAAGCCAGGGGGAGGAAAACGATAGTAGCTGCAGAGATGAAAGCACAGAGGCAACAAACAGAAATAATGAATTTTCCTCTGTTGATTTTAACTGGCAGGTGGCTGGATGAGCACTTAGAAAATATATTATTTTTCCATGTCTGTGTTCAAATATGCCAAAAAGCTAAGACATGTATTTCTAGCTTTATTGATTTTTACTTATTTACAAAATTACATGTTTTCAACAACTCTGAAGTATCATTATGCTTAGGGAACATAGAATCAATTAATAAAACTTATAGAATTAGATAAGCAAGTGTTGCCTGGAATAGTTTTTTCTATTTATTTCACCATGACTGAAAACAGTGATATAGTCTCATCCTTTGAGGAGAGATGGAGCAAATTTGTACATTTCTGGTCAACCATGCAAAAGGAAGTGAATGACTTATTCCTTGATACCTAGGTGAACTTTGATATGGATGTTGTGAATATCTGGTTTGCCCTGGTATTTAATCCTTTGAGGGATAACTGTTAGCTATGATGAACCACCACAGACTACCAAAGGATGGTATAAAGTTCTATAATGTTCTGATGTTTTGTTCAAGTGTTAAATTTTTTACCTTTACAATGCTGCAAAGGCCAATTTGAATCAGCCAGGCCCCTTTTGCTTCTTAAGTGGAGTTTTTTTTTCAAGCAGGAGGGAGTCAAATGATTTTCTTCCCATATGATCAGTCGTTTTGTTCTCCAAAAGAATGGAGGATATGACTGTGGATAGTATTCTGGTGATGTATCAATGTACTGAGCATGATGTTTTGAACAGTGGGAACACCCACCCCTGTGATCTTTCTCCCTAGACACCCCGAAGATTTTTATTTTCTTAAAACAAACTACAGTACTGAGCATAGCACTATATCACTGACAAAAAGTAAATAAAATAAAATTGATATGAAATAGAAATAGCTCTAAGGAACTACAGCTGATTACTATGTTTCCACACCATGTGTGTATATATTGCTATGTTATGGAGAACTTTGGAAAACTGCCCCCTTTCCCTACTGCCTGCTGGCTTTATCCATAAAAAAGAGAGCCAGTGTTTGGCAGAGGGTGGGATCAAAGGAAGATGGGCTGAGGCACAGATCAAACAGCATCAGATTGAGGGCAAGTGGCAACTAGCACTGAAACAATCGCAGTCTCACTGTGTTCATCTGATCCGAAAAGAAGCATAAAATAGGTGGTGAATCAAGTGGCAGCAAAGCCAAATAGCTCTGATTTGGCCTGCCAGCGTAGTTGCAGCCTAAATGAGCAAATGCAGAGTTCTCATTTTCTAATTGGGAAAAAAAAAACATTTCTATGTGTTTTGGTACAATGAAGAAAGGAAGAAACAATCTCTAGTTATTTCCAAATCAATTTACAAAATGAAAACAAGAAGAGCATAATTATAAGAAAACATTCTTGGGGGATGGGGGATATTGTAGTGCTTTAAAGACTAACAGTCTTATTTCAGTATGAATCTCCACAGATCAAAAACTACTTCTTCATTTATTCCATGGTGCTGAGTGTGACATTCATGCCCAGATAATGGTTCATTAATACAGGAACGGGACTATTAAGGTGTTAAGTAATTAATTCTAGCAGGGTGATAAGGCAGGTAGACTTGGCTATCACAGAAGTACGAAGAGTTTGTTTATGGAACAATTCCATAAGGAGGAAGAAGATGCATTTCTTAGAAAAATGGCTCGAAATCAGCTTTAGAGGTGGGAAGTTAAAACTTCTGATCCCTCATTCCTGGCTTAGGCTGATATGGTTCCTGACAAGATCTGGTTGCCTCTGAACTGAAACAGAAATAATTACCACTTCTTGCATAGTCACAGCTATAATGGTCTGTCAAGCATTGGCTTCTTAAGGCTTCCTTGTCATCCCACAAAGCTTCTGCCCAGCTTCACATTGTAAATGCTGATTTTCACGGTGCAACCAGAACTTAAGGTGAGATACGACCCTCTCCTTCCTTCATGGCATTCTGTTGTGAAACCAGCAGTTCATTCATAATGGAGAAATCCTACTGATTAGAAGCTCTGCTAACCGAGGATGTTGGAGATTGCATCCCAATACATTTAGAGGGTACCAAGATGGTGTTGGTTGCTGCAAGTTTAATTTGTATTGTATGCATATATAAAATGTGACTCATGAAAGCAGCTGACAACTATTTTGCAATGTTTGTGTTATGCTGGGTTTTGTCACCGCATAATATGTGAAGCCATCCTTAATTAGATACTTCACATTGTTAGTGAGTGACTGGTCTAGTTTTACTGGAATGAGGGGTTTTTTTTTGTTTAAACAAGACATAATTATGATTTTCTGTCTTGTTTCTATTTTCCAGTCTTAATTAGTTTGCATAAAATTTCTAGCCTTGTTTATCATACTAGGGAGGTAAAAGCTTGTTCACTCTACCACCATCACTGGGATTTGCTTACTCTGGTTCCTTAATCATCACAGTTTACTATTCATAATTTTGGCTTCTGGATGAGGAACATGAAGACCCAGTGGGCCACTTGGCTTTTTAAAAAAAAAGTAAGGGGAGCCGTGATAGAGGTGGATGCAATAATACTTAATATGGAAAAAGTTGATAGACCACAGGGTGCTAGAATTCAAAGACTCTGCAGTGAAGCTGGATAGGAGGAGATTCAAGAAAGATGAAAGGAAGCAACTTCTTCAGGAACAGCACAGAATTAGAGTGTGGAGTTCCATATCATAAGATGTAGTGATACCTACTAATTTGAATGGCAGATGTAATATACTAAGATTATTTTTTTTCAAAAAACTGACATTGACTGAATTGTGGGATATTTTCTGACTTCAATGAGAAATTCTACATATTGGATGGGTAGAATCAGGATGTGATGTAGTAGCTTCCTCTTCTTCTTTTTCTTCCACCAGACAACAGACAACATCATGGCTAAGCCAATTTGGATATAACTCTCTAAGCAGTGATGTTGTGTTGTATCCAAACCAATCTCTAAGATTTTTTAGTGCATGGCAAGAAAGGAAGCTGAACACGTTCCATATGCGTTGTCTCCGACACATTTTTGGTATCACCTGGCAGGACAAAGTTCCAAATAAAGTAGTCCTAGAATGAGCTGGAATGTATACATTACTGAAACAGCGACGTCTACATTGGCTTGGGCATCTCGTGAGAATGGCTGATGGTCAGCTTCTAGAAGATCTCCTGTATGGAGAATTACTGCAAGGAAGCTGCCCCAGAGGGAGACCAAAGCTGCGGGGCAAGGATATCTGCAAGCGGGATCTGAAGGCCTTAGGAATGGGCCTCAACAGATGGGAAACTCTGACATCTGAGCATTCATCCTGGAGGCAGGCATTATGGCCTCTCCCATTTTGAGGAGACACTTGTTCAGCAGGATGAGGCGAAGAGGCTGTCCCAAAACCAGCAAAAGCAGGGAGCTGGACAGGGGACAGACTGTATTTGTCTTCAATGTGGAAGGGATTGTCACTCTTGAATTGGCCTTCTCAGCTACACTAGATGGTGCTCCAAGTCCTCTATTCATAGCATGTTACCATAGTCTCTCGAAACAGAAGGATGCCTGGTCTATCTAATCTAAATCTGTCTTGTCCAGAAGAAATTGCCTTCTCATGATGTGCCCAACATTTCATCACTTTTACTTCCAGAGAGAGTTTGTCTTTCTGATGGTCCACAGTATCCTTAAAACTTTCCTCAGCAGCCATATTCTGAATAAATCAGTTTTTCCTGCCAGCTTTCTTCACTCACCAGCTTTCACGTCAGTACATAGCAATGGGGAATACAATCATGTGAATGACCTATGCCTTGGTCTTCAGTGACACTAATTTGATTATCTTTTCCGGTTTCTTCATAGTTGTCCTTTCAAGTCTCAGATATCTTCTGATTTCTTGGCTGCAATTTCCATTTGGACTGATGACTGAGCCAAGGCATGCAAAATCTTTAAATATTTCAATTTTTTTATTGTCAACATTAAAGTTACATAGGTCTTCTGCCATCATGATTTTTATCCAGTTCAATGCCCTCCTGATAGCTGAGACTACATACTTGGGCTGGTGATGATAGGAGTTGTTGTCCCACACATCTAAAGGGCAGCTGGTTGGAGGACGGTGGTTTAGACAGCATTTGGCCAAACAGTGCAAGAGAGCCTTCCTGTTGACTCACTGTTTTTCTGACTTCTAAAGAAGTCTGGGTGAATTAAAAGGCTTCCTTGGAACTCAGCAAAGCAGTGAGACAAATGCCCTGTCTGGAGCTAGCAAGACACTCAATACCAAAAAAAGTCTATTCAGATATTCACCTAATATAGTCTTTCAAATTGCCATAAAACAAGATTTCTATATCTTTTCTAGATAGATTGTTCCCCAACTATGCTCATCCTGGCAGTGAGGAACTATATCCTATTGTTAGGCATAAATCTACATCCCAGGAAATTTCAACATTTTGCTTTTTGTCATACTGTCAAAGAAAAGAAAATACAGATGTTTTGTCTCCTCTCTTTCTAACATCATCTTTCATTTGTAGATGATCTCATCTATTGTTGGGTGAAACAAAGGTCCCTTTGGGCTTTTTCATGTGTGAGAACTCACAGAGACTTGCAATACTGTTAGTTTAAGTCTCATTAAACTAACTAGGACTTACTTCTGCATAGACAGGCATAGGAATGTACTGTGAGTCACTCAGGTTTTTGTTCCAATTTCCTTTTATTCTTTATTTATTTCATTTAAAATATTTTTAACCCAACTTTCTCCTTAAAAAGGACCCAAGATAGTTTAAAACAATTAGAAGACAGTATTCAAGAATAGTAACAATGAGTATACAATACCAAAAGGATCAGTAAATATGGTACCAAAAAACATAAGCAACTGTTAGGCCAGAGTAGAGAATGTGTGGCTGTATCTGAAGGTGGGTCAGACATTCATCATCTTTTTTCCAGGGCCCACCTTAGAGATTGAGAAACACTTACCTTTTCCTCTTTGAGGAGCATATTCCCTTAGAGGTTGTTGGAAAATAAGCAGTGTTGACTCACAGGTCCAACCCTTTGAAACAAAATGATTACCTGAGCACACTCCTCCTTTTGTAAAGGAGCCACACCCACACTTCTCTCTAAGATATGAAAGCTTATGTTTATTAGAGAAGTACACTTGTAACAAGAAAGGGGATAGTTCTAGCTTTAGTTAACAAAGTTAAAGAAGCCAGAAGACATGGTTGTGCCTTTTATCCCTAGAGAACAAATTCAAGTTGTCTCCTCGTTGGAGGGACAAGAAATAGGTGTGAGGAGGAAGGAAGTGATATCAGCAACCCTAAGGACAGCAATCACAGGTTCAAGGAAGGTGAACACAGGTCAGAGCAGGTAAAGTGCAGTCTAAAAACCTGAGGAGGCTCTTTTTCCCTCTTCTTCCTCATGGAAAGGTATCCGTCATCTTGAGCATGAACTGGATTGCACCCAGATACTTCCAACAGGGGTTCAGTAGGCATCCTTCAGTCTCGAGAGACTATGGTAATGTGCTCTGTATGGAGAACTTGGAACAGCGTCTAGTGTGGCTGAGAAGGCCAATTCGAGAGTGACAGTCCCTTCCACACTGAAGACAAATCCAATCTGTCCCCTGTCCGGCTCCCTGATTTTGCTGCTTTTGTGACTTCCTCTTTGCCTCGGCCTGCTGGACAAGGATCTCTTCGAATTGGGAGAGGCCGTGATGCAGTGCCTGCCTCCAGGCTGAACGCTCAGATGTCAGGTTTTCCCATCTGTTGAGGTCTATTCCTAAGGCCTTCAGATCCCGCTTGCAGATGTCCTTGTATCGCAGTTGGGGTCTCCCTCTGGGGCGGTTTCCCTGCACTAATTCTCCATACAGGAGATCCTTTGGAATCCGACCATCAGCCATTCTCACGACGTGCCCGAGCCAACGTAGACGTCGCTGCTTCAGTAATGTATTCATGCTGAAAATTCCAGCTCGTTCTAGGACTACACTGTTTGGAACTTTGTCCTGCCAGGTGATACCAAGAATCCGTCGGAGGCAACGCATGTGGAAGGTGTTCAGCTTCCTCTCCTGCTGTGCACGAAGGGTCCAGGACTCACTGCAGTACAGGAGTGTGCTTAGGACACGTGCTCTATAGACCTGAATCTTCGTATGTGTCATCAGCTTCTTATTGAGCCATACTCTCTTTCTGAGTCTAGAGAACATGGTGGCTGCTTTGCCAATGCGTTTATCCAACTCAACATCTAGAGAGAGGGTGTCAGAGATGGTTGAGCCGAGGTACACAAAGTCATGAACAACCTCCAATTCTTTTGCGGAGATGGTAATAGAAGGGGGTGAGTCCACGCCCTGGCCCATGACTTGTGTTTTCTTCAGGCTGATTGTTAGTCCAAAGTCTTGGCAGGCCTTGCTGAAACGATTCATGAGTTGTTGGAGGTCTTTGGCAGAGTGGGCAACAATGGCTGCATCATCTGCGAAGAGGAAGTCCCGCATGCATTTCAGTTGGACTTTGGTCTTTGCTCTCAATCTGGAGAGATTAAAGAGCTTTCCGTCTGATCTAGTCCGGAGATAGACGCCCTCGGTTGCAGTTCCAAAGGCATGCTTCAGCATGACAGCAAAAAAAATCCCAAAAAGTGTTGGTGCGAGGACACAGCCCTGTTTCACTCTGCTTCGAATGTCAAAGGGGTCTGATGTTGAGCCGTCAAAAACTACAGTGCCTTTCATTCCCTCATGGAAAGATCTGATGATGTTGAGGAGACGAGGTGGACATCCAATCTTGGGAAGTATTTTAAAAAGGCCATCCCTGCTAACCAGATCAAATGCTTTTGTAAGGTCTATGAAGGCCACAAGGAGTGGCTGTTGGTGTTCCCTGCATTTCTCCTGCAGCTGTCTGAGGGAGAATACCATGTCAGTGGTGGATCTATTGGCTCGAAATCCACACTGTGATTCTGGATAGACTCTGTCTGCAAGCACCTGGAGCCTCTTCAGCACAACGCGGGCAAGTAGCTTCCCTACCACGCTAAGAAGAGAGATGCCACGGTAGTTATTGCAGTCACCCCTGTCTCCTTTGTTCTTGTACAATGTGACGATGTTTGCATCCTTCATGTCCTGTGGTACTCCACCTTCCCTCCAGCAGAGACGAAAGACTTCATACAGTTCGGTGGTGATGATCTCTTTACAGCATTTCAGCACTTCAACAGGGATGTTGTCCCTTCCCGGTGCCTTGCCGGAGGCGAGGGAATCCAAGGCCGCATTTATTTCTGCTAGGGTTGGTTCGCTGTTTAGCTCTTCCAAGACAGGCAGGCACAATGGGGTAATCTTTCAGAATCCGTATGTCAACAAGAGTCAGGGCCAGAGGCACAACTCTTCCCCTCCCCGCTCCCCAGTTTCTATTTTCTTCAAAAAGTAGGCAAGCCCTAGCTACTAGTAGAAGAAAACATAAAATGGAGAGAGGAAAATCCTTGTAAGTTCAAAGATACACAGATTCTTTGGAGAAGCTGCATAGTGATGTACTGCTTGATCTGGTGGGTAGACCAGCTGCCCCTTGCGTCCAAACATACCTCAAGCTGTTCCAAAGAGTAACCCTTCCCTCCCTTGGCCAGTGTTCTCCTCACCTCAGGAACTAAGAGCTACAGCTGGAAGAGAAAGGAGACAACTGGTCAAGCAAACTGGAGAGGATTAGTCCTTTTAAAGGTGTTTCCTTCATTTCACCAAGGGGAGTTGCAGACGGAAGCAGCAAAGTAGCACGGAGAGCCTTTGCATGAGGGGATAGTGGAAGACTGCAAGTCCTTGGCAGCCTCAATTAAAAAATAGAGTGTAGGCATCCCCAAGAAACCCAGAATGATCAGTTTTTACTCTGTGGAGAACAAAAGAGCCAAAATGCATGAAGAGGGGCAGAAATTTAAAGTTGTTTGTTCCAACTACAGAGTAGACCCACTGAATAAATGAGACTTCTTAAATCAACATGTACATTACATAAGTCATATTGATGCTATTTTATTTGAGATTAAGGAGTGGATTTAGCCTTTAGCTACGAGAGAAATAAGCCCCTTTCTCTTTCCCCATCATGAGTTAATGAAAATTTGTTGTTTTTCTTGGCCCCATATTTTCTCCTATGGCTACTAATGTGAGAGTAATAACTTATAGCTGAGATTTCTCATTGAGTGAAAGAAAACATTAAGTGAAATGCATATTTCTCACAATTACCCATCCCCCTCCAGCAATTGAATTTCTGTGGAGATATGTCTTTAAAGGTCTAACACAGGCCAATCTAACTAGATGTTGAGAGCCCAGCAGGGCCACCCAGATTTTCTTGCCTCCTATAAGCATTTCACTGCATGCTCTTGTCCTTCCAATAAGTGCACATGTGAGGGAGAAAAGATCACCATCACAACCACAATAAACTGACAGAAGTCTTTCTTCTTGAATTCAAAAAAGAACATGAAGTACAAAGCAAATCCCTCACTGTTAGAAAAAGAAAGTCAATTCAATAGATCCTCCTCTAATGAAATTATAACCAACATCATTTTACTATCATTCTTACATATACCAACAACCTAAATCCAACTATAGAAGAAATTAATGGGATTTCACTATTTGGCCAATGGCCATACCATTCACATCACACTATTCCCAAAAGCACGTACAGTAATTCTTACTTTTCCAGCTAGTCTCTATTCAAAGGCAAATATCGTCTTCCATACCTGTCAATTACTCTTCACAGAGTCCATGACAATACCCAGTCCATTGCCTTTCTATAGAAATATACAAATGGTTCTAATATTTATGTAAGATCACTGTGCTCCCGGGCTGTAGAACTCCTTGCAGAAAAGAGTAGACGATCCCTCTGCCTGTTGTCCTCCTGCCACATTCGGCAAAAGGTCTATTTATTTATTTAGGCACGATTTTGGCCCCTGATTGCTTTCTAGGGAAGGGGCTTCTAGCAGATGGGGAATAGACTTTTCTATACATGTGTCTTCGAATAGCTTTTAATTCATTTATACAGCAATAAAAAATCTGTTTGTGTTTTTGTATTAGAACTTTTTATGCTTTTCTCTGTGCTTTTAAACAGATATTACTGTGGGAAATAAATACAGTGAATACAAATGCTTTTATTGCTTTTTCATGAGTGTGCCTGGCCCAATACATTTTGATGCCTGAGAGGGAACAGCAGCAACATTCTGTGATAGTACCCCCCAGGTTTGTTCTAGCTACTCCACCATGCTACCCTGTCTCCCCTAAGATTCAGGGAGGCAGACTGCAGCCCTGCGTGCAAGCATTTACGGAAACTTCAGCTCCCAGCACACAAGCATGACTTGGCTGCAGCATCCAGGACTATGAAAACCACAAAACTGTATACTTTGCCTCACGCAACAGGCCTGTAAGATAGAAAAGTGGTCGCCATGCACATGTTAACCAAAATTCCTGGTAAATGATTGAAGAGAAAAGTTTTAGGTTGATGTCACAAACCCCCAATTCAATACCAGGCCTTTATGTGGAGAAAAGCAAAAAGGCAAAAAAGCAAAATAGTTGCACTAGAATTAATAGGGTTTGGTGTGTTAACTCCTCCATACATTCTCCTGATTCAAATGAGCCTCCTCTGTGACCTATTATGCTTAAGTAAGTCACCAAATCTCCATTGATTCAATAAGCCCACTCTACCATAATTCACTACACTAAGAAACAGGATTTCGGCCAATAGTTACTATCGGTATAGAGCAGCAGTCGCCAACCTTTTCGGGCCATGGACCAGTCGTGGGGAGCAAGCTCCATGCACGAGGGGAGGGGGCACTGACACGCCCACCTCAAGCATGACACACCCCACCACGAGCATGACACACCCAGCGCATATGTGTGCGGGGGTGATGGAGATCCGTATCCATGGCCCAGTTCCAGCAAGCCCACGGACTGGCACCAGGCCACACCCCTGGTGTAGAGGACAGCATAGTCTCAGAGCATACTTAGAATGCAGCTCTATTAGAACAGCATAGCAAATCAACATCTGAGCCTAACATTCTCCGGACAATAAGCTAAACCAACTAAAGTACTGTAATGTCTAAGCTACATTATATACCCTAAAGTCCCAACCCTAGATTATTCCAGGCTAACAACTAATCAGGCTGCCTTTCCCCTGAAGCTAGAACAGATTCTAGCTCCCTTCCTTCCACAGCTGACATCACTTCTTCTAATGAGAGTGGTCTTTGTCTAGCCTGCACGGGCTGATCTTGGAGGCATCTTCTCATGAGGTAGTAGACAGGTATTCTCATCTCTGTTGGTGAGCAAAATTTTGATCATCAAATCTAGATTTCATTTTCTTGAACACACTCAGAGGTCTGATTCTAGGATGGATTTCATCTTCCACTTCTCAGTTTCTTCAAACTTTCCACCAAAGTAAAATACACAGCACACGCACATAACAATGCAGTGCTATTTCATGATAGTTATGCTGTCTCTCTTGGTCTAACAGTAGGGCCAGCTACAAGCCCCATGATTTAAGTGATCATCATCTGAACTGGGTTAGTGTCATGAGTTCAGCCAAAGAAAGCTTGGAACCACAGGGGTTAATTACAGCTGAGGAAAATGCTGGGCAGTTAGTATCACAGACAGCTGAATCACCACCAGATTCTCCTCCCTCATTAGCCAGAGTGAGAGGTAAGCTTGAGCAGAGACTTACAACACAGAGGTCTGAGGCTCGCATGAATGCTTCTCACAGGAACATCAGGTCGACCAGTCCAGAGTTTTAACAGGATGGAATGTTTCTAGGAATTAGATGATTGTTGCTGCTATATAATTTGTACTCAGAGGCTTGGAAGCTTGTGGAAGCAACAAGTCAATTCCCTGGATTGCATCCATGCTCCTGCTTGTCTTGAACTTTGCTCTCTTGACCCTTGGCTTTTGGACTCTGACTTCTGGCTACGGTTTGTGTTTAGGCTTTGACAATTTGGCATCTGTTTTGTATCTCCCGGACTTCTGACCTTGGACTGGCTTATTGGACTTTTGCCTGCTGAAGCCCCTGGGAACGTGACAGTCAGCTGTCATCAACAGCGTTATGCACTAATCTCCTGACTTAACAATTCCAGGCTTTGTAATGTGTCTCAACATGGTCTGAAATAGAGATGGGCACAATTCGCTTCATTCCATATCAGCGCAGCATCACAGGTGCCACACATTCCCTTCACCCACTCCTCCAGCCAGCTCCCTCCTTCACCAGTGCATGTGCACGGCTCCTCTCCTGTTCTTCGCTTGACTGTCTAGTTGCAGCAGGATCATGGATTTTGCTTCTCTGCCTCCTCCAGCAGCTGCCCACTGAGACAAGGAGGTGGGGCAGGTATTGCTGCTGCACAGCCTTTGAGTGATGCCGGAATGGTCAGGTGCCTGGGGAGGCAGGAAAGCCAGGCTGGCCACGGGCTTCTGCCCAGATTGGTGTGCCACTGCCACCAAAGGATTCCAGCGATGTGCAGAGCCCAGTTAGCAGTCTGGCTGGCCCAGGGTGGGGTAGGGGAATGGAACCCTCACCACCTGTGGTGCTGAACTTTTTATCTAATATGAATATGAACAATCCATGTCTGTTTACTGATATATTGCTTGCCTTGGATTTGGTATGTGCAAGAAGACAGTAAAATAATGAATATTGGTTCTAATTCCATTAGGGGAAAATTTATGACTTCAGTGATTTTCTTTATAGTGGGGAATTTGCTTTGTACTCCCTGTTCTTTTTTAAATCCAAAAAGAAGACAATTTAGAATTTTTGGCTGGTGATTATGGCAGTCAGATTCTTTCTCCCTCACATGTGCACTTATTGAAAGCATTTATGGTTATGGTCAAACAAAGACACATTGCTAAATGATACTCCTAGTGATGAAATCTGAAGGATTAAATAAAATGTGCCAAGATTCAAGCCATTGGTTCCGTGAAGTCTAATCTGCTTCTTCTGAGCCTTTTATATAACTTGGATCCAGTTCTCAAGGTATGTTGTTCTTCAGAGGTGTTTACAGAAATAAATAGACTTGGCAGTTAAGACACTTTTTATACCATTGAGTGAATCTTAATAAACCACAGTATTTGCCTTTTAACACATACCAACATCTGCAAAATGTTGTGTTGATAAGAACAGAGATTTTTAAAATTAAACTGTTTTGCTAGTGGTTGTTGTGGGTTTTCCGGGCTGTTTGGCCATGTTCTTAAGATTTTTCTTCCTACCCTTTCACCAGTCTCTGTGGCCGGCATCTTCAGAGGACGGGATTCAGAACTCTGTCTGTGCTCTGTTGCAATTTGTTGAATAGTTGAGTATTTATAGCTGTGGGATCAACAAAGGACTCAACAAAGCCTGGCTCCCAGCACTGAAAAATAAAACCTGCAAATGGTTGATGAACTCTACCCAGCCACCAGAACCAGTGATTACTGCACACAAAAGACCAGCTAACGACATCCATCAATCACAGTGACAGATAATCTTTTCCCCCCTTATCACAACACTACACCCACAACAAAAACACACTGATCACCATAATCACCCAATCTCCTGAAAAGGACAAAAGCTGATGCCACAGCTATAAATACTCAACTATCCAACAAACTGCAACAGAGCACAGACAGAGTTCTGACTCCTGTCTTCTGAGGATGCCGGCCACAGAGACTTGTGAAACGTTAGGAAGAAAAACCTTAAGGGCATGGCCAAACAGCCTGGAAAACCCACAACAACCACCAGATCCTGGCTGTGAAAGCATTTGAGAATACATTGTTTTGCTAGTATTCTTAGGCACACCTCTACAAAGAAAACATGTATATACAGTACAGTACTAGTGCCACTGAGGCTTATTGAGACTAATCCTTTTCTTTGTGTTACGTTAAAAAGATAAACACCTGCTTTGCTGTCAGACCTCTGAATCCCCAAATTTATCCATCACTTCATAACTGACCCATCTTCCAGGAAGCATAGCACAGCTTATATTATTTCCACAATAATACTATAAAGTAGGTTAGGTTGACAGTTGATAACTGTCTCAAGACTACCCAGTGAGCTTCATGGCAATGTAAGGCTTTCCATTTGAGTCTTCCAAATCTAAACCGAACATCTGGCCTACTGGTGGCAGCCAATCATCTGAGCATAAGGGGGCAAAGCATCACGAAGGAGAAGGCAAAACACTCCATGGTCAGGCCATTGTTTACAAGTAATGTCTACTACATTTTAAATGACTAGATGATCTCTTGGCCAGTCTGAATGTCAATATAGAGGCAGCTATATGATTTTTTTTTCCTGTTTACTGACTCCTAACAGAGCACAGCAGAGGAATAAAACTGAGACAGACCCCAAGGGATGGGCGACCAGGAATTTGGAGTAGTAGTAAGGAAAGGGTCCAGTGCAGGAAGACACAAAAGAAAATGGATTTAAAGAAACAAAGGCATAGAATTATATATTAGTGGACTTTCCTGCGTCCTTCAAGGCAGAAAAGACAATGCAAAGAGCACTCATAGACAAACAGAAGTAAAAAGGCAACATGGAATGAAAAGACACTTCTGTGGTGATGACTTGCAAAGTGTGCAATGTTTTTCTTTGGGCCTGCAAACAACACTGCATACATATGTAGCAAGTGCAAACTAGCTGCTCTGTTGGAAGAAAAAGGGATAGAACTGGAGCAGTGAATGGCCACACTTAAGGCTATAAATGAAGATGAAGAGTACATAGATAGAACTCAAGAGAGGCACTGAGGAAGGAAGAACAGTCACATTTATGAGTAAAAGAAGAAGATACTCTTCGCTAGTGGAACTGCAAAAGTGTCTTCAGATTCTTGAAAAGGAGTCTGGCAGATGGCATGTAGAGGAAGATATACAAGAGACCCAGCAGGGAGAAATGAGAGAGGGTGAAACTCAGCCAAGCAGAGTCACCGAAACCACACATTACAAAAAGAAGAAAAAAGTAGTTGTACTGGAAAACTTCCTCCTGCGGGGGATTGAAAGTAAAATATGCCAGGAAGATCCATGGGTCCACCAGGTATGCTGTCTCCTTGGAGGACAGATTAGATATGTGATGGAAGGATTACCACCACTTATAAAATCCATGGATGCCTATCCCTTTCTTCTCATCCACGTGAGAACAAATGTCCCAGTCAAGAGGAACTACAAAGACATCCCATCAGACTTTGAAACTCTGGGAAATAAATACAAGGACATTGGGGACCCTGAGAGTCTTCTCATCCATCCTACCAGTATTCAGAAGAGGAAGGGGAAGGGGAAGGGAAATACTCTGCATGAACAACTGGTTATAAAGGTAGTGCTGGCATGAGGGATTGCAGGGGTGGTGTTAGGAAGGCAAAAGCTAAGAATGAGTTAAAAGCAACAAAAAAGCTTTTTTTCAGGTACAGTGGTATCTCAACTTACGAACTTAATCCGTTTTGGAAAGGTGTTCGTACATCGAAAAGTTCGTAAGTCGAAGTACCATTTTCCATTGAAATGCATGGGAATGAATTTAATCTGTTCCAGCATTTCAAAAAATTACCTTTGGAAGTCTCAAAGGGCTTTCCCCCCGATATTGGAGGAAGCCCTTTGAGAGCCCTGAAGCCAAAAAGGCAGGGAGAAAGGGCAGGAAATTTGAATTTCCCGCCCTTTCTTCCTGCCTTTTTGCCATCAGATCTCTCAAAGGGCTTCCTCCGATGTCAGGGGGAAAGCCCTTTGAGACCTCTGAAGGCGCCGATCGCGGCGGCGGGGACCCCCAGGGAGGTCTCCCAGGGCTTGTCCGCCACAATGGGAGACCTCCTTGGGGGTCCCTGCCCCCGCGATCGGCGCCCTTGGAGCTCTGAAAGGGCTTCCTCTGATGCGCGAATCCATGCGCGAATCCAATTCAAGGGAGAAGAATATTTCAGTTGTCGTGGGCATGATTCTCTTCAAAGAACCCTGGGAATCCTCAGAAGTAATTTAGAAAAGCAAACAGAATTGAAATTAATATGTACCAAACATGTTAATATTTAACACAAACACTCCACAGGTTATCATAATTATTGGAATTCGGAACCTTTTGTATTAGGATTTAATATTTTAAAATGTCTCTTTGGGGCAACAAAAGGCTTCATATAAATCAGGATATTCTCTCTACTTTATCCCCCTTTAAAATGGTGTACTGGGGGGGGGGAATGCAGCTTCCCTGCACCAGCTTAGCTTAATATAAATGTGATTTGAATTCATTTTCCTTTATTGGATGTTATAGATGGGGGGGGGTATTCATATATGAATATCCCCTGCACAGGTGGAAATAATGAGGGTTGGACTGTCCACTCATGATTTTGCCGCTGCTGCCGGCTCTGCAGAGGCTTCCTATTGTGCCGTTCTCCTCAATGGATTAGCTATTCTGCAACCTAGCAGAGAGGCTTGTCATCCTGCCTCCTACCAGGACTGGGTAATCGACTGTAGACAACGGTGCAATAGGAAGCCTCCACAGAGCCGGCAGAAGCAGCAAAAACCCTCGTTATTTCCACCTATGCGCGGATATTTGTATTTGTGTATGAATACGAATACCCCTATCTCTATTGGATGTGTATTAAAGTTTCCCTGACTTTTCAAGTTTGCACCCTATTTTTCCCAAAGCAGCTAACAATAGCATATCCAAGGGAAACAGCTTGCCAAGCAAAACACAAAATTATCTCACAATAGCAGTACAACAATAATTTATCAGTAGTATTTCAGCATTTTATTTATTTATTTATTTATTTATTTATTTATTTATTTATTTATTTATTTATTTATTTAGTTAGTTAGTTAGTTAGTTAGTTAGTTAGTTAATTAGATTTCTACCCCACTTATCCAGAACAAAAGTCTACTCTGGGCAGCATTACAAATTTAAAAACAGTTAAACCAATAAACATGCACTATAAATCCAAGATGGTAAGATGTGAATTTCAGATACAGCAGGAGGAAAAGCCTGCACAAATAGCCAGTCTTGAGTTTGCTTCTGAAGCCACCCAGATAGGGAGCCAGGCAGATCTCCATGGGCAAGTTGTTCCAGAGGCGAGGGGCTACTGCCGAAAGGGCCCGGTTCCTCATTCTTTCCTTCTAGACCTCTCTCGGCATTAGGCCCCTCAGCTGCCCGGCCTGGCTGGAATGAGTGACTCTGGCAGAACTGGGTGGGAGGAGGCACTCTGCCAGATATTGAGGTCCTAAACCATTTGTATATAATCGTAAAAACTTTGAAATAACATGGAAATGAATGGACAGCCAATGCAAGGTGGCCAGCGTGGGGGAAATATGTTGGTACCTTTTCACCCCTGTAAGAAGTCTGGCTGCTGCATTTTGTACCATCTGAAGTTTCCGCATCAGTCTCAAAGGCAGCCCCATGTAGAATGCATTAAAGTAGTCTAATGTTGAGACTACAAGTACATGGACCAAAGTGGTGCGCCCCCCCCCATATCAAGATAGGGACATGGCTGGGCGATCCACCAAAGGTGGAAATGTGCAGAACGGACCACTGATGACACCTGGGTCTCCATGGTGAGCGCCAGGTCCAGATGTACACCCAAGCTGTGAACCTCACTCTTGGTGGTAAGAGTTACCCCGCCCAAAGGAAAGGGAATTTCCCAGACCACTGATGTCTGGGGTACCCACCCTCAGGACCTCCGTCTTGCCTGTATTCAGCTTCAGTCCATTCACCTGCATCCATTGCTGAAAAGACCCCAGGCAGCGCTCCACTGTTGTCGGAAAAAAGGAGATGTAGAGCTGAGTATCATCAGTGTACTGATGACACGAAGGCCCGGCATCCCCTGATGACCCCTCCCAGCGGCCTCGTATAGATGTTAAACAGCATTGGAGAGATAATCGAGCCCTGCGGAACCCCACAATTGAGGCTCCACAGGGCCAAGAAACTCTCTCTAATCTGCACTATCTGGAAATGGCCTCCACTTTTGATTTTTAAAAGGCTGCAAATTGGTCAGGTGAGATGCTAATGGGAGGCCAGTCACCATGACCAACTCTGGATAGATCGCGAACTATATGGAAAAGTTCTGCCTGCTGGTTGGAAGCTTCACTTATCCGAACAGCGAAGTAAGATCGTCTAGCAGCCTTTACCTTAGATTGGTAGAGGTGAGTCGCGATCCTGACAGCTATTTGATTATTTTCTGTCGGGTTCCACCTCCGTATGCGCTCTAGCCTTCTCCTAGTCTTGTGCATGCTTTTCAGATGTAATTGCTGCTCTGTTCAACAGCGCTTCCTCCCAAGGAGATGTGCCTAGGACTGGACTGTTATCTAGTAAAATCACAGAGCCAGTTAATACACAATGATAATAGACAACAGCTTTTCCTCATCTGGTGGTTTCCCAATGTTTTGGTCTACTGTCAACACTCCCCAGGTATCATGTCCAGTGCTCAGATATCATGTAGTCAAAAGACAAACTGAAAAGGCTTCAAAAATTTAGAGATGCCCTGTGATTTGCCAAAACACATTTGAAGCCACTGAAACTTATATTTCTGAGTAAACATACTCGGGATCACACTATAAATGTATTTTCTAAAATGTAATTCATGATACAACCCTCTTAAAGCATATCTTTCAAGGAATTCTCCTAGCAGACAACCAGAAGGAGAACAAAATGAGAGCCAATATGAACAAGGACCTCACAGAAACAACAGAGCCTGGGAATTTTGCTTTTTTGAATTGCAACTCCAGCCAGCAAGATTTTGAAACTGTGGAAATATTTAATGGAAAAGAATCTCTTAATAAATCCAATTTTTCAGCCTGGGGTAGTACTTCTCATGTAACAACAAGAGACTTTGGCGTACATTTCTGTTTTGAACATTGTGGAGAGGAGGAAGAAAACAATACCCAGAGAATGTACAATGTTTGTGTTGGACACTGAATATTGTGTGACATGCCATAAAAGGCCTGGATCTTACAAAATTCTGGGCCTTTTAGCCTTGATTCAGTGGGCAATACTGCCACAGATATCTATCTATCTATCTATCTATCTATCTATCTATCTATCTATCTATCTATCTATCTATCTATCTATCTATCTATCTATCTATCTATCTATCTATCTATCTATCTATCTATCTATCTATCTATCTATCTATCTATCTGTCTGTCTGTCTGTCTGTCTGTCTGTCTAAATAAGTATATATATTCGTTTTCTAAGCAATTTGAAAGATTTAACCTCCAGCAGGGATAGCTCAGTACAAATCAATTGAGGTGGTTCATTATCACCAGGTTCAAAACATTAGCAAGTAAAGAGATGAGGCCAGTCCATGTGCATATTGTTAGAACCCTTGTGCATGTCTTATTTCCCCTCACCCCCCAGAAGTAATCAAGCCAAGGCAAAGGCTTAACCTTTGCTCACTTGTATTGCTATTCTGCTTCTCAAGCTTTAAGTTGTAGCATCCAATTGCTTGCTGACTCTGGTGCTGTGTGTTGACCTGTGGATTGAGTGTGCATGCTGTTGCTGGGAAACTGAAACGGAGAGAGCGGGGAAATGTTGCAGCTTAAAGAGGCTTTCAGAAAGGTTGCCTAGTTTTAACAAGACTTGTATTATGAGGAGAAAGGCTACTTGGTAAGGGCCGTCATCCTGGGTGCTCATACCCAGGAATTAAGCACATGTAAGGCAGATGGCTAGAAAGAGAACCTTCTTCCATTCCTGCAAAGGCTGATTGAAGGCAGGCCTAGAACTGTGTGGCAGAAGACAGGAATGCATTTAGAGCAAAACAGAATGTTTTCAAAGATAAATTATTAAGAGTGCTTTTCTCTGGAAGGGTCTGGAAGTTCTTGGATTATTTCTTTATTAGGTTGTGTCCAAGAGGAATAAGCTTGTCTATAAGCACAGCTAATTTAGCAATGCCACACCCATCTTTTTGGTGTGACTGTTACTGTTAAAATTTGCAAAAGTGGAGCTGTCTCGGTCAGTTGCAGAAAAACAATCACATTTTAAGTTTGGACATAAGCCTCCAGGGAGTGTAGCCTGCTGCAAACCCACAGCTACAGTCCACAAAGGCTTATGCCAGGATTTTTATCCTTGTTAAATGTATCTGACTCTTCACTAGGTGTATCTCAAATCTTTCTTTAATTAGCAACTGTTAGTGTTTATGTGACGTTCAGCTACCTCCTGAATTTTCTTCTATTGAGTCAGGGTACACTGGTGAGAGAATGGAGTTGGTTACAGCCATGTTCTTGGTCACTGCTGCAGTTTGCTGTTCTTTATTTTGTTCGCCAGAACATACTGCCTTTGAAACAAGACCTGCTGTCTTTTTATGAGGTGAGCTCTGGACTCAGATTCTACCTAAATAGGCCTAACTCCTTGAAGGAAAATGACAGCATGAAAACACTATGGACTTTCACTGCTGCCTTTCCAGTGGGCTGTTTGGAAGGTGCTGTCAGCCAGAATCCTGTTAGAACATATCACGCATACAGGAATAGTCACATTAATGGTTCCCTTTGGCTGGATGTCTGGGCCATGACTGCTTGCCCACTGGTTGTGAAAACAGTCATGTGACTGATACTCTCTCCCAAAGTGAGGAAACTGCTTGTGTAATTAACCTTGTGTGTGTGGTTTCTCCAAACAGGCTTCTTGCCCAAATCTTCGTGTCATTGTCACTTCATCACCACTTCTCAGAGAACAACTAGCAAAAGGAAATGAAATCACAGTACTAGAAATGATGAAAGAACTCAGGACCAAACGGAAAATTACAGACAACCATCATTAAAAGCTGGAATCCATTAGTGTTCCAGAAACATGATTTGGGCAGATTTTTTTTTGATAAAAAAAATTAGGGATGCAATGTTTGGATTTCTTAGACTACAGATCTCATAATCCTCCCTTCTGGTAGTTCTACCTGACAGATGTACACTTTGAAGTTACCTACATGTGGCTCACTTGAGAGACAAGCCTTAATGGCAAGGCTTTGAGGCTAAGCTAGGCCTATCTTTCCCAAAACATCCTGTTCCTGCCCCAGTGCTAGCTGGGAGCTTTTTTTCTGAACAGGAAGCTAGGCAGAGTTAGGCCTATTTCAGCCTCAAAAGCTTCCAGCAGAAGTAGAATTCTTAGAATGGGACATTATGACATTTTGTTACTGTTGCTAATATTGTATTTGTAATGCTTACTGTTAGAGATGGGGAGAGGTGCCTGAGCGATTTTTGTAGGTGAACTGCAGAGTATTTTCCTGAATTTTTTAACAGCATAATGTAACAATAATGGTGGACCATTACCAATGGGCAACATAGCAGATTACTTCCCTGAATGACATTAATGCTAATAGTGAGGCCTGGTGCCCAAGCAAAGTAATAAGCAACTCCACAATGAATGAATGAATGAATGAATGAATGAATGAATGAATGAATGAATGAATGAATGAATGAATGAACAAACGAACGAACAAACAAACGAACAAAGTTAGTTGAGAGATGATGGGAGGAAAACATTTCCCCCCCAGTTTACTGTTAGAATAGCAATAAAAACTGGAGGAGGAGGAGGAGAATAACTGTTGGACAGCACAGTAGTTTAGTATCTGATAGTAGAGCCAGAGGCTGAGAGTTCGATTCCCTACTTGCCTCCTTGATGGACTTGATGATCCAGAGGGTCCCTTCCAGCTCTGCAGTTCTAAGAGTCGAAGAAGAAGAAGAAGAAGAAGAAGAAGAAGAAGAAGAAGAAGAAGAAGAAGAAGAAGAAGAAGAAGAAGAAGAAGAAGAAGAAGAAGAAGAAGAAGAAGAAGAAGAAGAAGAAGATTTTGGTCAAGCTTTCATATTCATGCGAGAGTTCTGCTGACCTGAGGTTGCTTCCAGTAGAATCTGGAAGGCTTCTATCTCTACCAGTTAAAAGAAATGGTACACTTATTTTTGTCCTTTCCTCCTGAATAGTTTATTTCTGATTTTGTTTCTGAAATGAAAAATAAAAGACTGAGAAAATGGAAAAAATGGTGGGGAAGCAGAGGAAATTAGAAATGAAGACAGTATTTTATCAGTCCTACTGCCAAAATGGTAAATGAAGCACCATGATAAAAGCTGTGTTTGGAAGCACCCATCCATTCCACAGTTTTTCAGAAAAATCTATCTCTTCTTGCCACTGACTGGTGGTAGTGCAATATTTTCTTTTTCTCTAACTCTGAATGTATATGAAGGTCTCATTTGATGTGTGAATTTTGAAACAGAAACTAGATTGAAGGGGAACAGGATGTATACCTCCCTCAACTGCATGCATTGATGCTAATCTGGATCAGAATCATACACAGATAAAATGAAAGAACAAGAAATATAGGTCTGAACTTTGTCATAAATGTTTTACATAGTGTGGCGTTTAACCCAAAAGCTGTAAACCTACTAACAGAAATACAGTTTGTTCCTCATTTTCAGAGAAGACCATTTTCATTTATCATTTAGGAGGTAAGAGATGAATAAGTAGTAAAGGTTGATACCTAGTATATTGGATACAGTGAGGGATTAACACTCAGGAGGCCTGGGTTCAAATTCCTGCTCAGTCATGGAAATTCACTGGGGGCATGGAACTAGAAAAATCACTCCTTAAATGTTTCACTTAGTTTGAATACCCTATTAGGGTCACTATAAGTTGATTCTAATGTAATGCCCCTTAACAGCAGTTGAGGTTGAGCACTGGCACACTGATGGACGCATGGATGACCAGTTGGCTCGATACGAGCTTTGAAGATACAGGAACAGTGGGGGCAGGTAAGCTCATCCTGAACTTGTTGGAATGCTACACCCCTGCTTTCTCATTTCTTTGTAGATCCTTGATTCTTTTTATTTCAAAAATTTCAGCCCCTTGTTTGACACCCTTTTGCCAGAGATTTCGGTCTTGATCCGGTCAGCATTTTAATTGACAGGATCAATGTTAAATTCCTTCATAGTTGTCTTAAGTTTGTCTTTGAATCATTTCTCCCCCGTCCACCATGCACTCAAGTACCTGTAGCAAGCTCTCCATAGAATATATATTTTGGGGTACATGGATACACACAAACAGCTGTGACTGAGTCCCTTTGATCTTGGGGAGTTCTATTCAGTGGTGTCCATCCAGCAGCAGAATGGACACACTTGGCAGAATTGATTTCCCAGGCCACATGCAGATTTCATACCTCCAGTGTTGCTCTAGAGGACTGAGAGACCTATTGAAGCTAACTAGTGTCATCAAATCAGATTACATATTTCTGATAGCATGCCATTTGAAGCTAAATCAAATTTGTTTTCTAGAAATGTAATTTAAGCAGATTTTCATGGGGGAGCAATCAGACTTTCAAACAAAGCTTGTGTTTACTTCCCAGTGAAGAATCAGAAAGCAAAGCAAGTTAGCTGAAAACGATGGAGGGTGTCAATCTCTCCTTTCATGAAAAAACAAGCACCTTGAAAGCTCTCTTTGCTTAATCTGTTATAAAGTATAGTTTGACAAGTAGATATGCCAAGGAGAATGCAGGAACAGAACATTTTATAGCAGGGAGGAAAAGAATACTTCAGTGCCACTGGATGTTGCTGAGTGTGGCTCACTGCCAGAAAATCGAGTACAGGATTGTAATGTTACAGACCAATACTGTGTATGTTTACTCAGATATTCATTAATGGGTCTTGCTATCTTGTGAATATTTTGAAGCACAGCCTAAATAATGAACATCTTGCTATGCCCTAATTTATCTGGGAAAATGATAATTGGACTAATCACGCTTAACCATCACAGCAGAAACAGCAGTGACTCAATATGTGCAGAGACATGTTCATTTCCATGTGAAAGTGGAAGAAGGTGGAGCTTTATATATTTTTTGAAATGTGCCAAAATGTCATGACCCAGACAATAAATTCAAGGTTGCTTAAATTTCATCCTTAAGAATGTTACATTTGTAAGAGAAATAATGCTTTTCTTATTATTTTTTTCTTTGACATAGGATACATCCTTTGAGAACAGAAACAGAATGAAGGAAAATGGTGGCAAAAAATAATATTGTGAACTCGAGTTTGCAGTTGGTTTTTCTAGGCTGCAGAATGCATATGGAGCAAAGCTGGGAATGAAAAGCAGATGTCTTGGATTGTGGTCCAATATCTTAAACTTATCTGTGATACGGTATTCTCCTGTTTATAAAATGGAAACATCTGTAGTTTTTGCTGTAAGTAGACAAAACTTGGGTGGATGTTGTAATGGAAATGTAGCAAGGAGAATGGATATAGCCATGAATTGTTAGGGCATGAGTGAAACCTAGAGCCCTCCATCTGTTTGTGAACAACCCCTAGAGGTCCCAAACAAGATGTCAATATGAGAAGATTATGAGACTTGAATTTGAAACCTTTGGACAGTCAGTGGTTCCTCATCTCTTTTTGTTCGTCCACACACATTTGTGGTATGAGGATGCAAAGGATATAGTCTGTGGCAATTTAGGAGAGCAGACGTATGTAAAATAACATTTCAGAGTAGCAGTAATTGCTGATGAATACACAGTTATCTTAATATTACTGAGTAAATTAACACCTGTAGAGTGACAGGAAGCCATTGCCTCTGTTCAAGACAAACAGAATGGAATTCTTTGATATACATTTCAGTTCTTCAGTTTCACACTATAATCAGAGGATTCTGTCTGGAGGATTCTGACTGCCATGGTCCAAAAAAGGAATTTTCAAAAGTTCTAAAAATTTGACATCCTTTTGTTTCAGGGTGGCCTCTTTAAAATCAGAGTGACTTGACAGGTTGAAATGTTCTCCATCTGTTTTCTGAACAGTGATATTTCTTGCGTTGAATTTTGTGTGTTTACCTTCTTGCATTGGAAGTGGTCTGCTTTTCTTTCATATAAAAGCAGAAGGACATTGCTAATAGTTGTTTTAGGATGAGTTGCAGCTGGAAACCCTTTTAAATTTTGGGAGTCTTTCTCAAGAAGGTGAAGAAAGTACATTGAGAGGTTTTTCTTTTTTTGCACTTAGATGTATGAATAACCTGTTGGTTTTCACTAATTTTTGTCAGTTGCTATTGTATTGACAAATAAGAGCATAATCCTAACTACTGGTATGTGGGCACCCCATACTAAACTTTGTTTATTATATCATATCATATCATATCGTATTGTGTTGTGTTGTATTACAATACAGTCACATTTTCAGTAAAGCTGGAAAAAAGTGACAGAATGTCCATGAACACTACAAGACTATCACCCTTGTTATATGCCTCTTGTTAAAAATGGCATTATTTATTTGTATGACATGAAAAAGGGAGGAAGAATGTAATCATTGTAATTGTCTGGATTATTAGAACCTGGTCCAGCTCTGGAATAAGACCACAGATCTATATGTTATGGATTGCCTTGTTTTCAAGGTCTTAAGCACCATTTCCTTTTTTCTTTCTTTACCAGTGTGTACCTTAATTGATGTAGGTGATTTCTGACTGTGCTTACTCAGGTACTTTGTATGCAAACTGTTACAAAAACTGTGAGGAGTGAAATACAGATGGATATTCTGAGCCTTTTAGGAATTTTTCAAATCCGCTCTGCTTAAGCAATGCATAGGCGATTAAATGGAAATTGTACCTACAGCCTTGTATGACCCTCACACCATAATACCACACAGATGATTCTTCAGAACGAAAAAGTGCACACAGCTCTTTAGTCCTCTGGGACACACATACTTGGATTTAAGTCTTCGGTTATTTCATAACTGCACTAATCCTTTTCTTAGAGACTGGAGCCTGACAAGCCACTGTGGTTGGGAAGACCTTGTGTACTGAAACAGGTCACTGCAGTCTTTGGAACATTCAACAAGAGTTTGTTGCATTTGTTCGAGGAAGATATTTACAACCTAGTTTCTTGCACCCCATGGTTTACGTGTCCTGACCTAAAGGACTGAAGAAGTGAACTTCATCATTGATAAGTTATTTTTAATTACTGCTAGATGAATTCCCTATTGAACTCTTTCCCCTGACATAGTTGTTAGAAGTTGTGAAAAGATGTCCTGGACTTATAATATAATGAAATATGAATTACCTGTTCTGAGTGGGTTTGCAAGTACCATATCTATGTCTATTGACCTGGCACTCTTCATAACATTCCTCATTTTTTAAAAAATTAAGCACATCTCTACAGAGCATTCACTCAGTTCAAAACTAAGCAGGCGTTTCATTGCTTGATTCTGCTCTAGAAAGCATCCAGAGCTTGGAAACTTATTGTTAAACAGTAATTAGATACAGTTATAGTATAAAGGCTCCCAAAAGTAATTAGTTAGTGAATGTTATAGGCTAGCATTCTGCTTGTTTTACTGTGTATTTAATGGTGTGCTTTGTATGTGCCTGTAGCTTTTCTGCTGTTTGAATATGAGGGCATTCGCTATCCCTTTGTGCAAGCAGAAAGCCCCATTGCTTTGAATGGAGTGATCTCTGGCTTATACATTTCCAAGCTGGAGATCTTACAGAGCAATGAAATTGCAGAGGCATCACAGTTTGAAATCCCCCAACAGGATACTGCCCACAGTTATGTTTTTAAAAGTAAATCTTTACTTTTATAATTCCCAAAAGTAATGCAGTACTTACTTTGAGTTACTTTAAACTACTGGTCCTTTGCTATAAAAGACACTGTCCTCCTGGTCTCAGAGTACTCATAAACATGTTCAAACCCACCCATAAGCTCAAACATAGGTTGCAGGAAAAAAAACGACGTCATTGAAATCCTCCTCCTACTGATAATTATCAGGGTCACATCAGGTGGAGAGGAGAGTTTAGGACTTCCCTCCCCTTCTCTGGTTCTAATAGAAAAAACGGCTTTAATATTACCTCTTGCTTGGTGGGGTGTATATTGGGGAATGTTGGTTATTTCTTTTGGTAGGATATGAGGCAGAAAACAATGACACAAAAAGTTGGAGAGATCAATTCAGTCTCATCATCACCCAAGCTCCGACTTGTTTTCTTTTGCGTACAAGCTAGACTTTGTATGATAAAATCATTCTAGAAATGTTTAAGGTAGAAAAAGATATATTTACTTACAGTTACCATCTGTACTTACAGTCAGAAGGAAAAAGGGTTAAAATGGAGTCTCCAGCATGTGGAAAACCTTGCATGCTTGTTGCTTAGATGATGGCCATAGAGAAGAAGAGAGGCTATCGGCAGAAACAGACAGTGGGAGCAAGCAAGCAAGCAAACAAACAAACAAACAAACAGGAAGAGGGGGCAGAGGCTTGCTTCAAATATCAGAGGTGGGAAAACAACTTTTAAGTTAATGGCAAAGGAAAATCACATTAGACTGATACTCAGTGTTAGTGCATGTAAGATTGCTGTTATCCCAACTGTGTAATCCTCCACTGGCATATAATTGGCCCTAGAAGAGAGGTCTTTCCCATATTCCTTTAGGTCTTCCTACTGTTTTTCAGACAGAAACTGAAAATAATTTTCTTTGAACAGGCCAGGAATAAACTAACCTAGTTGTTTCAGCATTGCTTCAACATATTTCAGCATAGTGGAAAGGCCCTGGCCAGGTGACTAGTGTTTATATGCAGCTTGCTGCCCAGATGCCAGAAGTCATTGAAACAGAAACATTGCTTGCAAGCAAATATTTATTGCACATACACCCTCTCCAAATCTGGTCTGATTGGACAGTCTGGTTTTGGAGAGTCTGGGTTGAGAGAGTTTTTACCAAGACTGGAAAACAGGCCTGTTGGTCCACAAAATGAGTTCCTGTCCTTCCGCACGCTCCCCCTGGACCGTCAGTGATCTCCTAATAAGGTCATTTCGAGACACTCCATCTCTTTTTTGGATTCTTTTCTGCAGTTTTAACAGCCTGAATCTTGATGTAGTCCACAGTCCTTCTGCTCTTTAACCAGATCAGGCTGGTCTGCTTTGGGCTTGTCATGATGCAGGTCGAATCATGATGATTTGGTTTGGTATCCACAATCCAAATGAAGCAGACGCACAGCATTGCAATGTGACACAGAAGTTACTTCAGCTGTTCAGGAGTAGGCAAAAGCTGGTGGGGACCATCACAATTAGCAGTGAATTCCCTTAGTCAAACTTGCTTGACTTGGTTATGCATAACTGGCTGTAATCCTGTTGTGCAGTTATGCAAATGCCGTAACGTCTAGATGCAAATTGCTGTAGGTTATGGAATCTCAATAGTCATCATCTGTTGCACACTGAGATGTGTAACTTGATATGTAACTGATAACCTCTGTGGAGATTTCTTAATTTACAGTAATTTACTTTTAACAGTTATGCTCTTCGCATAACTGCGCAATAGGATTTCATCCACTGTGTCTTTTAAGCAGGAATATAAATTGGTGCATTAAGTAAGGATGAAGTTGAAGGATGGGGCATGTTGCTGCGAATAATGCACACATTGATAGACTTTAAAAAACAAACAAACAGGGATGTCTAATAAGTTATTTGAACCCAAAAACTTGGCATTCAGCACAAACAGATTCTTGTGGAAGAATGAATATTCATGCAGTAGGCTGTTGGGTACCCTCAAAGGGAAGTAGCTGGATGTTTCTAATTACAGTACTTTTTATCATTTCCACAAGATCACTTACATGAAGATATTTAACTTCCAGTCATTCACTTGGTCCCCCCCCCCGCCAACCTATGACTTTAATAAGCAGGGACAGAGTTCACTTTGTGAGTGAAGAGACAGCTAGCAGCTTTTTCCTTCAGCTATGTTGCCCTTTATGTTAATTAGTGTGCTATAAGAGGCTAGGGGATTCTTAACTTTGGATCACAATAGAGAGGAACAAAAGTGACTAGTGAATTCAAGACACTGATTGCCTTCTTCATGGAAAACAATTTGTGGAAATCAAATTCAAGGACAGCTTTTGACTAGGCAGAATAGTGGCAGTGCCAGAATTGCCAGGGCTGCTTAGGCTTTGCCAAGAAAGAGGGGGATTCTTTAAAAAATTAGCATCTGCTGATCTATATGTGTAAATGAAAGTTTAGAAATGATAATTAGATGAATAGAAATCAGATAAACAGAAATACGAACATATTTTATCATAGTGGGAATGCTGCGGCCAGGTGAATATTCTAAGTCTGCTGCCCAGATATTAAAAGATGATGGGCAACTTCAGAACCCTTGATCTCCCTTCTTATGATTCTGTATCTTCAAATCAGACTCAGAGTGGGCTGACCCTCAAAGAGAGCATGTCTTCTAAGTCAGGAATCTCTTTTCTAAGGCAAGACATTGACAGCCTAGCTGTTGCTCTGTTGCTGATTCTGTAACAAATGAAGAAAAATAAGCCCACCTCCCCAGTTGTAAAATGTGGTTAGGTTTCATCTGAAAACCAGCTAATGCGAAATGATCTGCTAAACTATGGTTAGGCAACCTTTGGCTTTTTAGATGCCTTGGCTTACAACTCAGTCTTTGGCAAGTGTGACCAGTATTAAGAGATTTTATGATTTGTGGGGTAAAACATCTGGAGGGCCAAAGATTCCCCTGCACTAAACGATACCACCTAGGTTTAGTCTAGTACTGTATGTGTTAACCCATGAAGAAAAAGAAAGAAGGAAGGAAGGATGAAAATCCATGAAGGCTTCTTAAAACTTCTGTTTTCACTGCTTGCAAGGAGCTAGACATGCAGAACTCAAACATCTGACAGGTAAACAAAGAACAAATTACAACAACACATATTTAGCTGTTCAGCTGTGTTCAGCTTGATAAGATGGCAACGGTGCCCATTTTGATATAGAATGTTCTTAGGCAACCTTCATAGAATAGCAATGGGCATAGTGAGTGGCCCTTTTGTTGGCTTTATCATAGACCTGGTCCTCTTTTCTAACGTCTTTTGTTGTTTTATATTTGTTGAAACTTTTAGATGGACCTCACGTGAATGAGATTTCAGGCAGCCCACAACAAGTCCCTGTTACAGAGGAGACAAGTCTAGGCACACAGACATCATTCTAGTAGCCAGTTTCCTGAACTGAAAAGAGCCCTACAGGATCCCAGACTCCAAAAAGCCTGGGCAGATGCTAGCCAGTAACTGTGTAACTTCCCCAAGGGAACTGGCACACAGACCTCCTGTTTTTTGAAACAGTTCTTCTCAGAATAAACCAAAGCACTGTTCAGGCATGCTTAGTCATCTGTCTTGCATACAGTCTCCACAAACAGTGGGGTCTCAATTCTCCTAGCTCACCACTTTTTGTATGAGCAAAGTTATGATGGAAGGGACAGGACTAGAGTACCCCTCTTCTTGCATGTTGAGTGACTACACTTGGGAACTTCTGAATAGGGTTTAAGTATGCCAGGTGACACAGCAACACAAGATGGAGCTGAGGTCTGCCTGTCTCCCTTTCCAGTGTGGTCCTTCTCTTCCTTCTTTCCCCTTCAAAACTAAGTGCCATGAAAAGTGTAATGGGTAGCACAGTGGATGCACAAGGCTGTGGCTGCATTTCCTCTTGGTGTGTTAGTGCCCTTGAAACACTTGTACGGTGTAGTGGTTAGAGTGTTGGACATGGAGAACCAAGTTTAGCACACCATTATGTCATGAAACTCAGTGGGTGATGTGAAGCCAGCTCTTTTTTCTCAGCCTGATCTACCTACCTCACAGGGTTATTCTTATGATAAAGTGGAGAGGATGAAAGTTAGATATGTCCCCATAAATTTAATGGATGAAAGGCAGGATATAAAAGTAGCCTATTAATACACTCAAAGGAGGTTTGGAACTGGTAAAATCACTCTTTAGATATTTCACTTATCTTGTAAGCCCTATGAAGGGTTGATATAAGTTGCTTTCTACTTGATGGCACATAAACAGAAATACAACATAACCAATGAGAGGCACACAAGAATACAGTGGCAATATTGTGTGGCAGATCAAATCAACATTCTACACCAATTCTAAAAAAGGGGCAGCACAAGTAAAAAAACATCATATCTTTTAATCTGTCCATTGGATCAGCACCAAATTTGGCATAGTTGTAGCAGACAGTCTGCTCTTGTTCTACCTAGAACTTGGGGATGTTTGGACAAAAGGTTTTGTAGTTATGGGTTTTTAAAAGTAAAAGTGTTTTACTCCCCTATGTAGAAATAGGCAACTCCCTGCTACTCCAGATTTACCTCATCTCACATAAATCAGAAAGACCAATCTGGCATTTCTTGAAAGAGAATTGAATTTACTTATTACAATCGAGTGACCTGCCCACAAAACATATCCATGGCCAAAATATACAAAATGCAATTTAAAAAGTGTACAACCAGTTCATAAAACATGTTATATAGCTAAAATATACAAAATGCAAAGTATACAACAGATAATTAATTGTGTACTAGTTGTAAAATAGGGGGAGAATAAAATACAGCATTTTTATAGCTTTCCTTTGAACCATTGGATTGTCTAGGGCAAACTGGTTTGGATGGGGTATTTGGGTTATACGAGGGAGTCCTTCCTACATGTTTGTAAAGATTTGTAAACATTTGAAAGAGAATTTTTGCCCCTCCACTTATTTTTTTTAATTTGGAAAGAACCAAGACTATGGAGGCTGAAATACTGGTCCTCAAACAAGACTTTTCAAATGGGATAAACAGTGATTTGTGGTATAGGCTTGCGAGGAAGACCCCTGGCTTCAGCAAAAACTCATGCTGGGAGGAGGTGGCTGGGCAATGGAAATATCAGAAGAGCTGCAAATGATACAGCCCAAACTAAAAGAAACTAGTGTCAAAACTGAGCTTAGTTTAAATAAAGGAGCAGTCCTCCAGAAAGGGTGCAGTCCCAGAGCAAGTTTCTGGCTTACCATTTTGACAGCTGGCAAGGGATTGTGAAACTATCTCTGTCTTTGTTTCTCTCTCCCCTTCCATGGCTACAGATAAAGCTTACTTACTCTCCCTATTCCTTTCCTTTTGCAAGATGTACGTAGCAACCACTGTCTCTCTCCGTCCACCCCTCCCCTCCCTGTTATTATTCTTTTGAAAAGAGTGCAGCTCAGGAACCACCAGCAGGTTTCTGTCTGTCTCTCTTTCCCTCTCCCTTTGTACTCACTCTATTGAGTTGCTTTTTGTTCGATACATTATCTGCTTCTTGCTTTCTCATGCCTTTCTCTTCCTCCCATGTGCTGTCTTTCTTTTCACCTTATGCAGTTTGCAAGCTGTAGCTTTCCAGACAAAAGGTTCTTAGAGTTCTTATTGGAAATTGTTGAGAAATTCCCCACCCCAGTCTTATTTTTTCTTCTCTCCATTTGCTTTCTTATTTGCTTACTGAATTTCATAGGACTCCTTTCCAAATAGGAAATTGGCTCCCTGTCTGGGGAAATCTAAACACTGAACCTGTCAATCAGGACCCAACTGTCAGCCAAGAGGTGAAATTTTTAACTCTTTCCTGGCCAAAAGGGCTGTTTAGGATTCATGCTTGCAAGGCGATGCTGTGTCTAGTTGTGGAGAACACCCAAAAAGACTATAGAGAAAATATTTGGAAGCTAGCTTGTTTAACTTGAGAAATTCAGACAGTCCAATTCTTTTGTTTTGTGGTTGGGGGTTCAATGAGGAATAATGTAACAAAGCTGTTGCCATTTTTTTCCTTGTCTGTGGCATGTCTGCACACTGGGCAGAGCTTGCAAATGATATTTTTATTCTTTTCTCTATTATTTTTATTCTATTATTTTCATGTTTATATTATATATGATATATATTCTCTTCCTAAGGGAGGTTATAATAGAACTCCTGGTCTTCTTGGATTTATAATTTTATATAAAAAACCGTTGTTAACCTCCGGTTTGCCAATCTTTTTACAGTATTTTAAAAGACAAGTTTCTACACCAACTTATTTGGCCTTTTGTTGGCCTTTTTTATTTTAAAAGGAAAGTTTATAGACCCTCTAGTTAGGACATATTTTGGAAAACATAGAGATAGCAAGTTACTAGACCTTTTGGGCCTATATATTTTTTCAGATTGCCTACTCCAAAGAAAATGGTGGAAATTAGAGTGTAGCTACATTACCTGACAGGTTAAAAGATGTGTTTGCCTCTTCTTTGTACATCTTGCACTCCCTCCCACATCTGCCTCATCATTTTGTTAAGTCCAAAACAACCCTTCAAAGTACAGTATTTTGACACAAAGGGACTTCAGGCCCATATTAGCTGTTCTAGATTCTGCCCTCTAGATTCTGATCACATGATCATTTTCTGGAATCTTCTAGCTTATTCTGCATGAGGGATCATGCGTTTGAAATTTGTGTGTAGTGTATGTATACTTAAACTTCCATTTTAACAACCAGGAAATTCAATTCTTTTAAAAAAAACTTTCAGTGTATAAATGTGGGATATTGTGCTTCTGTATCCATATTTCAAAATGCCATGAGGAAAAAAGATGCCAAGCTTTACCTAAGTAAGGGCAGATTGTATGTTTACACCACTGATGTCAGCAGTCAGAATGGTCTACAGAATACTCTTTGGTGCTCACTACCATTCACAAGGAGACTCCAAACAAGGGAAAATCCCAGGGCCTGACTCCTTATGTCATCAGCTAACCACTTCTCACCCAAGCACGAAACAATTGTCAGGGCTATTTTTCAGCAAAGTTTCTGAGTATCTGTTGCTTGGAAAATAAGGCTGATAATCAAGGGCTGTGATTAAACCACTGCTTTGGGGGACAATTGACAGGGGCTTATTCATCCAGATGTTCAGTCATACTAATAAGTAAATTGGCCCTTGAACTGATTGCAAATGTATGTGGAGAGAAGTGGCTTTGACTTCACATTTCAGATCTTGGATTTTGCAGATTGAGAGAATATAATACTTTCTTGTCATCTGCATCAAGAACTTCCTTTTCTTTGCTGAAGGATGGTATCAGCTGAACAAGTTTGGTACTGCTGATTTTGCTTTTGAATCTGAGGTACTGCCAATGTTTGAAACACAAATCATAAATTCTGGTATTAAAGACAAGGCTGAGAGAAAGATTGACAATATTTGCTGCTCCATTCACCTTGATGTAGAGCAGCAACTCAGCACATACAGATAGGTGGAGGCAATCCTGAACTTGATTGAACATAATTTTTTTCAGTCCAAAAGATACAGCCAATCAAATGCCCTAATTTAAGCCATTTCACTTTCCTCCCAAAGGTTCAAAATACCGAGTAAGCATCATTTTGCAAAGAAGGATCCACTTTTCACATGTCAGAGAATGATTTAAAATGAGGTTTTGCAACAAATATCCATAACTTTCCTTTAGGTGGAGGCGTTGTGATCTACTCTTGAGCATGAAAGAAAACGGGCCCTGATGGATCATGGCTGGGACTTCGTTTTCAATACAGATGGCTAGAAATCAACTGTACCAGGTTTGAAGGTGGGGCAGAAGCATTCCAAATTAATGTAAATTCCTTGGGGGTTAATAGTCCAGTACCTTCCGGCTGCACAGACATGTACTTGAGTGTGTACAGTTGATCTGACAAATACATTTCTTCTAGGCATTTTGATTAGTTTGTGACTCCAGTCAATAGATGCCTAGAGAACAAGTTGAATAAATTGCTTTATTTGTGTGGTTAGCTAATGAAATAAGGAGTCAGGCCCTGGGATTTCCCCTTGCTTGGATTCTCTTTGTGAACGGGAGTGAGCACAAGAGGGTATTCTGTAGACCAGTGGTTCTTAACCTTTTTGAAAGAAACGCCCCCTTGAGCCATTGAGGAAGTTATCATCGCCCCCCTCCCCTTGATGATTGATTGATTGATTGATTGATTGATTGATTTACTTACTTACTTACTTACTTACTTACTTACTTACTTACTTACTTACTTACTTACTTATTTATTACACTTAAATCCAATGACCCCTGAAAACAAAATTAAATTCCAAGAAAATGAAATGCCCCCCCAAAAGTAACATTTAATGATTCAGTTGCAAGTGAATTTTAAGACGCAAAAAGAAATATAAAAAGGTCATAAAAACCAATGCAGGAACTAAAAATTTCAAGACAAAAAGTCTGAAACTAAATTAAAATTGGAGGAAAATATATATTCATGCACACTGTAAAAAGGCTGCAGCCATCTTCACAGGTTTGGCTTGCTCCAGTGCCCCCCTACCGCCCCCTCCTGCTCCAGTGCCCCCACGCCGCCCCTTTTCATTCTACCGCCCCACTGAAAAATGAAATCGCCCCCTGGGGGGCATTATCGCCCACGTTAAGAACCACTGCTGGAGACCATCTGGGCTGCTGACATCAATGTCGTCAACATTCAGGCTGCCTTTTGCTAGGTGAAGCTTGGCATCCTTTTTCCTGCTGGCAATGTGGGCATGATATTGTGTGCCACTATCAGGCCATTTCCTGGTGTTGCTGAATTGTGGATACAGAAGTACAACAACCCACATTCATTAGCCAAAGGTTTTTAGAAGAACTGACTAGTGAACAATAGCAATTAAACAATGGTTCAGTGGGATTTCAGGAATGCCAGCTGACATTCGTGACTGCAAATTAGACAGGATGTTTATTAGCTCTGGAGATTCCTGTTAAATTTGTTCAAGTTACATCAAACTTCTAAAGAAACAGTAAGCATGTATCTAATTACCATGGAAGCAATTCCTAATGACGAGCAGCTAACATTTTCTTTGCTGTTGCTTCTGAATTAGATGGGTTTGCACATCAGTGAGCTCTTGAACCACTTTAGAGGAAATATCTATCTATCTGTCTAAACAAGTCATTTCCAAATAGAATGAAATTGCAGAAATAAAGACCTTAGAGATTCTTTAAGGCTTGTCTATTCTGGTGACTGACTTCTCTGTCCACGCAATCAAAAACCCAATGCTAACTGGAGCTGGAAGCTAAGCAAGGTCCTTCAGGGCCAGGGGCTGCTGTGTAATGACTTTCTGATTTAGAAGATGAACTGCACAAACTGCTCTCCAGAACAGGGATGGATTTTAATATAAATTCAAAAAGTGACTTTTGTTCCCAAAGAATGAGGATCTGTTTGACACAGGAGGGTGCATGGGACATTTTGTTTTTTTTCCTCTGAGAGGCTGGCATTCCAGAACTAACACTGCCATACTTATGAGAAAAAGAAACCACAATGTCACATTTGTTCAGAAATATTTCCGTCAATGGGGGAAATGAAAAAGGGATCAGTTCTTCCTCATACACTAGCGTGATACCTGCCACCTGATTTAAAGAGCCTGGAGAATGTGTAACCCCTTTTCCATAGCATGGCTGTTTCCTGATGAGATATACACCATCAGATAGAAGTGTATATGAATCATTAGACTAAAAGAATACTGGTCCGCTGAAGAGCTGCGTAAAGATTGTGTTCAATCAAATCAAATCAGATCAAATCAAATAAACGTCTGTCATTAAACAATTTTACATAATGCATATAGACATCAATAGGCAGGCAGACAGGCAGGTGCATGCACTCATGCACGCACACACATGCATGGACACACATACGCACACAAACAAGAAACTGCTATCATCCATAAAATGTTGTTTATTTGTCCTACTGTATGTCGTAGGAATGGTAAAGAAGGCTATAAGCTATACCTACAGGGAGACATACCCAGCTACAATTTGTCTTTGGATATCACTCTAACCAATTACAACATAAATACAATTTTACGAACCCCTTCAGGTTTTAGCGTATTCAGATAATGCTCTGAAGAGTTGCCAACATATTTTTCATGTCAGGTTCCCAGTGTCTTTGATAGGACGAAACCTTGCAAGTGGTGCTTTTCCAGAACGTACCAGAAGGGATAGGGAAAGCATCACTTTTTATTGGGCAGCCATCAAACATGCAGAATTTCTGCCAGAAAGGAGTTTGAAATGCTATATATATATATACCTGGCAGGGGAGATACCATGATCATGAAGGTGGTTTTCCCAGGGTGAGGCTCATCCATTGCACTCCGGGTGTGCTGACCCCTGCGATTTCCCCAAATGCGA
Organism: Pogona vitticeps; assembly: GCF_051106095.1. Lineage (NCBI taxonomy): Eukaryota > Metazoa > Chordata > Lepidosauria > Squamata > Agamidae > Pogona > Pogona vitticeps. The sequence continues at coordinate 96,494,838 of NC_135784.1, forward strand.
GAAACTCGACTGCATATATATATAGGATTCTTGGCTTTAATAGGATTTTAACCTCTTTTTAAAGAATGGGTTGTTCGTGCCCTGTTCTTAAAGAACAAAATAAATATTTTCTTTGGTTTGTCTAAAGGGCTGCTTGAGAAACCAAAGACAATATAATTTTCCTCCTTTTTAAAGTGATGCAGTTTCTCAGCAGTAGTCAATCAGTCTTAAAAGAAATTTCACTCTCTCGCCCCTCTGCTGAGGAGCAGAGGAAGTATTTGATTTGCTGGGATCCTGAAGTGACTTGCTTATTAAGCCACTTCATGATATTGGGAGGAGCCGGACCGAACAGAGTCGCTTGAGCTTCGATACACCATTTGGATGGGAGGATTACATTAAATGGTATATCCCACCCCCACCTGATCCCAAGTGACCTTATTTAGCCCATACCTACCACTCCAAAAAAGCAAGTGTAGGTGAACCCACATTGAGCTATCCAGCATACTCTTGTCTTCACATGTTTAGAAGAGAAGCAATGAAGATCTCACCCTCCAGGTGTTGATGAATCTCACAATTCGTGACATTTGCTAAGTCTTAATGGGAACTGAGTTTAAAAATATCTGGAGACCACACTGCCTGAGAGCTTTGGTTTGTTTGGAATCTTGTAGACTTACCCTAGAACTTCAAAGTGGATCTTGTCCACACTCTACTGGTGCAAGCAAACTAAGAAATGTTATCTTTGCCTCAGAGCCCTTATAGGCCTAATCTTGTCTAGCTTGGTCCTAAATCAGATTTATTTGAATGGTAAAGCCATTGCTTTGAATGCAAATGTCATTTTTGCCTGGCTTCACAATCCTATCCATGAAATGGAAGAAAGGAAGGAGAAGGTGTTTTTCAGGCACAATAGAGTAAGTGGATATGAAGTAACTATAGTCTAAGTAAGTCTAACTACAAATAAGACAGACAGACAGTTACACAATAATTTCTCCAGTAATTTCTGTCATGTTGAGTTCATTGGGAAACTCAATTCCACTCATACCTTTGAGAGAGGTCTCTAGTACTATACTTCCATTTCACAGTTTATCAAGGACAACATGGCCAACAAGAGAGTTCATATCTCAAATGTGCCTGATTTAGGGACCAAGCTAGACAAGATGTTTCTCACACAATGAATAGTTGTGGAAATAGCTCTAAAAAAGAAATAGTATGTGTGTGGCGGGCACTCTAGATGGAATACACAGTAAAGGATTTTGCCCTTCTCATGCTCCCAATCCAAATCACACCATCTACTATTTGCTTTGAATAAAAAGCTCCAGTTTCTACACCTTTGATCATGCTTAACACTATATTATGCTGATACCTCTTCCCAATTTTCATCTTAGAGTACCAAGCTATAAAGGGAAAAAAGTGTGTATTTAATGACTGGTCAGGTTTAATGGATTTGTTTGACTTATAGCAACTCTGATAGGGTTTTCAAGGTAAGTGAGTATTTAAGGAGTGATTTAACCAGTTCCACTTCCTCTCCAAAGTGAGTTTCTATAGCAGAACCAGGGAATCAAACCCAGGTCTCCTGAGTCCTAGATTACTAATCTATCCACTACATCACACTGGGTATAATAAGCTGGTTTACATTGATTAATGTGTAAGCATGCTCAGACATAAAATATTGTCTTTTGGCTGTGCCAGTTTAAGCGACTAGACAGAAAGCAACAAGAAAATCTCATTTTGCAGTCCTTTTACTGCTTGTTTTTGTTTTTCTGTCTAAGAGAACAAACTTTCCTTGTATTGCTTTATTGTGTGCCATCACTTCTAACCATGTTTTCCTTCTGCTTCAGCTTTCAACATACATTGCAATAGTACAGTGACTTTTGATCATTTCAAGAAGGAAGGGAAAGAGACACAGGGAAAAGGAGATTGATGGAACATTAAAAATAAATTAAAGCCAAGTCAGTTTGTCAACAAAAAATAAGACCTAAAAAAATATCTTGCTTTCAAGTCAGGAAGAAAATGGAAGTTCAAGCTGAGCTGCTTAGAACTTGTTCATTATGTTGTGAATCTGCTTCCATTGATCTGGACAGAAAGATGGTCCCACTCAAACTGCTCTCCAAATTGACACTTATATTCACAGACCACACTGACAATGTTTACAAGAAGCAGGATGATAGGGACAGAAAAAAATGTTAAAGGAAATGAATGACACGATTTTTATATAGTGACCCTTGGTTTCCAACTTCATCAACAGTGATAGGCATACTTGAAAGCACAGTAAAATGCACTGACATTACAGGATACGGTGACACAAACATGAACAGCTCTAGGAGCACTGGAGCAGCTCTGAGTAAGGGGCTTGCCTGCATTCTGCCTCTGTAACCAGAGATCCAAGCATGGGTGTAACTTTTACAATTTAGTTTCAGAAAATATCTCATCATGTTGATCTGAATCTTCATAGTGAGGAAGAAATCATTTAATGGTGGGCTGTTCTAATTTTCAGATATAAAATTTAAGGAATGAAATTTTAATTTTAAAAAATTTACATTTTGATGAATGATTTCCACTTGTTTGTCAGGTACTGCCTAATCCCCCCCCCCATATTTGTTGTAGTCTGATCAGTTTTTCTGTTTCTTCAATGCCTTTTGGGACATCATTTTATTTTGTTAAGATAGGAGGAAAGTATATTAAGTAATATGCCCTAGTAACAAACTTGGGCATTTGCCATTTGTATTAAAAATCCAGAATTTGGCTCATTTTATGTTAGGAAACACATATGTTGTTTATCTTGCGAATCTTTTGTGGGTGAGGCTAGGAAGAAGGAGGCTAAAATGGGAGTCTAGCTGGCTGGTTATCTGGGAGAGAGGAGAGAAGGCAACGGAGGCAACTCAGTCTACTCTGCTTCAATGACAGAAGATTTCAGAAGAAATCTAAAACTTCCCTGTCTCCCAGGAAATTTAAAACATGCTATAAAAACAAAGGGCAATGACTATATTTGAATTGTTTCATATTTCTTATTTGCCGAGTATCTTGTCATGTCTTTTTAAAAATGCCTCTATTCCTCTTCTTGAAAACAAGTTCAGAAGGATACTATTTCCAAGAGATAGCCCACATTGATAGGATTTGATCAGTTACTCTGCAACCAAGTCAATCCTGTTTCAGAATGCTTTTTGTAAAACCATGATAAACCTGAGACTCTGAGCCCTGCAGTTCTACAGTTTGGATTGGGAGGGACACAAAGACACAGATCGTAATCCTCACCATGACTGAACAGAATCACGCTCTTTTTGAACAGCTGAATGGAAGTTTGTACTGAATCTGATGGTTGATGCACATACATAATATACATATAGTTTGCACTTGGCTTGAGAAGAATACCATAATGTATATAACATGCTGTATGTGTAATGTGCATAATGTGTACTTGAATAAGGAGGTCAACTCTTTTGTGATATTAATGGTGATAGCCTTCACCCCATCTACCATTTTAGTCTGATTTTTGCCAACTCAAACTGCTGTTTCCCATTTGGCTCTGGTAAACAGACAGACTATGGAATTCTAGTGAAAACTGAAGTAGATCCCATGAGCCTGAGGTCTGCCCACCCAGGTCTACAACCTGGACAATTTAACAGAGATAGGCAATATATTTTTTTATTTAAAACCTTACACCAAGGGGAAGGGTGGGGGAGAGGCATTGAAACTTTCTTGTGACTATTTAACAGCCAAGAGGCTTAGCTACTCCTGACTATACAACCTGATCATGCATCTGTCTGCTTTGATTATAGCTCCATAATTGTGTTGTTTGTTGCATGCTCTTGCCTAAGAAATGAATTTCTTAGAAGAAAATTAAGCTTTACTTTAAAGTCAGGGTACGAGCAGACTGAGAGTGGCTACATCATTATTAATCTCCTATTTTGGTTCACTGGTGAATTAGAATCTATTTTCACATAATCATGTGACATGATGCTGGTTGCAAACCAGCCTGGCCCTTTTCTGTCTTAAATTGAACCTTTTTTTGGATCATCACCAGGAGGTACTGTTTTTCTGGTAAGAGTAGGAGCACTCTGGCTTGGTTTGCTTTTTGGCAAGTGATCTTTTTGAGCCTTATTTGCCCTGGGCCAAGATGGGATAATTTGCCCTGACTAGACACATCCTGAGATACAACTAATTCGCACCAGAAAATATTGAAAAGAAATAAAAAGAATTCAAGAAGCTGGGGGGGGGGACGGTTGGCACTGGGGTGGGAACATGAGAGCAAAGGAATGTATCAAAAGACTTTGCCCTAATTCCCACAACCACCAATCATGGCTGCAACTAATGTGCATTGCAGGTTGACATGCAATTCCTCACTCAGGCTGTACTTTGGCTTACAGGCAAGCTCCAATGTGTTAAGATTGTGACACAACAGTTTCCTGCCTTGTCAAGGCTTCAAGAGCATACTCACAAGAGACTGCCTGCCATTTTGGTAAGCCGTGCACTAAGCTTTACGGTTCTAGACACTGGCATCATGCTTAACCAGGATTTTCAGATTCCACATTAATAGAAATAGGTGAGGTGGGGGGGATAGTTGAACCTGGCTGTTTTGCAGTACAATTGGAGCCATATGGAACATGGGGACATGGAAGGAGCCTCCCTAAAAAATGTGAAGACTGTGGATGAAATGGAGCATCTCCAGGCAATGATAATGCCCTGTTGGCTGATCCAAAAGCACCATCAGATTACTTATGACATGAACAAAGAAGAGGACCCATATTTTGTGGGGGAGGTGTTCTTATGCTAGTAGTTCAGCAATTACTTTTCTTTAAGAGAAAAAAAAGAGCACTGGAGGTTTTAAAATATTCCACTGCAAAAGCCTTAAGCAATGCCATTGAAAGAATGTTTTAATAGTAATGCTGTCAACTTTTGTCATAATAATGGCAAAAGTTACTGCTTCCATACATTGATGGGAAGGAGTGTGAGTATATGGATGGTGCTGTTAGAAATTTCTAAGAATTTTGTTCCAGTTTGGCCCTGGATAAATGTTTAAAGCAAATTTCAGGGATTTCAATGAGATGGGAATTCTTAAGTTTCCGTTCTTCAAAAATTCAGCCAAGCCCACACAAGTTGACTAGGTAAAAGGATTAAAGAAAGGTATTAATTGCAGCTTATTTGCCATGCCTTTTCCTCTGTACAAATTTTGTCCAGATGTTGTAAGGAAAATGAATCCAGCAGCTCACAAAGCAGTTGGCATAACCAGGTTAGCCCAGACTCTGGTAATGTGAGAATACCATTTTCCCTGTGGAATAGTAAAACATTCTGGATGAAATGCGGAGGTTAATGGGAGCAATTATACTTTGTCTGATCCTATGCATAAAACATTGCAAACAATTCCCTTCTAGTAGGAGTTGTTCCTTTCATGTAAAAGCAAGAGGCTTTTGCAGTGTCTTTTCTATGAAACCATGTGACACGTAGGCATCCAGCACACCTATTTCAGGTTCACAAAACAAATTGGTTCATAAAAGTGTGCTAACATTTTTACACTAAACTCAGATGTGTGACCCACCCTGTTCAGTGTGTCATAGTCCCAAAATTTGTCTAGGATTGTAGCCTCACTGTAATTGTTTGATTTATTTGTTTTTAAGCCTTGTTAGCAAAGAATTTCTTGGGCTCTGAAGTTGTGGAAGGAAGATGGTATGTGTGATTTACCAGGTTAGGCACATCCCAGCTTTTGAGATTTCATGCCCAAAATCTGAGACGAAGGGCAAGTCCCTGTAATGTAATGGGGCAGCTCCTGTGGGTGGGCAGACAAGGGTTGGGAAAGGGGCAAAGCTGGCCATGCTTAGTCTTCAGAAAAGAAGAGGAGATATGATAGCACTTTTCAAATATTTGAAAGATTGTCATACAGAAGAGGGGCAGAGTTTCTTCTTGATCATTCTAGAGCGCAGGAGGCATAATAATGGAAACAAGTTACAAGAAGCCAGATTTTGGTTGAATACCGGAAAAAAAATTCCTAACTGTGAAATGGAACTAGGAAGTGGTGAGTGCTCCAATACTGGAGGCATTCAAGAGAAACTGACACATCCATCTGTCAGATAAATTTTGATATGAATCACTGTACTGAGCATGCGGGTGGACTTTATGACCTTATAAGCCCCTTCCAGCTCCATTATCCTATGATTTTATGATTATATGTTCCTGGGCCAGCTCACTGTGGAGACAGGCAGGAAGGAAATTGAGTTAGTGGGCTCAGGATCTGTATCAAATCAATTAACTTAGACTTATTAGGGCAGTGGTCCCCCAACCTTGGGCCTCCAGATGTTCTTGGACTACAACTCCCAGATGTCTTCACCACTAGCTGTGCTGGCCAGAATTTCTGGGAGCTGAAGTCTAAGAAGATCTGGAGGCCCAAGGTTGGGGACCACTATATTAGGGAGAAACTCTTTTTGTACATTTGTGGCTGGGAAGGCAGTAAATTATGCTCAGCAACTGTGGCGGTTGCTCTTTTCCCCACTTGGTCTCACATGCTGCACAATCTTGTTACAGCCCATGACACACACAGAGTTGTTCCAGGCTCTGCACTGCTGCTCGGGCTTGTGGATGGCTCGCTGCCAGCCCAGGAGAAGATTCCCCATTCCCACTCCCAGGCCCTTTGCCACTGCTGCCAGTGCTCATGCAGAACAATAAGTTCACAAATGGCAAGGAGAGGCTTCAGCCCTAGTCTTCTTCCCAATGTTGTGATGGCCCCCACCTGCATGGACCCACCAGCTCTTTTAATGTGCAAACACAGTCCTCATGCAGCCAGCCACCTTCATCGTCTGCCAAGGAACAGGTGGATACAGGTGTCTGGTCTTGAAGAACACCTTACATAAAAAATAGACTTTGCCATTTGGCATCATTGCTTGTGCTGAGAATTGTCTCTCCACTTGGAAACTCAGAGAAGAAAAGCAATTCCCTGAGAACATAGCCAACACCCAGACACCTGGCAACCTTACTGGGTTCAGAATTGCAAAAGCCGCTCATCATTTGGAAAGGATCTGCAGGATGACAATATGCAAATATGCTAATTGTAACATCTGTTCGTGTGCCACACAATAGACATTACAGTGACCTTTAAACCGAAGTTTTATTAAGAATTAGCTTGGTTACCACAGATGAAAGTAAATTCCATATGTGTGTGTGTGTTTAGTCGTTTAGTCGTGTCCGACTCTTCGTGACCCCATGGACCAGAGCACGCCAGGCCCTCCTGTCTTCTACTGCCTCCCGGAGTTGTGTCAGGTTCATGTTGGTTGCTTCGCAGACACTGTCCAGCCATCTCATCCTCGGTCGTCCCCTTCTCCTCTTGCCATCACACCTTCCTAACATCAAGGTTTTTTCCAAGGACTCTTTTCTTCTCATGAGATGGCCAAAGTACTGGAGCCTCAGCTTCAGGATCTGTCCTTCAAGTGAGCATTCAGGGTTGATTTCCTTTAGAACTGATAGGTTTGTTCTCCTTGCAGTCCAGGGGATTCTCAAGAGTCTCCTCCAGCACCACAATTCAAAGGCATCAATTCTTCGGCGGTCTGCTTTCTTTATGGTCCAGCTCTCACTTCCATACATCACGACAGGAAAAACCATAGCTTTGACTATTCGGACTTTTGTTGGCAAGGTGATGTCTCTGCTTTTCAAGATGCTGTCCAGATTTGTCATCACTTTCCTCCCAAGAAGAAGGCGCCTTTTAATTTCAGGGCTGCTGTCTCCATCTGCAGTGATCATGGAGCCCAGGAAGATAAAATTTGACACTGCCTCCATATCTTCCCCTTCTATTTCCCAGGAGGTGATGGGACCAGTGGCCATGATCTTAGTTTTTTTGATGTTGAGTTTCAGACCGTTTTTTGCACTCTCCTCTTTCACTCTCATTACAAGGTTCTTTAATTCCTCCTCACTTTCTGCCATCAGAGTGGTATCATCTGCATATCGGAGGTTGTTGATATTTCTTCCGGCAATCTTAATTCCGGCTTGGGTTTCTTCCAGTCCAGCCTTCCGCATGATGTATTCTGCATATAAGTTAAATAAGCTGGGGGACAATATACAGCCTTGCCGTACTCCTTTCCCAATTTTGAACCCATCAGTTGTTCCATGACCAGTTCTAACTGTTGCTTCCTGTCCCACATATAGGTTTCTCAGGAGACAGATAAAGTGGTCAGGCACTCCCATTTCTTTAAGAACTTGCCATAGTTTGCTGTGGTCCACACAGTCAAAGGCTTTCACATAGTCAATGAAGCAGAAGTAGATATTTTTCTGGAACTCTCTGGCTTTCTCCATAATCCAGCGCAAGTTAGCAATTTGGTCTCGAGTTCCTCTGCCTCTTCGGAATCCAGTTTGTACTTCTGGGAGTTCTCGGTCCACATACTGCTGAAGCCTACCTTGGAGGATTTTGAGCGTAACCTTGCTAGCGTGCGAAATGAGTGCAATTGTACGGTAGTTGGAGCATTCTTTGGCACTGCCTTTCTTTGGGATTGGGATGTAGACTGATCTTTTCCAATCCTCTGGCCACTGTTGAGTTTTCCAAACTTGCTGGCATATTGAATGTAGCACCTTAACAGCATCATCTTTCAAGATTTTAAATAGTTCAACTGGAATGCCATCACCTCCACTGGCCTTGTTGTTAGCCAGGCTTTCTAAGGCCCACTTGACTTCGCTCTCCAGGATGTCTGGCTCAAGGTCAGCAACTACATTGTCTGGGTTGTCCGGGATATCCAAATCTTTCTGATATAATTCCTCTGTGTATTCTTGCCACCTCGTCTTGACGTCTTCTGCTTCTGTTAGGTCCTTCCCATTTTTGTCTTTTATCATGTTCATCTTTGCGCAAAATGTTCCTCTAATATGTCCAATTTTCCTGAACAGATCTCTGGTCTTTCCTTTTCTGTTATCTTCCTCTATTTCTTTGCATTGTTCATTTAAGAAGGCCCTCTTGTCTCTCCTTGCTATTCTTTGGAAGTCTGCATTCAAGTTTCTGTAACTTTCCCTATCTCCCTTGCATTTTGCTTCCCTTCTCCTCTCTGCTATTTCTAAGGCCTCGTTGGACAGCCACTTTGCTTTCTTGCATTTCCTTTTCTTTGGGATGGTTTTCGTTGCTGCCTCCTGGACAATGTTACGAGCCTCTATCCAAAGTTCTTCAGGCACTCTGTCCACCAAATCTAGTTCCTTAAATCTGTTCTTTACTTCCACTGTGTATTCATAAGGGATTTGGTTTAGATTATACCTGAGTGGCCCAGTGGTTTTTCCTAATCTCTTCAGTCTAAGCTTGAATTTTGCTATGAGAAGCTGATGATCAGAACCGCAGTCAGCTCCAGGTCTTGTTTTTGCTGACTGTATAGAGCTTCTCCATCTTTGGCTGCAGAGAATATAATCAATCTGATTTCGATATTGCCCATCTGGTGATTTCCATGTATAGAGTCGCCTCTTGTGTTGTTGGAAAAGAGTGTTTGTGATGACCAGCTTATTCTCTTGACAAAACTCTATTAGCCTTTGTCCTGCTTCATTCTGAACTCCAAGGCCAAACTTCCCTGTTGTTCCTTTTATCTCTTGGCTCCCTACTTTAGCATTCCAGTCCCCTAGAATGAGAAGAACATCTTTCTTTGGTGTCAGTTCTAGAAGGTGTTGTAAATCTTCATAGAATTGTTCAATTTCAGTCTCCTCAGCAATGCTGGTTGGTGCATAAACTTGGATTATTGTGATGTTGAATGGTCTGCCTTGGATTCGTATTGACATCATTCTATCATTTTTAAGATTGTATCCCATTACAGCTTTTCCCACTCTTTTGTTGACTATGAGGGCTACTCCATTCCTTCTACGGGATTCTTGCCCACAATAGTAGATATGATAATCATCTGAGCTGAATTCACCCATTCCTGTCCATTTTAGTTCACTGATGCCCAGGATGTCGATGTTTATTCTTGCCATCTCCTGTTTGACCACCTCCAGCTTCCCAACGTTCATAGATCTTACATTCCAGGTTCCTATGCAGTATTCTTCTTTGCAGCATTGGATTTTCCTTTCACTTCCAGGCACGTCCACAGCTGAGCGTCCTTTCGGCTTTGGCCCAACCACTTCATTAGCTCTGGAGCTACTTGTACTTGTCCTCCACTCTTCCTCAGTAGCATGTTGGACGCCTTCCGACCTGAGGGGCCCATCTTCCAGCGTCATATCTTTTAGCCTTTTGTTTCTGATCATGGGGCGTTCTTGGCAAAGATACTGGAGTGGCTTGCCATTTCCTACTCCAGGTGGATTGCGTTTAGTCGGAACTCTCCACTATGTCCTGTCCGTCTTGGGTGTCCCTGCACGGCATAGCCCATAGCTTCTCTGAGTTACTCAAGCCCCTTCGCCACGACAAGGCAGCAATCCATGAAGGAGAAATTCCATATAGACAAGCTTTTTCCATAATTCCTCTGTCAGCCAACTGTATTTATTTTCCATGCTGTTTGTACAGTATGGGCTTTCCTTTTTATTGGTTTTGTTACACAATACAGTTAGCACATCGTTAGAAGTCAAGCTCCCTTAAGAATAAAAATGTTGGCAGCAGATTTATCTACCTTCATACTTTACAAATTGTTATACTTTTGTTTGTTAACTGGTCATTGACAGGCAAAGATGAGCTTCATTTGCAAGTTTGACTGATTGGGCACATAGTTTTGAAGGCATTGGTTTTCCTGAGGTAAAATACATGATCCACTTCTAATTCCAAAGCTGGCATTTTGCGTAGTTTTGTACAGCCTTGTACCTTTCAACCTTATGCAGTTAAGTCAAATCACCTGGTAGAATAGGAGAATATTATTCCATCCTTTTTCTTCTTGATAGCAGGCAACTTTTAGAAACCATGGTCCAAATCATCTTCCATAGTTATGCTAGCATAAAACAAATGGCATAACTTTTAGAGACAACTTGACCCAAGTGAAGAAATCACTGTAGAAATCATCTGTAGCCTACTGGGTTGCATGACTTGGCCAATTTCCTCCAAAAGTTACATCCTTTGCAAAGCCATGTAAGATGATTTTGGCCATTATTTTGCACACATTGCCCCTATGGTAATAACTCCTTAGCAGGCTAGTAAAATTTACACATTGATGGCTTTTATGACCTTATTTACAAGATTACCATAGCCAACTACCAAAACTACCAAGCCCAAACTCTGTTTGGACTTACTCAAAGCCTTTCTCCACTCCACTGTCTAACTATCATCCCTAGCTTTTATTTGCCTTAAAATCCATTTATTTTGTTTAGGTGACACAAGTATCACTTGATGTTTGCAGCTGGTGTACCTAAGGAAGCTTAAAGATTAGTCACTGTTGTAGTTCTTCAAACATTTTTGTGTGCTCTATGCAATCTTTTTGATCATTCTGCAAAACTTATATGAAAAGTTCCAACACACAACCACTCACGCACGCTCCTCTCGGCAATGCAAGATTAGCACCCGTTCTGTTCACCTACAGAACAGATGTTCAGTTTGCTAGTCACTTAAGCCCGTCTTGCAAGGCTGCATAATTTACATCTCACCACATGCATTAGAAATGATAACGATGAGCAGCAGGATGATTAACAGATTAAATTTGTTCAGCAGCACACATACAAGCAGTCATATTGTCCTGCTATTCTCTAGTTCTCACTTTTGTAAACAAATAAAATAAAATTTGAGGAACCGTCAGAAATAACTTTAAGCTGAACCAACATTATTATGAGTGAAAGGGAATGCTGGAGATCTGGTGTCAATGTCATGCCACTGAGAACTGAAGAAGACTGCCAAAGTCCCTGACAGCTGAGAACATTTCTAGAGCAGGACTAAATAAAATGAAAGGGAGTAGTCCATATCCATTTGCAAAGATTCAATTCTTTCTGTGGCAAACGTTATTTGTGGGGCTGGACCACTGACGGTGGCCACGAGTTGCTAATCAATGCCTGCCTATCTTCTTGAAGCAATGCAAAAGTAGCAAATATGTGATATTAATACAGTGGACCCTTGACTTACAGACGGCTTGACTTACAGACTTTTTGAGTTACAGACTTCTCTAGCGGCAAAATTTAGGTTTGACTTGCAGACTGAGATTTGACTTACAGACCAGAAAAAAAACCAAAATGGAACAAAAACGGCCTGTTACGGGATTAATCGGTTTTCAATGCACTGTAGGTCAATGGAGACTTGACTTACAGACTTTTTGACTCGAGAACCGCCTTCCAATACGGATTAAGTTCTCAAGTCAAGACCCCACTGTAAACACTTTCAGTCCCTAAAGAGCAGCTTCCAGGACACTCCACCGCTGGAGATGTTGGTTGGTAAAATAACTAAGACCGGACATGATTAAAAACTTGCCACAATCTCAGTGGTTTAGGAGGTAAATAACAGTAATTTGTAGCAATGGTAACATAGCACTTAAGGTAGCTGGTGACAGTTAATGTTTACTGTATAAGGTTTCTTTAAGCCACCTATTTCTTAACTGAGTAACCTGTTTTCCCTGCCACAAAAGGGTTCTCTCAGAGTTATGTGCCTCAGCAATTGGACCAGCAAATGAATTTGTGTTTACTTTTCAGTGTCCAGTTACAAAATAAATTGTGCTAAATGCAAGGTGCAATGAAGGAATCCATGCTAGCCTTGTATTCTACTAAATCTTGCTAATTTTTGACACGAGATGGGTATGAATGAACTCGTAATGTCTGTCCCCATGGTGCACCCTTTCTTCATGTGCGCTTTGCGTACCCATAATTTAGTGAGATTTGCAATTCACAAGGACCTTCTCTTCTCTTCCCTTTCCATTTTCTTCAGTCATATTCCAGGAGTGCCCCCCCACAGAGGCATGTACAGAGTCCAAGACCCTCCCCTCCACTCTGTCTTACCATCTTTCATCACACCATATTGCCTACCTTGTCTCCTGTGCATAGTGCAGTGAGAAGGGCAAGGAGGAGTGCTGGGGACTTCCCCAGATTTCACTGTTTAGGGTCACCAGCAGTTCACTCTAATGCACTGTCCATGGCCATCGACATGGGTATGTTTTGTGGTGCCCCAGGAACAGTCATTCGAGCAGCGGTCAGGAAATAGAGTGTGTACACAAACCTGAATGGCAGCACACCCATATGTCATGGCTGGACTGAAGTGTTTGATTATGGTCTAGGTGGAACTGTTTCCTAAGAGAAGGAAATTGTGAAATTGCACGTAGAAGTGGATCTCAAACAAGGATTTCTGCATCAAAATGACATGAGGTTACTTTTCCTACCACTTGAATGTTGTTATCGGTAAACATAGGACAACTGCAGGTCCCATACTGGATAGTGAACTGTGTCATTTGGTTCTGAAGCTCTGAAGTGGAGCGCACAGTGCTACCTCCCATAACAGGGAAGGGCACACAACTCCTGTGTGCTCAGCATTGAGGAAAATCATGAGCTAGAGGAAATTTCTTTTACCACTTGAGGGAATGCTTTGTCTAAAAATGTGCTAAACCTATTAGTTTATGCCAGGAAAAGAAGCAACTTTTCTGTTGCAAGTGATTCCCACCCAGCCAGTGCTTGCTTGAGATAGAGATAAGAGGGGCCTTTGGTGAAACTCAGGGCTCCACAATTTTATCTATATCTAGGCTTCTTTAAAAAGCTGGCTAAAGGGGGCATCCCCATAGCAAAAAGTGGCAGTCCCTCTCTCCACTTAGGCCCCTGTATTTCAACCATTCCACAACAACCAATAATGTAGTTCAGTAGTTAATTGAGCTTTGATGACACATAAGCCTCTTCCTTTCCCTTTCCAGCAGCTGCTAAGAGCAAGGCTGCAAGTGTATTCAGACCTTTATGTAGACAAGGTCAGAATTTCAATATCCTCCAACATAATCAGCTTGCGGTGATCCTAGATAAAAATGTCTACATACATTAGGAAACCTGCAGCGGGATGATCAGTCTGAGGTTCCTTGATCAATTTCTGCTGTTCCTTTTGATTTCCTGCCTTATTTCCCTTCTCTTAATGCCAATAAGATTCTGTTTCTCATGTTCCCTCTTTAGCAAGCTTGAGATTGCTGACCTTCCTACATTTCTGAGCCTTCTGAGCTTTCTGCCCTTACCTAATCCATCATTAAAAAAGAACAACAAAGGGCAAAAAAACAAAACAAAACAAACAACAATGTCCAGAGAGGTCAATGCCCTTTCTAAGTCTTGACACTGGCTGTGTGTCCTTCAGTATACAAACCTACAGTACTTGAAAGCCAACAAGGGACAAGCAGAGGTGCCACAGTAGGAAATACAGTAGTGCCTGACTAGACAATGATAATCCATTCCACTGAAATTGCTGTTTAGCGAAATCATTGTCTAGTGAAAAGCATTTCCCCATTGGAATGCATTGAAACCTGTTTAATGCGTTCCAATGGGGAAGAATTGTCATTGTCTAGTGAAGATAGGCCATAGGAAAGCCGCTTTGTGAACCGCCGATCAGCTGTTTAAATAGCTGTCTTGCGAAGCTTAGGTCCCAAAAACACCCGTTTTGCGAGTGTGGAGGGAGCTGTCAAAATCATTGTCTAGTGAAAATCGGTTTGTGAAGCAGGGACCAAACATTATCCAGCAAAATTCCCCCATAGGAATCACTGTTTTGTGAATTGCTATAGCAATTGCAAAAAGTCAATGTCTAGTGAAAAAATTGTCATGCAGGGTAACTGTCTAGCGAGGCGCCACTGTACAGGATACCAGGGAAGACACAGGGACAAAGCTTACCAAAGAAATGAAGGAGGAGATTGCCCGATTTGGGAGGCTGATTCTCTTCTAGCACTTCCTGTATTACAGCTGAGGAAGTACTTGATAGTTATTTTTTGCAGCAATAAAAGCGGTTAAGGTCACTGAGGAGCCATTTCTGTGTGCAATGGACCTATGACTCAGATAACACAGCCTCTATGGCCATATCCACCCACTCACACTTACTACGTATATTTTTCTCCACTAATTTGCTTCTCCTATGCATTTTAAATGTAAAGTGTAAATGTTCTGTCCCCTCGAAATAACGCAACACAGCATTGTCATTGTGCTAGGTGTTGTTCTTCTGGCACTATTAGAAAAAATGCTGTGGCATGAATCAATCCAAAAGATCATAGAAATAATATATCTTTTATATGGCTGTTCTTGATATGAGCTCCTGAGCATCCCTGTGTTTTCATAATTTAATTTGTAAGGACTGAATTTTAGGCTCAAACTCTGTCCCCATCATCTGGCCAAGCTTAATACATATTACTCCACTGTATGTTGCTCCTTGATGTCATTGAAAGCTGCATTGTTATTTCTTTCTGTGGCAAACTTTCCATCACCTCCCTTCCTCTTGACAAAACCAAACAAAAAACACAATTACAGCTGAGGCTCAAGAACTAAAAATGCAGGTGCTGAGGAAAAGGCCTATGAGAAATGTTGCTATGAGGAAGAGAGCCATGCAATGTGTAACAATTACATGATACTGTAACACTTTCAACACAATGCTGAAGTTTCAGCAGTGATGTGAGAAATGGAAGTCATTTATATAATGCAGTTGTGATTGGAGCTGGTTTCAAATACTTTGGAAAAGCCCTTAACTTTATACCCCTAAGCCTTGAAGCAACATTAGAGAGCTGCCATGGACACATTGTTACCTGTCCTAGTAGAAATGAAGTTTTAGATGCTGCGTCCTTTTGCCTAGAACTCCCCAAAAAGGGATCAGACTACTCCATGTATGTGAGGGGATGCTGTCTCATAGCAGAACTTAATTCTGTCCCTGAGTTTTCCCTTCTTGTGGTCGGGGTGGGGTGGGGAAATGACTCTTGCCGGACCCATAGCAATAAATCCTGATTTTTCTAAATGTAGCACTAAGTGTAGAGCCTTCCAGCCACATCACAGAAGCCATATATAACCTTTCACTGCCCTACTGCCATAATCTCAATGAAAACCACTCCAGTGCCACAGCTTGGAAAAGTTACTTTTACAATTACAGTACTATTACCAAAACCCATTTGCTTTCTACTGAGTTATGGGTGCTGTCATCCAGAAAAGTAGCCTCTCCAAGCTCGGCTTTGTTCAGTTTTCTGAGGCTGGGTGGGAAACTCCCATGGATGCCAAGTTTGTATTCAAAATCTTTCATAAACTATTTAAAAAACGATGCCTAGCTACCGGTATCTGTCTTTCATTGATCAAATAAAGACATCTCTGGAAATGAGAAACAAGCTCAGAGAGCCATGTCTCCTGAAGAAGGTAATCCAGGGCTCCATCAACAATTAGCTGAATTCATCAGAACATTTAGGCAAGGAAAAGCAGGTATTTCTAGTGCATACCAAGATACGCCACTGAACTGGAAAACGCGTATCATGGCACTAAATCTGCTGCTCATGAGGAACTGAGTGGGAATACAGGGCAGGGAGTTGTATCAGTCATCAAATAACAATTATACTTAGCATTAAATACAGATGGCTAACGAATGATAAGGCAACAATTACATTTTATGAGCTATTATGGGAGATGAAACATGGAGAGGAAATTAAGATGAAGCATTTGCTATGGACAATTAACCTGGGCCCATGGAAATGATCCAAATATTGTAGAGACAGCAGTGAAAGAGTTTAAATGTATCTTTCTGGAGAGGTGTTGGGAGAGAGACCCTTGGAAGGAAAGCTCTTAAGGAGCATCCCCATCTCACACATTAGGGATACTGACCAGAGAAGTGATCCATGGATTATTTGTGATAGGCTGGAAGGGTCAAAGCCGAAATGCAGAACCGACATCAAGTATAATAGAGGATGTGACCAGACAATACTTTGTCCTGTGGTTTGGCCCATTTTGGGAATGAGCTGGTTTGATCCTGGGGACCACATGGTATGGGATATAACCACTTATTAAGTAATTTAAAGTTTCCTCCTGCTCCACATACACAGGGAGAGACAGAAGAGGATGCAAAGGTTTTTTTTTTTTTAAATCCTTTTAAAAATCTACCTCTGAATTGGTTGATTGACACTACGCCACTTAGAAATAACTAATTTTTTTTACATATTTCTCCCACGGCAGGAGAGACAGGAAGGGACATGGAGAGGAAACTCTTGTTTTGCTATGTTTTTCTTCTCCTCCCCCTTGCCTTTTAAAAGGAGGAACAGGCTAAATAGGGCTGATTGATGTTTGGTGTGGTTTCTTGCCCCAAACTCACTGATCCTTGTACATAGATCCAAATGATGTAGCACACATCAGATATATTTTATTTCTTTATTTATTCATTTTATACCCTGCCCATCTAGACCGAAGTCTACTCAAAGTGAACATTTATTCTAATCCAGCCTGGGATAATTTGATGGTCTAATCAAATCCATAATTATGATATACACATCAGATCTGATAGCGTATCCTGTTTTATTATGGAGGTTCAACACTTCAGAGAGTTCTAAGGGGCTAGAAATACAATTAATTAATCAATTAATTAATTAATTAATTTATATGCCACCCACTCTACCCAGAATTTCAGTATTATTTTAAAAACGGTTTAGCCTTTGAGGCATTATAAGTATTAAGGCTCAAATGAATAAATGAGTAGAACTTTTAAAAAATGATAAGAATTGCCTGCCTGCAATTTGCAGGCACAATAGCTTTTAATGAAGGAATACTTACTAGGTGTCAGATAAATAGGTGTGGGTTCAGTGGGGGTTGTTATATGAACTTTCTTTTTACATTTATTTGTTATTAAACACAAAAATATAAAAAACAAAGTCAACTAAAACACACAAAATAATAAAGGAACAACATTAAAGGGGGAAAATCTACATATTAAACATTTTTAAACATTTCTTAAGAATAGCTATACAATGTTTTTGGTATGTGGTGCCTTCAAGTATGAAAATAATTGCAATGTCCTCCATCAGTAAGCCTTTATCTTTCTAATTTTGTAAATACAAATACAATATGGGCATGAAAATTCCAACAGTTGTTTGCCTCCAGGAGACACACTAGTAGTTTAAAAAAACATCAACAATAGTCAAAGAATGTTCCAGGGCAAAATTAGTAATGAGCAACAACTGGACACAGCCAGATCATTTGTGGACAGGACACATCAGGTAAATTCCAGCAATTAAATAATTCATCCTACACATTTTTTAAATTTTAGAAAAATAACTTATAGTTCTTAGATGCAATTTGTGGAAATTATTGATTTTTCTGAGGCACACAGATTTCAGGTTTCAAAAGAAGGAGCAGAGGTAGGTTTGTGAAACAGCAACTTTTATAGTTTGAGGTGATTAAAAAAGTTCTACATTTGTTTGGGCAGTTGTTATGAAAAGGACACATAGCACAGAGGTGGCCCTCATTTTTTTAAAAAAAAACTCCAAAATTTTAAAAGGATAGGTGCTGGAGCTCTGGAGTTAAAATGGGTCAGCAAGCAATGCAGCTGATACAAGATCAGTGGAAAATAAGGTTTATATCACTCCATTTAAAATTGTAACAAGCACATTTGAATGTTTTGTAATTGCCATCAAGGGCAGTCAACATATTATATGCCCTCAAGTCAAAACTGACTTAGATTGACCGTAACAGGGCTTTCAAGGTGTGTAAGATATTTAAGGAGTGGCTTTACCCATCACACACTCCTTCCAGTGAGTTTCCATGGCCAAGAAGGGATTCAGTCCCAGGATGCCTGAGTTGTGGCCCATCACTCTATCCAGTGCATCAGACTGGGTATCAGTCCTACATACATCACATTATTTTATTACTTTATTATATTTATAGCCCCCACCCTTTCCTTCAAGGAGCTCAAGCAGGACACATTGTCCTCCCAACTCTCATTTTATCATCACAAAACCTCTCTACCCAATGAGATCATTATGCTCTAAATATGCACTCCTGCAGTTTCACAAGTATTCTTTGGGACTACAGTCTCTTCTGGAGAGGTAGCTGAT
This sequence comes from Pogona vitticeps, assembly GCF_051106095.1. Classification (NCBI taxonomy): domain Eukaryota; kingdom Metazoa; phylum Chordata; class Lepidosauria; order Squamata; family Agamidae; genus Pogona; species Pogona vitticeps. The sequence goes on from NC_135784.1 coordinate 96,513,668, forward strand.
AGTTTTTAGATCATACACTTATAATCATTTTCTCCATCCTCTTTTCAGGTTTTGTGGAGCACTGGGAACTTAGCCTTGACTACCAGTTTTCCTCCAAGATGTTTGTACATGATCCCACTGAAATATCAGCTTTGATGGTCTGTATATATTCATTTCCTTCTGGTTCTCAGCAACCACCAGAACATACTGTATTGTTAATAAGTGGTGTTATCACTATAGAGTCTAGGATGAAAGGGCATTCGTATGAGAAAACTGAGCAGGGCTTCGAAATGTTAATCTAGACTACAACATTGGCAGCATGGCCACTGGTCATGCCTGGTGGGGGATTCTGGGAGATGTAGTCCAAGAGAGTTACTTTTTAAAGGTCTGGGGCTGTGCTACTGCCATTTCTTCATTGCCACTTTTGGGCCAAGGGTTTTGCGACACCCTTCCAAGCAAACCTGCCTGTTCCATCTCAATGTTGCGTCTTGCTCACATCAAAAGAAAAAAGGAGATTGAAAGGACAAAGGGCTTGGAAATGTCAAGGGTAGAGAAAATGACAAACAGATCCTCTTCTCCTTCTTTTTCTCACAAAGCTTTTTAATACTGTTCAGCTGTAAGTATAGCATTTTTTTATTTCCACAAGTAAGTATGGGGGGAGTGGAAGGGAAGCTCACAATCTAGTTAATCTGGATCTGTCTTTGGCACCTTAATGCCATAGCAAATACTGTAGAATTTTAAATAGTATTGGCTCCTGAGATGGAACTACTTAAGGGGGAACCATATCTCCCCACACATCACACCCAGGATCCCTTCGTATTGAGCTGAACAATTTCTGCATCTGTTCAGATGTCACTGGACTACAATTCCCATCAGTCCTAACTTGCATGTGAAGGGTTAGGCTCTTTACAATCCAACAACTTCTGAAGGGCCACATACTGCTCATCCCTGTTTCATGTACATGTTAACCATGCTCATCTCTGGATTGTTGCCAGTATTTCGACACATTAAGTAATCCACCCAGTGTGGCTGCTGCGTGAGGTAGAATATATTTGTGGTCATAAAAAGCAACAAATCTCTGGCCTTCTTTTGTTCTTACCAGGAACTGGATACCGTTGTCACAGCCATAATGAATTTGGATACAGCATTGCCAAGCAATGAAGTTGTGCTATATTGGAACCATTCTTCAAGTTTCTTTATCCAGTAAAATCCATTTTTTTCTCCTTACAGTTCTTTCCCCCCTTCATTCATTCATTCATTCATTCATTCATTCATTCATTCATTCATTCATTCATTCATTTATTTATTTATTTACACAGCTGCTCATTCAGCTATTAATAATCATTTCTCATTAGGTGGCCAAAAGATTCTGAACTTCTGTGCTTCATGTGTTTTATGGTTTCTTGGTAGTTATTCATTCATTTTAGTACATCTTCAGTAGTCAGTTTCTCAATACAAGAAATTCCTAGTGCCCCCGTGATAAAATTATATTTCAAATCTTTCTATCTTAAGAAAAATATACAGATTATTATTTTACCACCAGAGACCAGGAATGGTGTTTATGGGGTTTTCTGCCTCAGGAGTCAAAATAACTTGATTGGCCTTGGGATATCTGGCTATGTGCTTTGACTAGATTGCTTTTTGCTCTGCCTAAGACATGAACATGCTTTGAGTGAGTGTTGAATAATCTACTCTGCCCTCTATTGGTCACAGGTACCAGAATCTTCTATCTCTGGGAGGTCACACAGCAAGATATGCTGCCTCTGTTACTGTACTTCAATGACTTCAGGTTCAAGGCTACAGAGCTTTACATTTCTGAGAATTTCTTCTTGTCTCATAACCCAACAACCCAAGATGATCAAATGAAACTGAACAGTGACAGATTCAGGACAGATATGCACCTTCAAACATTCCTTAGTGAAACTGGAATTAGATCCCACAAAATCGAATGAGGGAATTTAGCTCAGATGGATGTAAAAGAGGAAATGGACAGGTTTTGAAGGTAAAGCCTGTCCATTCTTAGCTTCCTGGTCACAGGGCCAGCCCTACCATGAGACAGAGGGTGCTGGGGACAGCAGTACAGATTTTCCTCTTGAGATCATAGCTTTTCCCAAGCTGTCCTGTTGCCTCAGGTGCTATGGAGGACCCTATCTCATTGCCAGTGATGAAAGAAGGTTCAGCTGCAGGTCCTTTCAGTTACTGTGTATATAATGGAAGCACCATCTTCTGCTTCAGTCAGCAGAGTGTCTTGAACTGGCCACGACTAGCCTCTAAATGACTACCCATCATACTGTACGCTAGCTCTAGCTACTGTCAGCAGAAGTATGCTGCTGAGTACTAGTACAGCAGCAGGACAACACTTTGTCCTCACACCCTACTTGTGGGTTTCCCAAAATATATCTTGTGAGCCACTATAGGAAATAGGATGCTGTGCTAGGCAGGCCTTTGGCTACATTTGGTTCCTTTAGAAATACTTTGGTCTAAACTCATTTCTGCCACAAACTCATGTTGCAGCCTTCAGCAAGCTATTCTGCCTGTCTTCCTGTCTGTCTGTCTGTCCGCCTGCCTGCCTCTCCCCCTCAGCACACCCATCTCCAGTATGGGAAGATTATAACAATACTGACATGTTTTATGTATAAGCTTATTTTAAAGATTACAACAATTAGTCTTTAGAAACCGCAACAAGTGTTTTGAACAATTAAAAGCTCTATAAAAATGTGAAGTGCCTCTATTTTATTATCATCATCATCAATATCTAGTATAACATTAACATATAGCAATTAGTATGTTGTATAAATATGTATCATCTATTATTTATTATATTTGACGACTGTCTGTTAACATGTCATATTAATAATATATTTATTTAGATAATAATAAAGATAGATAATTGCTGTCATTACCAAATTGTAAGTTTAAGCAAACAATCTGATTCCTCTAATAAATATTCCGCTGAATTTTGTTATAGTTGTTTGCTAATATATATGTATGCTAGACAAGTGGTGTTTTCAAAAATGAAATCCTACTTTTATTTATTTATTTATTTATTTATTACATTTATACCATGCCCCTCTAGACCATGTCTACTTGGGGTGGCTTACAACATAAGATACTTTAGATACTTTGAATTTTTAAAAAATGCAAATAAAAGCAAAACAACAAACTATATCCTCATCTAAGGAACCACATATCAATGCCTGGTGAGGAATGCAGCCTAAGTTTAAAAGGAATCATTATCAGGTACATTCAATCCAAAGGTAACTGTTTATTGCTCAGTGTGCACAGAAGGCAGATATGACAACTGTATTGTAGCATGCATGGTAGCACTTTCAGCACTAGGATGACTACATTCTCCCAGCCTCCCCTGTCAATAATTTAAGTGCAGGTTTGACTCTCTTTCGAACTATGGTTCAGGTCCTTAACTTGTCTATATCATGCCCGGAACATTTGTGACAATGGAGAAGACGAGTTATAATAAAGAAGGTGCTGTCCATTACGCTGATAAGGGATGCTGGCAAATTCAGCTTAAAGAGAAATCTTAGTCTACAGTGCAAGTATTGAGATTCTGTGGGTACCTTGCTGCACATTAATATAATTATTTTACTGCCACAGGAATGATCCATGTGTAGTCCTTTTTTAAAACATAGATTTGAGCTGGTAGGAGATGGTGAAATTAGAAAGAATGAATTAAACTTAAAAGAATCTAATAAGATGTATGTCTATGTCCCTCTCCTGATTCCTATCCCCCCTCCCCATTTTTAAATCCTTACAGCCTGCCCTTAGTTCACCCAGAAACAAGCATTCCTGTATTCAATGGTCCTTACTACCGATTATGAACCGCTAGGGCCTGCCCAGCACTGCTGTCACCACAGGGTCCTGCAAGGACAGGTTGAGGACCAGATTATGGGTCCTCCTTGCTCAGGGTTTCAGCAGGTCTAAGCTGCCTATAACACCCAGGACCTGCCACTTGAGGCCATGAGACCCATTGCCCTAATGGTAGGGCTAGCCCTAACTGGAAGGATCCAGGAAGCAGAGGAAATAAGCAATCAGGTGAGATTTTTCTTGCTGCTGTGGATTCCTTTACAAGCCACATGCTAAGGATTCCAGAATCTTTGGTCCAATCAGGCATGAACTCTAGTAACAGAACAAAACCATTATGGTCAGAGTGAGGAAATGACATATGAAATAATACTTTTTTTTTTTTTTTTTTGCTGGGGAGGGTGGCAATTAAGCCAAACAGATTGCATCTCTAGTTGAACTTTGGAAGATCTTCAGGTATACAATATTTATATGAAGTTTCTTTCTAAGTGTGCATCAGAAACACCAGAAGAAGAACCTGACAAGATACCCAGGCGGTGCGTTTGTGTGTCTTGTGTTTGCGCGTGTGCTTTTTTTTGGTGCAATCCGATGTGCGATCTCGCCCTTCTTGGTCTCTCGCTTCGGCGAAGCAGCAGCAGCGCTTTGTCGATTGACGGCGGCGGGGGGGGGAGGGGAACAGGGACGGTCAGGATCCCGCAGGAACCGCCTCTAAGCCGTCTTGAAGAAAAGTGTCCCGTAACGGGAGGCGGCTGCAGAGTTTGGTCCCAGAGGGCGGCGGGAGCCCGGCGAGTTCCAGGGAGAGCGGCCGCGGCGAAGAAGCCGCCAGGCCAGGCCAGGCGAGGCAGCGGCAGGGGCGGCCAAGGCAGCAGCGGCGGCGCCTCCTCTGTCAATCAGGCGGACTTCCCTCCCGCACGCCCTGCGCTTCCCAGCCCGCCGCGTCCTGGAGTCTCTCGCTGCGCTGCCTTCGCCGAGGAGAGCTGCCGCTTGCTGAGCGCCGGAGGAGAGCGGGGTGGATGCGCCAGGGCGAGGAGGCGGAGGACGACGACCAGGAGGAGCACCACCAGCGCCCGGGCTGCTGAGGGCTTCTCCCGCCGCGCCGCCGGGCAAGAGAGGGCGGTGCCGGCTGCCCTCCAATGTGGCCGGAGCCCCCTGCCGGGAACTTTAAGGCTGGCTCCAAAAGCCGGGCTCCGGCTGCGCGCCGCCTGCCATGGGTCCTCCCGCCGCCCTCGCCTCGCTCCTCGCCGTCGGCTGCTGGGCGCTCCTCCTGGCCCCCGGGGCCCCGCAGAGTCCCCCGCCGCAGAGAGGTAGGGGACGCTGAGGGAGTGGAGAGGGGGCGGGCGGGCAGGCGGAAAAGGCTTCCCTCGGCGCGCACCCTGCCGCCTTGTCCCCCAGCGCCAGCGCCTCAGGAGCTGCTGCTAGGAGGGAGCTGCGGACGCCGCCGCCGGTTGTTGACCCCCCTCTTTGCCCGGCTCCCCTTCGGGCTCTCTTTCTCAACTTCACCCGCGAAGGACTTTTTCCCTCGTCTTTTTTTTAAAAAAAATTTGGCCAGCGCCACTTCTTCTCCGCGCCGCGCCGACCGGCCCCAGAAGGGCTGGCGGGGGGGGGGGGGCTCTCCTGACGCCTCCGCCTCAGCCGCCACGTGTGGCTCCCGCCGCCGCCGCCGCCGCGTTTTCCTTTCCCTTCCCTGGCGCGCGGTCTCCCTCCGAGTCCCTGAGGAGCGAGGCAGAAAGGAAAGGGCGCTCCCTGGGACCTTCGGGCGAAACGCCGGAGGCGGGGAGGGAGGGAAGGAGAGGACCGACCTGAGAGTTTTGCTGGCCAAACGGGGGAAGCGGGAACCTCGGGTGAACTCTCTTTACAGTAGAAAGCGCGTGGCAGCATCATCCGAGTCTAGCGAGTCAGTTCCTGGAATTCCATGTGTGGAATAAAACACCTGGCAGCGACTGCTGAAGTATTATTTTCCGGCTGTTGTTTAAATTAAACGAGGAAAATGAACCGGGGCAAACGGTTTCGACACCGATATATATTATATGCATATTTTTAAAGAACTTTTCCATTGTAACTGCCAGTGAGAAACTTTAAAGTTCCTTTGCTATCAGCCACATTTGCTTGGTGGCCGCAGGACAGGGGATAGGCATGGGTCAAAGTTTTAAAAGTTGATTGTGATTGCGAAATGTTGTGTGTCCCTCAAGTTCCTCACAGGTACCTCCCTGTACACACCTCCTTCATCAGCTCCAGTGACTTGAGTCTCATTTACCCTGGGCTGCCTTCAGCCTCCCTCTTCACCGCCCCCACCCCACTTCACCCAACCCAGGGAGATCGACTGTCCTCAACCCCAATGGAAAGTTGGGGAACCGGTTCAAAAAAAAAAAAAAACAGCTGGAAAGATTCCGTTCTGTTCGTGTTGTTTCAGCCCCCTATAGTTGAATGAACTTTATGGTATGCCTGTGTGCATGAGAGACACGCTAAGGAAGGAAAGAGAGGTGCACGCTTCAGACAACTGTAGGATGCAACATATCCCTCTTTTTAAGGTGGCAGTGCTCCGTGTGGCTTTAATTGTTGCCTGGTATTGATCCTCTCTCCCTCTCCTTCTCTATTTCCAGATGTTATTTGGGGCAGTTTAGAAGAGTACAGCCTTGTCATTCCGACTAGCACCGACTCCGAGGGCAGGTTTCTGTCCCATGTGGTGTCCGGTGTCTCGACCAAGCGCTTCCGAAGGGACACAGCAGATCTTCCGCACCAAAGTGGGGACGGGCAGGTTTTCTACAATGTCACTGTTTTCGGAAGAGAGTTTCACTTCAGGCTGAGACCCAACTCTAGGCTGGTGGCTCCAGGAGCGACAGTGGAATGGCAAGAGGATTCGAACCTGACTTACACAGAGCCGCTCTCTGGGAATTGTCTCTATGTGGGAGATATCACTGACCTGCCGAATGCTTCTGTGGCCATCAGTAATTGTGATGGGCTGGTAAGATGCTTTCTTATGATACACCTGAGAGAAAGAATGGCCCTCCCGCCTTTTGCCCCCCCTCCCTTTTCTTTTGATGGGAAATATGCCGATCGTCAGCCTTACAAAACAAAAGCAAACCCACGACACCTCATGGGTTACGTTCATTGTGAAATCAAATAAAGCAAATGTTCTCCCTGCATGCACTAAGGTGTGAGGAAGAATTAGCTTCTTTTATAGATAGCCGGGGAGCTGGATCACTCTGCACTGACACATAAATTGCTGTGACAAATCACTAATTATCAACATGAAAAACTTCTTAGTCCTCTTGAAGCTTCTCAGCACCTTTAAAACAGGGACCTAATGCTGTCATCTCCACGTTTTCCATCTGTGTAATATCTTTTCCCATCTTCAGTTTAGCAGGGGCTAAACTGGAGAGGTGTGTGTGTGCATTTTAAAGAGATCATAATGCTAAAACACAGGCTTCAGTGTAAATTGCTTGGTTTTTGTCTTTGGAGAGGAAATTTGTTCAAAGATTATGATTAACCTCTAATCCCTTTCTGAGGTGCCTGCCTCATTTCATTTCTCCTGCCTGTCTACTAGGCTTCCCTGACAGAGCTCCCATCATCCTTAGCCAACAAGGCTTGGCAGCTGGGGACAGCTATAGCTCAAGCACCTCAGGAGGGCCTCCAGATTGGAAAAGTCTGTTTCTATTCAGCCAAGGAGGATCTAGAAGAAAGAGATTTAATAACTTTCATACTGTATGCATCCTACGTGATGACTCTTACGTACTGAGGAGTTGTTTGTATGCATGTATACAGCTGGAAACTAGTTCTAGTTTTCCATTCCAGCACTCATGCGGAGAAGACAAACTGTGTGTCTTAAGCTATATATTTAGACTAGTTGCAATGTGCTGTATAGAATAAAATTTGCTTAGTTTTACTTTATGGAATGAATTTCTAATTACATCCAACATCTGTATCCTTAGTTTGTATGACTGCCCAGAGTAGTGGATTCACTAAGTAAGATGGTATAAAAATGTAATGAATGAATAAATATCTCATTATTTGAAAAAGAGGCTTGCTAATATGCAGTTGTTCTTGTTCGGTCATTAAGTCGTGTTCAACTCTTTGTGACCCCATGGACCAGAGCATGCCAGGCCCTCCTGTCTTCCACTGCTTCGTGGAGTTGGGTCAAATTCATGTTGGTAGCTTCGATGACACTATCCAACCATGTCATCCTCTGTCGTCTCATTCTCCTCTTGCCTTCACATTTGCCCAATATCAGGGTCTTTTCCAGGGAGTCCTCTCTTCTCATGCGATGGCCAAAGTATTGGAGCCTCAGCTTCAGGATCTGTCCTTCCAGTGAGCACTCAGCGTTGATTTCCTTCAAAATGGATAGGTTTGTTCTCCTTGCAGTCCAGGGGACTCTCAAGAGCCTCCTCCAGCACCACAATTCAAAAGCATCAATTCTTCGGCGGTCTGCTTTCTTTATGGTCCAGCTCTCACTTCCATACATCACGACAGGAAAAACCATAGCTTTGACTATGTGGACCTTTGTTGCCAAGGTGATGTCTCTGCTTTTTAAGATGCTGTCTAGGTTTGTCATGGCTTTGTTCCCAAGAAGCAGGCATCTTTTAATTTCATGGCTGCTGTCTCCATCTGCAGTGATCATGGAGCCCAAGAAAGTAAAATCTGTCACTTCCTATATATCTTCCCCTTCTGTTTCCCAGGAGGTGATGGGACCAGTGGCCATGATCTTAGTTTTTTTGATGTTGAGCTTCAGACCGTTTTTTGTACTCTCCTCTTTCATCCTAATTACAAGGTTCCTTAATTCCTCCTCACTTTCTGCCATCAGAGTGGTATCATCTGCATATCGGAGGTTGTTGATATTTCTTCCGGCAATCTTGATTCCGGCTTGGGATTCCTCCAGTCCAGCCTTCCGCAAGATGTATTCTGCTTATAAGTTGAATAAGCAGGGGGACAATATACAGCCTTGTCATATTCCTTTCCCAATTTTGAACCAAAGAGTTGTTCCATATCCAGTTCTAACTGTTGCTTCCTGTCCCATGAATAGGTTTCTCAGGAGACAGATAAGGTGGTCAGGCACTCCATTTCTTTAAGGACTTGCTGTAGTTTGCTGTGGCCCACACAGTCAAAGGCTTTTGCATAATCAATGAAGCAGAAGTAGATGTTTTTCTGGAACTCTCTGGCTTTCTCTATAATCCAGCGCATGTTAGCAATTTGGTCTCTAGTTCCTCTGCCCCTTCGGAATGCAGCTTGTACTTCTGGGAGTTCTCGGTCCACATACTGCTGAAGCCTGCCTTGGAGGATTTTGAGCATAACCTTGCTAGCGTGTGAAATGAGTGCAATTGTACGGTAGTTGGAGCATTCTTTGGCACTGCCCTTCTTTGGGATTGGGATGTAGACTGATCTTTTCCAGTCCTCTGGCCACTGTTGAGTTTTCCAAACTTGATGGCATATTGCATGTAGCACCTTAACAGCATCATCTTTTAAGATTTTGCATAGTTCCACTGGAATGCCATCACCTCCACTGGCCTTGTTGTTATCCATGCTTTCTAAGGCCCACTTGACTTCGCTCTCCAGGATGTCTGGCTCAAGGTCAGCAACTACATTATCTGGGTTGTCCGGGATATCCAAATCTTTCTGATATAATTCCTCTGTGTATTCTTGCCACCGCTTCTTGATGTTTTCTGCTTCTGTGAGGTCCCTACCATTTTTGTCCTTTATCATGTCCATCTTTGCACCAAATGTTCCTCCCAATATCTCCAATTTTCCTGAACAGATCTTTGGTTTTTCCTTTTTTATTATTTTCCTCTATTTCTTTACATTGTTCATTTAAGAAGGCCCTCTTGTCTCTCCTTGCTATTCTTTGGAAGTCTGCATTCAATTTTCTGTAACTTTCCCTATCTCCCTTGCATTTTGTTTCCCTTCTCCTCTCTGCTATTTCTAAGGCCTCATTGGACAGCCACTTTGCTTTCTTGCATTTCCTTTTCTTTGTGATGGTTTTTCTTGCTGCCTCCTGTACAATGTTACAAGCCTCTATCCAAAGTTCTTCAGGCACTCTGTCCGCCAAATCTAGTTCCTTAAATCTGTTCTTCACTTCCACTGGGTATTCATAAGGGGTTTGGTTTAGATTATACCTGACTAGCCCAGTGGCTTTTCCTACTCTCTTCAGTTTGAGCTTGAGTTTTGCTCTAAGAAGCTGATGATCAGAGTCACAGGTCTTGTTTTTGCTGACTATATAGAGCTTCTCCATCTTTGGCTGCAGAGAACATGATCAATCTGATTTCGGTATTGCCCATCTGGTGATGTCCATGTGTAAAGTCGCCTCTTGTGTTGTTGGAAAAGAGTGTTTGTGATGACCAGCTTGTTCTCTTGACAAAACTCTATTAGCCTTTGCCCTGCTTCATTTAGAACTCCAAGGCCAAACTAACCCGTTGTTCCATTTATCTCTTGACTCCCTACTTTAGCATTCCAGTCCCCTAGAATGAGAAGAACATCTTTCTTTGGTGTCAGTTCTAGAAGGTGTTGTAAGTCTTCATAGAATTGGTCAGTTTCAGCCTCTTCAGCATTGGTGGTTGGTGCATAAACTTGGATTACTGTGATGTTGAAAGATCTGCCTTGGATTTGTATTGAAATCATTCTATCATTTTTGAGATTGTATCCCAGTACAGCTTTTCCCAGTCTTTTGTTGACTATGAGGGCTACTCCATTCCTTCTACGGGCTTCTTGCCCATAATAGTAGATATGATAATTGTCTGAATTGAATTCACCCATTCCTGTTCATTTTAGTTCGCTGACACCAAGGATGTCAATGTTTATTCTTGTCATTTCCTGTTTGACGACATCCAGTTTCCCAAGGTTCATAGATGTTACATTCCAGGTTCCTGTGCAGTATTTTTCTTTGCAGCATTGGACTTTCCTTTCACTTCTTGCAGTAGTTAGTACTTTTATGAGAAGTGGACTTAAGTTCACATCATCACCCTCCAGTGTTGTGTGACTCCTGTGCAGAATCCATCTAAAATGTAAGAGGCATAGCACGAAGATAAGAATTGTCAGGTTTCCTTTTGCCAGAGTTGTTCTGCTGGAATAGGAACCTATGGGCACATTAACTCTTCTGATCCTGTTTCATCGTGTGTTATATTTCTGTATTTATTTATTGGATTTATATACTGCCCATCTAATGAATGGTCACTCTGGGCAGTTTACAAACAACCACAAGATATGAAAATAACACAATCAAAACATAATTAAATAAATTAAACAAATATTAAAGAGACTAAAATTGGCAACAGTTGAGTAAGAAGTTCACAGTCAGCAAATTCTTAAATTGGCTGGTGTTGAAAAGCCTGAAAAAACATGTGTTTTAAAGAGTTTCTTAAAAGATGCCAAGGAGAGGTCCAGGTGAATTAAAGGGGGCAGTTCATTTCAAAGGCAGGGAACAACCACCGAGAAGACCTGGCTCCTTTGTGCTGTCTTTCCAGGCCTTTCTCAGGATCAGAGCACTCAGCTGGCCAGCCTGGGAGGAACGAGTAGGGTGGGCAGTCCCAAATGAGAGTAGGCATTCTACCATGGAATGAGGTCTCAAACCTTCTTTCGCAATTCGCTGTCACAAACATAGAATCCCTTCTAGAAGCTATATGTTGGTGTGCTTGGTGGTGTCTAGGATGACAGGATCTCTTGGTCCTAAGCTGGTTCTCTGGCTGTTCCACCTTTTCAACACTGGAGTTAAAACATCAGACCTGGCCTGTTGAGAGAGAGCATTGGACGCTGTCTGGATGTCCTGAGCTACAGTTCCTCAGCTGATGACAAGGTTTGATGGGAATGATAGGAATAACAGTTGAACACATCTAGGTGACGCCAGATGGGAAAAGGCTGGTCTAGAATGTGACAAATTCTCAGGCGTCATTCTGTATTCCAGGCAGTGGCCTAAGAGCTGGAAGTGTATTTTGCTAGACAATCTGACCTCCACTTCCTAGTGTCAGTGGACTAACACTGCTGTGGAATTGGTGCTACATAGCAGTAAGGGGCCATAGTTCTGGAGTGCTTTAGTGGAAACACAGTGTTACATAGAAATATGTACTTTTTCTCAGTATGTATGTATGTATGTATGTATGTATGTATGTATGTATGTATGTATGTATGTATGTATGTATGTATGTATGTATGTATGTATGTATGTATGTATGTATGTATGTATGTATGTATGTATGTGATGAAGAGAGAAATTTGTATTTAGGTGTAGAAGTTGCAAGTAATGAGAAGGAAGGGTCGGATAAGTATTCTGAAACACACCTGGATTTTACAGAGTACATTGTGTTCAGTCAGGTGCTCAAGTGACCCAAAGTAATGTAAATTCAGACTGTGCTTGCACCATGGTCATTAGGTCCATGTTCCATCTCTCCTCACCCTTCTCAATGTGTCTTTTGGCCCCTGTATGAGTCCTAACCATGAAGAGAGGCCACTGTGAAAAATTCCAAGATGGTAGGGCAGGGCTTGGAGGAGATCAAAGATCAGCTCTCTCCTTCTGAGATCAGAGCTTTGAAAGCTACCTCAGAGGTGGACTTCAAATTCATTTTTTTGGCCTTAGGTATGCGTTCCCTGGGCCATAGGATCTTAGCCTAAATCTGGCTGAATTTTCAGAGAGATCTCTATTTCTACCTCTGTAAATTTCAGCTGAAACTCATCTCTTCACCTTGAACAGCAGTCAGTCAGAGTCTTGTTGCATTTTAAATCTCACATGTTTCTTATATCAGTTCAGTGGATTGTAGCCCACTTCCTTAGTTGCTTGGACAATTATTGAGAATTTCAGGTATATATTCTCCACACATATAGTTGGGAGGGAAGGAGATTGTTGAAAGTGAGGTGAAAGGGAAGTCACTCGCAGAAAATGCTGACAGTGAAAATTCCGATAACGTGGCCTCAGAAGGGATGGAGGCATCTTAGTGAGTTGTTTACTGAGAATCAAACTAGATAATAGAAGTCATGTGTGATTAGAAGAGGGAACCCCTTAAGTGATAAAAGATGCCTGATGGTTGCAGCATGGGATTTTTCTCACCTCCTATGGCATGCAAATTAAGTTGTGCTGCTTTGTAGTTTGTCATCAAGAGACTTCATCTGATTGCTCAGGCATGAAGCTTGGAAGGATCTGCATTGCTGGAATACTAGCACGCCTTTAGTTCATACTGATATGCTATCACTGTCATCTGATTTGATCTTTAACTGCTCCACATGTGCACACCTCTACCTTTGAAGTCTCTCTTCTTGACAATGGCTACTTAAATATCTGTACCAAAGTATCCTGGAAGGTTGGTGTGTTTTCTGTCTGGTTTTTGAATATTTCTTGTTTCTGATATCAGATTTTTATTCACGGGGATCTTTTTCATGGGGACCGGTCCATTTGTCCTAGAGAAAATAGGAAAAAGAGTTGTTGGAATTGACAGCAGATAGCAGGTGAACCATAGCAACAAATTTTAATCTTTGTGGCTCTGGGAGGATTTCGTGGAAGAAGAGGTACTTGAAAGAGAAGAAAAGAGGAGTAAATTTCTTCAATTTCTTTGTTTGAGTCTTGGAAAGAGGGCACCTTTTTGTGATGACCAGCTGCAGTGTTTGACAGCTCTGTAATGCAACTATACCATGATTTCAAAGGTTTATATTGAAGCCTCAGCCTTGAAAAACCTACAGGGGATGACATGATCGGGATGAGATTGGGAGGGGAAACTTTGGTGAGGATATGGATTTTCTTAAGGCCTCTTTTCTTTTCCCTTCATAATTGCAGTACTATTTTATGGGCAACTTTGCTGTACAAATGTAGAGCTTGGAAACAGCTTCCAGAATCTCTCATTCAGTGTTGAAGTAGCCATGTTGATTGGTTGGCTGGGAGATGTCTGGGAAACCTAGCACAGAAAGGACCTACCCTGTGCGATGTAGTGGGTAGATAAATGGATTAGGTCTCAGGAGTCCTGACTCCGAATCCCAGTTCAGTTGTGGAAACTCATGGGTGGAGTGGAACTGGTAAAGCGAATCTTTAAATATTTCATTTACCTTGAAAGCCTTATTTGCATCACTATAAATTAGTTCTGACTTGTTGGCACATCACACAGAGAAAGAGAGAGAATAACTTCAAAATTCTGGACAAATCCTGTGGGTGAATTGTTCCTCAGGCTCACCTTCAGCTTATGGTTTGCCCCAAATAAGGAAACAGGAGGCAAACTTGACAGCTGTTTGTTCACAACAGAGGCTCGGTCAGTTAAGGCTGGTGAAGGAGAAGCAGTTCTTGCATCCAGAGGTGCGAAAAGGCCAGCTGCTTCCTTCCTTATTACTGAGACAAGGCTCTGAAAGCCTTCACCCAAACTGGTGCATGTGGCTACCTCAGTGAAGGCTTGATTGTCTCTCCGAGCTCTTACCTAAAGTTTCTTTCGTTGAGGAGCAGGTCCAGAGACTGCCTGGTATCTGCATTGCCTTTCGTGTCTTTGAGAAACATGAGTTTCAGAAGAGTAATGAATGAATGATTGAACAAACAAACAAATAAAAAGATTGGCTAAGAATAGCACCTCTTGGACTAGGAGGGGAAAGGAACTGAGAAACATCGTTTAGTGGCCCGTCCATTGTTTACAAGTGTGTGGAGTTCCTCCTGCAGAGGGTGCCATGGTAATCTGATGAGGTGCCAGTTGTGTGCTACTCATGACCAGCCCCTCTTTGGATTGCCATGGCAGATTCCACAGTCGCAGTTATACCCACTAAAAGGGTGAACAGCACACTGGACATTGGTTGCATGGGCACATGCTGGAAAAAGAGGGAAGCCAGCAAAGTGATCACTTGTGCTCCAGCAAGCAAAGAGGAGATGCATTATCAACTAATATCACCCCTTTGCATAAAAGAGGCACATTCAAATTTATATCTATATAGATGCACTTGTTTCTTATGCATATTTGCCTGAGCCCTGCCTGGAATTGCAGAACATTGTGCTCTGGTGCTCTGCATGATTACTAGCTTGCGGAGAAAGAAGCCAGTGATGAGGCAAGAAGTTAGTGAACACCCCTGACACAAGCTAAAATAACAACATAACAACACACAGCTATTCATGCTATGGACAACTGAATGTGTGGCAGAAGCAAAAAGAATTCTTCTCTTTAGGTAGCTTAAACCTAGGATATTTTCAAATCAAGGAATGTCCTGTGACAGCTATTCAAATAGTCACCCTGCCAGAGTGAAAAATATAACTGATGAAGTTCAGAGCTGTGTGTGTGTGTTGAAGTGATTACGCAGAGAATCTCAGCTGTATTCTCAATTATTCCAGTAGCCAAATTAAGTCAGCCATTATTGATGTGTATGATGCATTTTAAGTATCTGTAATAATAAAATGTTGTATATTTCTGATCAGTGTTTAGGAAAATAATCACTGAGCCGATCAGTTGGCAATGCCAATGTCCACAATGTACTGTACTTTAGATATATCTTGGATCTTGTTTTGTATCAGTTCTCTCAGGTTTTACCATTTGCAATGAGGAAGTATTTGCCGGAGATAGCCTTATCACCGTTCTGGTCATTATGAATAGTTTAAAGTGGCCAGTTTCGTACAAATATGTACTTCCCTATTGTAGGGTGAGGAAGAACCTGAAGGCTATAAAATTGGACTTCACACCTACTGACTCCGGACTAACCCTTACAGTGACTTCATCAATGTAGGGTGATCTTCCATTGTCCAAATTAAGGGCCAGCTCTGCCATGGGGTGGGGGGAGGGTAGGCGCCCTCTCCTCAAAGTTCAAAGGATGATGTCCAAACAGCATCTTTTGTGTATCCCCAGTGGGATCTGTAGTTCCTGGAAGTTCAGGATGTCAGTGCTAGATGCTTCAAATGGAACCACAATACAGTACTGACTCTCTTGTACATGGTGAAGATTTTGAGCGCTGTGAGATGGCAGGAAACTTATTTATTTATTTATTTATTTATTTATTTATTTATTTATTTATTTATTTATTTATTTATTTAATTTTTACCCCGCCCCTCTAGACAACGTCTACTCGGGGCGGCGTACATCAGTTAAAACACGTTAAAATAACATATAAAATGCAATTATATTTTATTTATTATTGCAATATTTTATTGACATAATGGGAGCTTGTGGGAAGTACAGTACTTTAATTGCAATTGAATGCGATGCTCTTTGTAGGCAGCATACCCTGGCAAATTATGTGTTCAGTTGTGCAGAACGTATGAGTCGTGATGGGCATGAGCCTTGGTTCAGAGGTTTGTGCCAGTTTGTTGGCACGGCATCACAGGTGCCACATCTTCCTCCCCCCCCCCCGCCAGCCAGCTCCCCCACTCACCAGGTGACATGTGCAGCTTTTCTCCTGCTCTTCACACTATCATCCAGTCGCAGCAGGAGCATGGACTTCCCTTCTCTGCCTCCTCCAGCACAACCCAGGGGAAAGGTGCTTTTTTCGTCTGTTCATTCAGCGGTGGGGGTAAGGAAGAGGACTTTCAGCTTCTGATAAGCCAAAAATCTCATATGCTTATTTTGAAATAATAATCAGGCCATGTAATTAAGAAGTTGCCTTCAGACCAAAGGTCTATCCAGCTCAACCTTATCCACAACTGATGGACAGAAAAGTCCAGGATTTCAGAAACATTGTTTTAAAAAATTCTGGATTCTCAAAAGTAACTTTTTGAAGTTTAGGAAAATGTTCTTTTCGCCCCACAGACTGGCAAAGTTATTTTTTTGAACTATAATTCCTAGAATCTCCTAGGAAATCTGGGACCCTGTCTAGCTAGAGCATATGTTTTTCTACTCATTTCCTTTCCTTCTCCTGGGTTATGAATGCAGGAGGAATTCTAAAACTACTTATGACCATGTGAAATCCCAAGATTGAAAATGACCCAGTAGGTCTTCAAGTATCATCATCTGGATATTCCCGTGTGGCTCAGCCCCGCCCTCAGGTTTAATGAGATGTAATGATGCCATGGGCTCAATGTTAGAATAGAATTTCTGTTGAACAGATACATAAAGAGCGAGTGATAGATGGCATGTGTGAAAGTGGTATTGTATGTTTCCCCAGCTAACAGATATTGCCTCCCCCCCTGTGTCCATGCACTACGTTTCCTTTGTTGTTGTTTTTTCTCCAGTAATATTTACTTCTTGTCTTGGAGGCAGATTGAGAGGAAAAGCAAATATAAGTGAGAGGCTGGGCAAAAAGAGTCTTTCAGAGGAAAAGGCATGGATGCAATCTCTTGACTTATCTTTTCACTGCGACATTTGTCTTTGGTGGTGAGGTGGTCCTTGTTGTGAAACCTGCTTCCATTCATGTTAAAATAGAAATGGAATTCAGAAAAACAAATAAGTCACAGAGAATGTTAGGTAACTCTTAAACGTGAATTGGAATAATACATCGATGACCTATCTCTTCTGCCATTCTAGGCCATAATATTTTTCTATAGGTATTAGGATTCAATCTTTACCTATGGTAGTGGTGACAAAAAAAAGAAAAGAAAAGAAAAGATAGTGAAGGCTGAGGCCTTGAAAACCAACTGCTTGAAATAATTCCACTGATATCAGTGCAGCTTTTGGAAGATCATTTGTGGTCTGAAGCTAGACAATTCTATATGTTAAATATTTAACAGACTCTGTAATTGTTGTACTTGGTCAAAGTCATTGCTTTTATTTCAGTGAGGATTTCAATGTTAGTGTTTCAAGGTTATTCAAGTTGATATAGTGCGATGGGTTTGCCCAGCGGGCACCTCTCTTGGTAGGGGAGGTATAATGGAGATTCAGTGGGGATAGTTGATGTGGTTCCATCTGTGCAGCCATGGGCAAACTGCAGAGTGGCATCAGAAGAAGGGACTGGTGAACCTCTTCTGATTACTGGGGTGGGTTTTTGCTTTAAATCAGAATTGACTGAATGGTACAGAATTTAATTCTTATTCTGAGAGCTTGCGTTCTTTATTCTCAACTGCTTTTTGTTTAGTCTTAACCTCCCAAAGCCTTGGCTCTCGCTGCAGACTCTGTCAGTGCAGCACTGGGTTTAGTCAGAAGTCTGTCTCATTGGATGCAAGAGGCTGTACCCCTTCAGCAGCATTCCTTAACCTGGGCCTGTACAGATGTATTGGATTACAAAACCACAGTCCCCAGGCCAGGGTGTGGACTTACCTCCCTCTATTACTATCTCCACGAAAGAATTGGAAGTTGTTCATGAATTTGTGTACTTTGGCTCAACAATCTCTGACACTCTCTCCCTAGATGTCGAGCTGGATAAACACATTGGGAAAGCAGCTACCATGTTCTCTAGACTCACAAAGAGAGTATGGCTTAATAAGAAGCTGACGACACATATGAAGATCCAGGTCTATAGAGCCTGTGTCCTGAGCACACTCCTGTGCTGCAGTGAGTCCAGACACTTTGTACACAGCAGGAGAGGAAGCTGAACACCCTCCATATGTGTTGTCTCCGATGCATTTTTGGTATCACCTGGCAGGACAAAGTTCAAAATAGAGTCGTCCTATAACAAGCTGGAATTTTTAGCATGACCAAAGCACAGAGTGCTGTCCTCTGAAGATGCTGGCCACAGAGACTGGTGAAACGTTAGGAAGAACAACCTTAAAAATATGGCCAAAGAGCTCGAAAAACCCACAACAACTATTAGCATGTATACATTACTGAAACAGCGCTGTCTATGTTGGCTTGGGCATGTCGTGAAAATGGCTGATGGTTGGATTCCAAAAGATCTCCTGTATGGAGAATTAGTGCAGGGAAACCGTGCCAGAGGGAGACCACAGCTGCGATACAAGGACATCTGCAAGTGGGATCTGAAGGCCTTAGGAATGGACCTCAACAGATGGGAAACCTTGACGTCTGAGCATTCAGCCTGGAGGCAGGCGGTGCATCATGGCCTCTCCCAATTTGAAGAGACACTTGTACAGCAGGCCGAGGCAAAGAGGCAGTCCCAAAACAAGCAAAACCAGGGAGCTGGACAGGGGACAGATTGTATTTGTCTTCAATGTGGAAGAGATTGTCACTCTCGAATTGGCCTTCTCAGCCACACTAGAGGCTGTTCCAAGACCTCCATACAGAGCACATTACCATAGTCTCTCGAGACTGAATGATGACTACTGGCAATCCCCAGGCAGCATGGATCATTGGCTGTCCTATCTGGAGTGCCTGAATTTGTAGCCTGGCATCCCTTAGTAGTGTCTGCTTGGGAAAAGCTACCCTCCAAAGTGTGTTAGAAGAAGGGAATTTTGATCCACAAAAGCTTACACTGAAATAACTTAGTTAGTCTTTGTTGTTTAGTCAATAAGTTGTGTCCGACTCTTCGTGACTTCATGGACGAGAGCACGCCAGGCCCTCCTGTCTTCCGCTGCCTCCCGGAGTTGGGTCAAATTCATTCTGGTAGCTTCGATGACACTGTCCAACCATCTCGTCCTCTGTCGTCCCCTTCTCCTCTTGCCTTCACATTTTCCCAACATCAGGGTCTTTACCAGAGAGTCTTCTCTTCTCATGAGATGGCCAAAGTATTGGAGCCTCAGCTTCAGGACCTGCCCTTCCAGTGAGCACTCAGGGTTGATTTCATTCAGAAAGTATAGGTTTGATCTCCTTTTAGTCCAGGGGACTCTCAAGAGTCTCCTCCAGCCCCACAATTCAAAAGCATCAGTTCTTCGGCGGTCAGCCTTTTTTATGGTCCAGCTCTCATTTCCATACATCGCTACTGGAAAAACCATAGCTTTGACTATGTGGAGCTTTGTTGGCAAGGTGATGTCTCTGCTTTTATGATGCTGTCTAGGTTTGTCATCACTTTCCTTCGAAGAAGCAGGTATCTGTTAATTTCTTGGCTGCTGTCACCATCTGCAGTGATCATGGAGCCTAAAAAAGTAAAATCTGTCACTGCCTCCATATCTTCTCCTTCTATTTGCCAGGAGGTGATGGGACCAGTGGCCACAGTCTTAGTTTTTTTTTTGATGTTGAGCTTCAGACCATTTTTTGCACTCTCCTCTTTCACCCTCATTAAGAGGTTTTTAAATTCCTTCTCACTTTCTGCCATCAAAGCAAAGTGTGCAGCTTATATACCGGCCTATAGTGCTTCAAGCACTCTCTGGGTTGTTTACAAGTTAATTATGCAGGCTACACATTGCCCCCCCCCCCAGCGAGCTGGATAGTCATTTTACTGACCTCGGAAGGGTAGAAGGCTGAGTCAACCTTGAGCCGGCTACCTGGGATTGAACCCCAGGTCGTGAGCATCAGAGTTGTATCATCTGCATATCTGAGGTTGTTGATATTTCTTCTGGCAATATACAGCCTTGTTGTACTCCTTTCCCAATTTTGAACCAATCAGTTGTTCTGTAACAACTGCTTCTGTTAGGTACCTACCATTTTTGTCCTTTGTCCAAAATGTTCCTTTAACATCTCCAATCTTCTTGAACAGATCTCTCATTTTTCCCTTTCTATTCTTTTCCTCTATTTCTTTGCACTGTTTGTTTAAGAAGGCCATCTTGTCTCTCCTAACTATTCTTTGGAAGTCAGCATTCAATTTTCTGTAACTTTCCCTATCTCCCTTGCATTTTGTTTCGCTTCCCTTCTCTGCTATTTGGACAGCTACTTTGCTTTCTTGCATTTCCTTTTCTTTGGGATGGTTTTTGTTGCTGCCTCCTGTACAGTGTTACGAGCCTCTATCCATAGTTCTTGAGGCACTCTGCCCACCAAATCTAGTTCCTTAAATCTGTTCTTCACTTCCACTGGGTATTCATAAGGGGTTTGGTTAAGATTATAACTGACTAGCCCAGTGGTTTTTCCTACTTGCTTCAGTTTGAGCTTGAGTTTTGCTCTAAGAAGCTGATGATCAGCCCCACAATCAGCTCTAGGTCTTCTTTTTGATGACTGTATAGAGCTTCTCCATCTTTGGCTGCAGAGAACATAATCAGTCAAATTTTGGTATTGCCCATCTGGTGATGTCCATGTGTAAAGTTGCCTCTTGTGTTTGGAAAAGAGTGTTTGTGATGACCAGCTTGTTCTCTTGACAAAACTCTATTAGCCTTGAAATCATTCTATGATTTTTGAGATTGTATCCCAGTACAGATTTTCCCACTCTTTTGTTGACTATGAGGGCTACTCCATTTCTTCTACAGCATTTTTGCCCACAATAGTAGATATGATAATAGTCTGAATTGAATTCGCCCATTCCCATCCATTTTAGTTCACTGACACCCAGGATGTCAATGTTCATTTTTGCTATCTCCTGTTTGACCACATCCAGCTTCCCAAGGTTCATAGATCTTACATTCCAGGTTCCTATGCAGTATTTTTCTTTGCAGCATCGGACTTTCCTTTCACTTCCAGGCGCGTCCACAGCTGAGCATCCTTTCCGCTTTGGCCCAACCACTTCATTGGCTCTGGAGGTACTTGTACTTGTCCTCCGCTCTTCCTCAGGAGCATGTTGGACCCCCTCCGACCTGAGGGGCTCATCTTTGAGCATCATATGTTTTAGCCTTTTGTTTCTCTTCATGGGGTTTTCTTGGCAAAGATACTGGAGCGGCTTGTCAGTTCCTGCTCCAGGTGGGTTGCGTTTAGTCAGAACTCTCCACTATGATCTGTCCATCTTTAATGTCCCTGCACAGCATAGCCCATAGCTTCTCTGAATTACTCAAGCCCCTTGCCACAACAAGGCAGCAATCCATGAAGGAGAGTTAGTCTTTAAAGAGGTTCAATGCTAGCTCCAGTGAGCTAGCATTGCACTGTGTCCCACCAGACCCTCAGAAGCACATTTGAATCTCTGAGAGTTTGTGCTGTGTGATTGCTGTGAATTCAAGAGAAAGGAATGCAGAGATGGATGTAACCTCTATTGCACAATTCTGGAAGCTCACGTGAAATTACTGCCTTCCTAATTTCAGAGCCACCCTTTCCTCCAGTGGCCGAATACTGATATCGACACTTTGGCAACAGTTAATGTACAAACCATGGCATGGCTGGAAAAAAAATGTTTCCTGGAAATTTGATGTCTCAGTTGAAACAGAGAAGTCATTTTGGAAGAGAGGGTAGTTGCATTGTATTCTCTCAGGCATTGTGTGATCAGCTGCTGGTGTACTGGTGGATTTCTGGAGACCATGTGTTCCTGAGGGCCTACTAGGCCTGGGCTCTTACCTGCTGCTGACCAGGTAGTAGTGAACCTGAGAATGGCAGTTGTACCTGGGTAGCTGAGGGCAACTCCCTGGTTCCTCAAATCTAGAGGCAGGCCTAACTGTTCTTCTGATTATTCCTTATAGGAAATCATGGCTGCTCAGAATAAAACTTTGAAACAAGATATTATGGGTAACTTCTGGCCATCATCAAAAGCTACTTTTTTTTTTGGTGAGTAGTTGAATGCTACCTCCCTAAGGCAGGATTTCTTAACCCTACTGCAGCATTCCTGAAAAGCACATATTTGTGTGTTGTGTGTCATTATCTGACTTGTACTTGATATTCTCTCTGGGGTAAAATGATAATCATATATTTACCTCATATGATAACTGGTTGCCCATTTCGCCCTGCAGCTTCTAGAGCTGTTACATGCTGGTAAGCACAGTGGGCATAAGTTGGAGACAAGTGGCCAATCAGGACTAAACAGCGTGTGTCCTAAAATGTTAGAGTACGTGGAACTGCCCTTCATAATTTACAGCTGGCTAAAGGGAAAGTCTAGTGCAGCATTGGTGAAACGGTGGAAAACAGGATTGTAGCAATCCTGCTGCATAAACTGTAAAAAGATATGTGAGTGAGAAACCAAACTTAAAAAAAAATACTTCCAAATAATCCCTATAAGATATTTGAGGAAAGCTATTTTTCTGGCTGCTTTCCCAGATGCTAATTTGCTTAGAAATGCCTGGTACGGTACTAGGGCTATTTAAACTTCCCTAATAGCAGTAGTGACCGCAGTACAAGGCACATCTTGGTGACTTAATGACAATCAGTGCTTCTAGCCACTCATTAGACTCTAGGAAGGAATTTGCATTTGAGTTGCTACTGCTTTAGGCCTGTGTGCCCAATGACCTCATAAAGCCCTTTTGGTATGTGGCATGTTTACATGCATCTTCCAAGCAGGGAAGAAAGGCAAAGAAAATGGGGATGGAAGGACGTATGAATTTGCTGGAAAGTGGAGATTACAAAGGCAATGGGGATTGGAGCGGCTTTGTTTGGGGGCAGGGATAGGGAATGTGTGTTGATCTCCATTGATCTCCCTCTCCATTGCCTGTGCTAGCTCTGGTTGATGGGAGTTACAATCAAACAATATCTGGACAGCTGCGCAGTCCCACCTTCCTGTAGGTAGCAAGTAATTTTTTCCAGTTCCTGAGAACTGAACCTTTTAAAAACTGGAGAGGCGAGTGACTGAAACAGAGACCTCCTGCATTGCAGTCATGGCATGTGCTAAAGCCTTTAAGCTTTCCCGTTGCCAGAAGCTTTTCCATTCCTTGGACTTACAAATAGTTCAATTGCCTTTTTTTGCCGATACTATACTTGGCCAGATGGACACTGTGCTGCTTTGACAAACCATTCCTTGTATTCAGAGTAGTCAAGGGTTCCCTACTTGGAGTCTGTTTCATCCCTTGTCTTCCCTTCATCCCGGTCTGTCCCTTGCCTTTCCCTTACATAAATAACATGCCTTCAATTTTTTCCCCTGGCATGATTCCAGCATTATAAGGATGTGCTTGGTCTTATGTGCCATCAGGCTGGAACTGATTTATAGTGACCCTATTAGGGCTTTCAAAGTACAAGAGGTATTTGAGGAGTAGTTTTGCCATTCCCATCCACCCCATCCCTGTGAGTGTGTAGTGACACTATAGTGGAGATAGTGTAGAGGCAATATGGAATCAGTAGGAAGTGGGATATGAGTTTGCAGCAGATCCAAGGGCCTATATTGAGTGTATTTCCTTATGAGACAGGATCCCCCCCCCTTTAGCTTACAGGCTCAGAGGATTCCTATCATTAGAACTGTCCTTAGCTGTACAGATGGGCAGTAGCAGACTTTGTTTATGAACTCAACGGAGTAAAAATCAGAGCAAAAACTGTTATTTGGGTAATGGAACTGATAATTATACCATTATTTTTAGATGCAACAGCTTTTAAACTTTACTTTTAAGAAAACTTTAAGAGGCATTTTGACAGGAACATTTTCAGGTTTCATTCCATTCTCTTATAAATCTTGAACTGAAAGGGATATATTCTAGTTTGTCCATTGCATTTTCATCAATACAACCTGCACTATCAGAGTTGGCCACTAGAGAGAAACAGAGAGTATTCTCCTATATATTTCTGTCCTATTGGTTATGAAAGTGCAATACCTGTACATCAGTAACATACAATATAAAAATTGCAGGCAGAGCAAACATAATGAAAATAGCAACTTGTTTATCATGAAGCAATGAGCAATGCAATGAGTTTCTTTTAAAACGTAGCATTCCAGGTTATGGCAGAAACATATTTAGCAACATAACCTGCAAGAGGCAGACTGATACTCCATAAAACCACACCTGTTAGGAAGAATCCAATCTGTAGATATGTCAAGGGGGCATAGGATTGTTCATTACAGTCCTGATGTGAAATTGAAATCTGTCATACTGTAGACTGCCAGTTTGAGCTGGAGCCAAAGTTTCATGCATTGTAAATCCTATCAGCATGGTAAAGAAAAAAAAATATCAGGAGCATTTCTCTTTTGCTTTCCAAGCAATGCCAGTCTTGATTTTGATTTTGCCAGCTGTGCAATTGATATTCTTGAATGTGTTATTGTATAAGTTATGGAACAGAAAATAGAAAAAAAAATCATCATTAACAACTGACTCCAGTACAGTTGGTCCCTAGGGCTGGTCCTGTGGGCTTATGTGCAAATAACTATAAACACAGCTAAAGTGTGTCTTTTGATATAAGGAAATGGCTGAAATTCTGCTGTTTAATTACACATGTGGAAGGCAAATATGAACCATTTAGGCACCTCTTGGGGTTTCTTGGGGTTGCAGACACCTGCTGTCTTAATACTGTACATGCTAGAGAATCCCATCAGGGACTTGTTAGCTGCCAGCTAAAAGTGACTGAATGTTACATTATTTGCCCTTCACATGCATTATTAGGCAACAGCATTTCAGCCATTGTTTGCTTATTGGTATTTACAATGTATACACATGTCTATATATGTGTATTTGTGTACAGATATACACAAGCATGTATTCGTAAGAAGTATATGTACACTCTGAATCTACTTCGTGAATATAAATATATTTTATACACACATTAAAGATTATTCTAAATGCATGTTTTAACTTTATGAAACTTTCAAATAACCATACAAAATTTTCTATACATAGTTTCTTCTTCTGAATTTTAGAATATCTTATGTTCTTTTGTTTGCATTTATCTTTTTAAGTCTTGCTATCTTGTGTTGCAGAGAGTAAAACTGTAAGATAGTAGAATATCATTGATTTTCTCCATATTATTGTTCAGAAGTACATTACAGATAATTCTGTTAGTTTTGTATTCATCTATGAATTTTCAGCATCTTCACAGTCAACACATACATTTAGGACCTTATGGTTACAACCAGGCTGTTAACATTTGCAGCAACTTGAAGCTTTCCTTGTTTAGCACATGTTTGTTTTTAGAGCACTTTTTTAGTAGTATGAAAAAAGAGCAGTGTCTTTTAATGTTTCAGCAAATTAAGCTACACAAAGAAGGAAGGATCAACATTGGTTACAAAACTATTTTTAAAAAACTGCTATTTTTCATTCTTGGTGGGGTCACAACCTCACTTTAGGTGGCAGGGCTGCCTATTTAAGCACTGCATCAAAACCATGATGCCAATTTTCACAAAACCCGTGTATGTGTACATGGACGTTTAAACTTAATTGTTGGCTGGAAACCTATTAGTGTTTCTGTAAGGTTTGCATAACTTGCTATAGCTAATTGCAACTAACTGATAGGCTGTCAGGGCATGTCTTGATCACTTGCCTGATCTCACAAGCAACTGAGATACATCCTGGGACATTATCAGTTACTTGTAATTGCCACGACAGCTTATATAAATCTTACCTGAACAATAGGATTTGAGCCAATCAATACAATCATTATCTACTACAGTGGAGAAGATTCTAACCAGGTAACAAATGTGTCTGCCTGCCTAAAGCCCTTCTTATAGACTTTGCTTTGAAGCTAGGGATGCAATGAATGCAGTAGGACCCACATATTCACTGGAGATTATTTCCAAGCCCCCGTGGATACTGAAAAACATGGTTAACAGTGAAAACTATATACAGTATATAGCATGGGGAATGGGGGAAAAAACCAGAAAAAAATTACATGCATTACCAGAACTGGCCACTAGAGGGAACAAGAGATCATGTGATGTATTTTCCACTAACACATATACATAGCATAGTCACTGGTTCCCTCTAGTGGTCAGCCCTGGTAATACATGTAAAATATTTTTTTTTCTGGATCTTTTCTTTTAATATTTTTAATATTTTCAGTCTGTGGATAGGTGAATCAGTGGATACTGATCCCGTAGATAAGGGAATCCTACTAGTAAATTTTCTTACCCTGAACAAAACTGGGTGTCTTGGGAAAAAAATCCCACCAAAAATAGTCAACTGCTGTAAGATTTTTCACACCAGTGAAAACACTGGTACTTTTTCCACAACTGGCAGCAAAAATCCTTGTCTTTTGCATTTAAAAAATTATACAAAAATGCAGGGGGTGGGTGGGCAAAATATAGTCAGTTTCAGCAGAAAATGCAAGGATGTTGTGCCCAAAAGTGTCTGTGTACTATTGTAATCTTGCCTGACAGAGAGAAAACTTGTGAATTTTTTTTGTTCTCATCTGCAAGAATATATCAAGTGAAGATTTGTACATCCAGCTTCAAACAGAGTACTATACAGTCCTTTGGTGCAAGTCCAGTTTCAAAGGACCATGAAAAGCAAGGGATAGGAATGTGACTTGGTAAAGTAAGACACATTGTCACGTTGCCAGAGAGGTAGTACAGTACTAAGAAGCTTTGCTTACATTCAGGGTAAAAGAAAATAAATAGGTTTCATAGCTAATCTTTCACCAGTCTCTGTGGCCGGTATCTTCAGAGGACAGGAGTCAGAACTCACCAGAGCACTGACAGAGTTCTGACTCCTGTCCTCTGAAGATGCCGGCCACAGAGACTGGTGAAAGGTTAGGAAGAACAACCTTCAGAACATGGCCAAAGAGCCCGAAAAACACAGAACAACCAAACTGAGCTTTACTTCCTCTGCTGCATGAGGTGGCAGAGAGATGCACATGGAGGGTGTCATGCAAAAGATGGATTTGTTTTTCAGGAACCAGAGAAGCGTGCTGGAAAATATAGAGTTTAAGACATTTTGGAGCCTGGCATGTGGAAATCCTGCTTTACGAATAGTGATTGTGAAGTCAACTGCCTGAAAATAAACTTGGCCTGGTTGCAGAATCAAGATTTCAGGCGAGCTGGTCTCAAATTTGGATTCACCAGATATACCAGTCTCTCATTACCTGCCCAGCATCTTGATTTTTACGTAAGCACAGTCTGACAAACAGAGCAGCTATTCAGTTCAGAATTTTGCTAGCATACATTATCCTTCGGAAGAGGGCAGGAAATCCTGTTATTGCTATCAAATCATAACTTTTCTGTTTGTGTGCTCTGAATGCATCATATTCCCATCAGCTTTTCATCTGAGAATGGGATGGAATAATTTTCTACATCAAACAGGTGGGCACCATCTGGACAGAATGTTCTAAGACAGTCACAGTTGACATAACTTTGCATTACCCAGTAAGCCTCTGGTTGTATTCTGATTGTTCTTTAGCTTTGTATTGTGCTGCACCGTTATGGTACTACTAACCCAGGCCACTGAGCCACACAAGGGAAACTTTTCTGTCCAAAAGTCTTACAACTACGAGCATACTTCCAGGAAAGGATAAAAATCAATGACCCTTCAGTTGATGTCATGCTGAGAATGACAAAAAGCATGGCCAGTGGTCAGAAATTTTAGGAGTTGTAGTCCAAAAACAATTGGAGGGGCACAAATTCATTGCTCCTTTTCTCAGGCCTTTCTATACTTTCTATACATTGCACAATATATGCACAGACCCTCTCTATGTTTCCATTTTCTTCAAAGTTCCCAGAAGAAACATCTCGCGTGTGAAATATCGGTTCTCATCTTCAAACTGCTGTTCCAGGCATATTGTTGTACAGTATATATATTTTAGATGCTTTTACTGTGATTTTTCTACAATGTTCTATTGTATTTTCTGCAACCGTTCTATGCTTTTGAGTTTTCTTGTTATTTTTCCCCCTGTGTGAGCATCTGTTGTCAGTTTCACTGTCTCAGAGTAATAACATTTAAAAGGGCAGCAAGGTGTTAGTCCCTTCTGTGTCTTCAACTACATGTAATGATATCTTAGGAGTTCGGGACCAGCCATACCATTAAGCAGAGTGATGCAATCATTTCAGGTAGCAGATATTGGGGGAAGGCACTGGCAGTCCCCTAGCTATTCCTCCTCAGTTTACTAGCTTCTCCCCTGTCTTGGAGAACAGAGTTGTGTATGCCACATAGTCACTCTTCAAACTAGCCTGTTGCTCTCTACAATGGGGTGAAGCACCCTGTTCCATTGAAAGGGATGAAATAAAGATCAGTGGCCAGTCCAGTCTGTTTCTGGACGTGGAAAGGAGTAGCTACAATTTTTTACCTTTGCCTTGAGCAGTACAGTACTGTATCTGTGTTCAGTCCCGCAGGAACGATTTTATCTCTTATTATTATTAGTCCCACTACCTCCCCCTTCTGGTGGCCTGGTAGCTGAGGCAAAAATTCCATGTGTTCCAGCCTAGTTTGTTCACTCATAGCAGGTTTTATTAAAGGCACACAATCAGCCCTACTGCCCATTCCTCTGCGTTCCCAGAGGGCTGTGTTTCTGAGTCCGGCAGCTCCCACCATCTTATTCCTGGCATGGCACCCTCTTTCAGCTGTCCTGCATCAGGCGGTGGCCCTTCCTTCACCTGCAATGGTGCATCCCTACTGGCTAGAAACCTGCGAGACTTGCTATCTCCTGGGATTCTCTGGGCTTGTGAGGTGAGGCTAGATAGCCTGCAGGGAGTACTCGAGATATAGTTATGTTATAGTTATAGGTATGTTATATACCGTATTTTTCGCTCCATAAGACGCACCTTTCCACAAGACACACCAAATTTTTAGGAGAAGAAAACAGGAAAAAATAATTTGTTTTCTTCTCCTAAAATTTGGTGAGCCTTATGGAGAGGCCCATCTTATGGAACACACCCTAGGACCCTTTGGAGGCTCGCCCTGGCCCCGCCCCCAGGGGTCAGAGGGGGCGAAATCACCAGCTTCTGGGACTTGAGGCTTGGGAAGCTTCAGAAGAGTCCCAGAAGCTGGCAATTTCCCCCCCACTGGCCCAGCGGGGGGGGGGCAGGGTGAGCCTCCAAAGGGTCCTAGGGTGTGTTCCAGGACGCTTTAGAGACTCACCCTGCCCCCCCGGGGGTCAGAGGGGGCAAAATCGCCACCTTCTGGGACTCTTCAGAGGCTTCCCAAGCCTCAAAACACTCCCAGAACCTGGCGATTTTGCTGGTGCTGGCCCCTGTGTGGGGGTGGGGGGCATGGCAAGGGTCCTGGGAGGCTCCCTCGGACCCTTGCCACACTCCCCCCACCCCCCCACGGGGCCAGGAGGGGTAAAATCGCCAGCTTCTGGGAGTGTTTGGGGGCTCCCCAAGCTTCCAAACACTCCCGGAACCTGGCGATTTCGCTGGCGCTGGTCCCGTGCCGGGGTGGGAGGAGCGTCGCAAGGGTCTGAGTGAGCTTCCAGGACCCTTGCGACGTTCCCCCCACCTGGAAGCTGGCGATTTCGCCGGCGCTGGCCCCGTGGGGTGTGGGGGAGCCTTGCAAGGGTCCTGGAAGGTTCACCCGGACCCTTGCGACACTCCTCCCCACGGGGTCAGCGGCGACAAAATTGCTGCCTTCGGTCCATAAGACACACGGACATTCTCCCCCACATTTTGGGCGGGAAAAAGTGCGTCTTATGGAGCAAAAAATACGTTACCTTTATAGAGGTTTAACCAAAGGTAACCAAAATGAATGTTCCTCAAATTCCACAGGTGCACACGAGAGCCATGTATTTCAGCTGCAATCCAATTAGTGCTTCAGGGAGCATCTTGAAGCAATGTTGGGCCTTTTGCAGAGACAGAGAAAAACAATGTGCATTTCACATAGTTTGTGACTCAGATAAAGGGAGGAAAGTTAGCTATTGGTGGCAGCACTGTAGAGATCTTTCTAGAGGTGCAAATTTGGGTCTTGGACCTAAAGAAGTTGTCAAACTGGTTTGAAAGAAAAGCAAATGCAGTTAAAAAGTAGTTAAAAATGGCCAAACATACCTCCCAAATTGTCATCTGGAATAATGAATTACTGTACTTCCAAGTTCAGATTAAGCACCCAATTTAAGGCTGTGCTACATGTAGCACTCTATCTGGGGAATAATTCAGTGGCACTTGCTTTTGAGTAAAAATGGACAGATAGGATTGCACATCTTTCTGTGCTGTGGTGTCTGGGGGATCACTCCCTTTTGGTAAGGAAAAAGAATGCAAAGTGTTCTTCCTTGCTGCAAATCCCATCCATCATGACTGCATTTCACAGCTAGCCAGAAGTTGCAAACTCTGCCAGAGGATTCTGCAGTCATCCATCCATCTGTTTTGACATCTCACCTTCCCCGATGGTTTGGGTTTATGCATTTTAATGATGGGGGCAACACCATGAATCTTTAGAAAGTGATTTAATGGACAAAATCCACAAGTTCTTCTAAGTGCAGAGGTAAGCCAGAAAGAGAGCAAATATGAAAGCTGAGAAGGTCTAAGCCACTCAGCGCAGCAGCCTTAACTCTCTATTGTGAAATTAGGGATAGAGAAGTACAAATTGGGAGTTTGGGAGTAACTAACTACAGTACTTGCAAATATTACTTGCAATCATTTTTCTTTTGTAATAACCAATACATAAATTATATTATGATTGTAAAGCAACAAGGAATAATAGTTTCATACTATCTGTAGGATGACTGTAACTTAATGTTACTTTTATAGTGAAATAATGTGTGTGGCTTGAATGTTGAGGTCTTTGGCCAACTCCTATATGGCTTTTTCATGCTGTGTGAATTAGCTGTTACCTAGATGGGCTTGTTCTAAAAAAACAACAAAAACAAACCCAGAGTAGCAGAACCTAGGTACGCAGTGTGGTGTAGTGGACAGAGTGACGGACTAAGACTCAGGTGATCTAGGTTCTTGCTTGGCAATGGAAACTTTCATGGGGGGAGGATGGCACTGCTACCCCTTTGAAGATCGTTCTGAGTTGGATGGGACTTGTCAGTGCATAACACAAGCAGCAGGGCTTAGATTGTTTCCAGTCCCAACTCCCAAAACCACCATAACAGACTGATATCTGTAGAGTGGTGAATCTGATCTGGGTTTTACTCTAATGTTTAAAGAAGGCTCTCCAAGGGCTAAAAGCTGTTTTAGCCCTGTATAGCTCCTGCAAGTTTAGGAGTCAAAACCTAGAGCAGATTCAGTGCCCCAGTGAAAGGACTCAACTTTTCTGGTAGTGAAGGCAGTGAGCAAGCGTCAGGACCGTGACTGGTGAGGCTTGTTGCACAAGCCTTGGCACCAGAGGTACAACCCTGTGCACTAGCCAGAAATGTTAGTTGTGGTATCAATCTGCCCCTCAAAGAAATTTGCCATCGTGACTAAGTTTCTCATAGTTTTCAAGGAACCTCTGGTTTCCATAAAACATAGTTTGAAAGTCATCAGAGTGAGTAACATATGGTTTCTTTGCTATTATTTTGGTGCAGAGTTTAACTATCACATGACTTTCCCAGTGTACTTTACCTCCACCCCCTCCATCTTGTATCACATTGCCCCATTTTGAGGATTAAAGAATCCACTTTTGAAAGAAACAGTTATAATTTTGCTTCTGTTCCATAGATCTCCTTGCTTTGGAAACAGTGGCCTTAAAAACACCTGCTTCCGTCTAAAAGCTGTCAGTGTGAGAAAATTTAGTATAACAAGGGTATATTCAAAAACTCCTTTTCCTTTTCTTACAAGGATTATTCAAACTTCAACTTGTTTTGTAAAAAGATACATGTCAAAGATTTGGCAGCTTCTGCCCTCTGAGTCTTTCTTGCAAAGACTATGTGACTTTTTCCCAGTGTTTTTTAACTTTCTTCCTTCTGAGATAATGATATTGAATCTCACTTGTTCTCACATTGCAAAGTTGTCTCCATGCTTCCTAGGCACAAAATTTGGCCTGTCTTCCTGGCTGTGTAGTATAGCAACTGGGGAGATCCTTCTTCAAATCCCTACTCAGCCACAAAGCTTTCTGACAGATCTCAGGCTAGCCACTGTTTCTCAGTTTAACTTGTTGATAGGGTGAAATTTAAAGTGTGCTGTCTTGTGTCCCTCCCAAGAAAGGAAAGAGGTGTAAAAAAAAAAGTCACAGTAGTAATAATATTAAATCTTTCTGTGTCTTTTTGTCTTGCTCATGGTTCTTCTTCTAAAGGAATGGGAAGATGTTTATTGATTATTGATTATTTCCTAAGGCAATGTTAAGGATCGGGATCTTTGAGAAGCAAATAGGGCTATGTATTCTCATTGACAATAAATTGGGTCCAATGACTAAAATCCTCTGTTGTTGCTGTTGCTACAGACGTAGTCTCTGACCTATGGTGACCCTATTAATGGGCGATCTCCAGAATGACCTGTCCTTAACTGCCCCGCTCACCTTTTGTAAATGCAAGCCTGTGGTTCAGTTAGAGAGTCAGTGTATCTTGTATTTGGTCTCCCTCTTTCCCTGTTGCCTTCCACCTTACCTGTTTCAAATGCTTTTTGTACCTACAGTCCCCAGATTGTCTTGGATCAGTTAAAATATTGATGAATAGCTTCAAAAGCAAGCACTCCAGAGCAGCCATTCTCAATCTTTTTTCTGGGCCATGGACATAAATACCATAAGAAAAAAATATAGGCCAAATCAGGACTGTATGACAGACCTTATAAGATGTGAAGACTTGTTTCCAGGCTGCGGCCTCTCTCAGATGTTCCAGACCCCCCCCCCCAGGGGGCTATATGATCATCTCCCCATTGAGAATGGGTGCTCTAGAGTGTGTGCTTGGTCATCAGGGCTTGCAAGTGTTATTTTTTGAGATTAATATTCCCAGAATCCCTCCTCTTCCAGTTAGTTTTGGGATTTTGGGAGCTGGCTGGGGATGGTCAAATCTGGGGGACTGTGGAAGCTGTAGTCCAAAATGTATGTTTTCTAACCTCTGTTGGAAATGGAGAAGTAGCCAGTAAATGTTTCTTTTGAAAGTGACAAAGTATGCTTTCTTGGCGTAGCCCCCGTTTAATATTATCTGTATTGTTATCACATGGGGAATTTACTACATGAAGTGGGTGAGAGGAAGAGACCCAGTTGTGGCCAGCTGTTTCTTGAAAAAGAGGAGTTGGCTCAATGGACAGCAGTTGCTGTGTGTCATAGATAGCTGCAACAACAAAACCCACAAATACTTCATAAACCTTTCCCCTGTTTGCTGAAATGTAAGGCCTGGTAGTTCAGAAACAGTATAAGAGGCACAGAAATTATGCAAAGGATCAGGAACTCATAGAGTTAACAGTGACTGTGGTTCTGAGACAAGGATTTAAATTAGTGTTGGCAATTCATGGTTCTGCAGATGTTGTTGCACTGAAACTCCCAGTTGTCCTACCCAGCACAGCCAGTGATGGGGGATCATGAGGCTTGCAGACTGGCAATATTAGGAAGGCCACATATTCCTCATCCCTGATATGAACTGGTGTGTACAAATGTACACAAGCTGTGAGTCATGTGTATATCATCCGTTCTTCAGATAATGAATTCATAATACTAATTGAATTGGATCATGATCAGGAAGGTTCTATTCTGCAGCTGTGCCAGCACTGCAAGAGTCTTGTCACTGGAAGCGGCTGTTTGCAGCTAATTGAAGAGTTTCTACTTCAATTTTGGGTTGTGCGCAGCTCACGTGAAATAAGATAGAATTTTGTTCAGCCTTGCAGGTGACTAACTCAGGAAGCAACAAATTTGAATGCAACCCAGAACTGAAGCTGCAACTCTTTAATTAGTAGTAACATGATGCTGATGGACATCTCACTACCACTGCACTGGTAGATTTACATAATTCTGGTATTGGCCAGTAAGGTTCCCCTTGACATTTAGTCCAGTCATGTCCGACTCTAGGGTGCGGTGCTCATCCCCGTCTCCAAGCAGTAGAGCCAGCGTTTGTCCGTAGACAGTTTCCATGGTCACGTGGCCAGCACAACTAGACACAGAATGCCATTACCTTCCCACTGTGATGGTACCTACTTACTGTACCTGCTTGTGTTTAGATGCTTTCATCTAAGGTTGGCAGGAGCTGGGACAAGTGACAGAAGCTCACTCCATTGCGTGGATTCGATCTTATGATTGCTGGTCTTCTGACCTGGCAGCACAGAGGCTTCTGCGGTATAACCCACAATGCCACCACACCCCACTGGTCAGTATGTTGAAGCAATGGGTGCTCACTCCGCCGCGTGGTTTCGAACTGCTGATCTTTCGACCTTGCAACCCAGAGGCTTTGCAGTTTAACTTGCAGCGCCATCACATCCCCAGGCCCCGTTAGGATAGGCATAAATTAGAAACAGCCTGTGAGTGGGAGAGAGCTAAGTCACACTGCTGTGTGTTAAGCTATTGCTACTTCCTCTAACCTTGTCTATGTACACAAGTTCACATTAATTTGCATTGCCTCTGTTCTGCCTGCAGAATCTCTCAAGATGAGCTTCTGCAGTTTCATCAATCAGACAAAGCACTCAGACCCAGTAACCAGCATCATACATTCCAAGGTACACAGTCTGTCCAAGAATCTTACGCCCCCCAACCCCATGGTCCCTGTAGGTATTACACCTCACAACAACAATGAGAAAGCAGGAAGCCAAAGCTAGTCAAAACAGAACAGTTCTGGATTTACAGTGGGAGCGTATTCCCAGGTATTCTCAGAAGGTTTAAAATGATGATGATGATGATAATTATAATAGTGACATTATTTTTCTTTCTGTTCCCAGAGAAATAATTTTAATCTGAAACTCTTTCCCTTGGGGCATCTGAGTTTAAAAAGCAAAATTGAAAGGATTTAAAAAAAAATACTTTGTGCTAATACTTCGCTGATATTTTTATCAAGTTCATTTAGGTTTTGGCATGCAAACATGGAATAATTTTCTTATCTTTGCATATAGTTTTCTTATTATGTAACCGCAGCAGGTTAATAATTAATCCAGTACTGTAACTGCTACACCAGGCTGGCTCTGGTTTCCCGTTCTCCTTTATCAAAATCAAAGAAGATGCTCTGGTGCTCACAGATATACAGGTAGAGCACATGAATAGGAAGATGTTTAAGTATAAAGATGTGTTGCTAGGGACAAGGACCAGGATCACTCATACTGTAGTATTTCAGATTATGTGTGGATACAAAGGCAGGGCAGTGAAGAAAACTGACAGGAAACAAATAGATTACTTTGAAATGTTGTGTTGGAGGAGAACTTTACGGATACCATGTAATGCCAAAAAGAAAAATAAATGGATTCTGGATCAAATCAAACCTGAACCTGCTCTAGAGGTCAAAATGACTTGAACTGATGCTATGGTACTTCTTGGAAAAAATCTTAAGAAGGCAAGACTCATTTGAAAAGACAATAATGCTAGGAAAAGTGCGAGGCAGTAGGAAAAGAGGAAGACCAAACATCAGATGAATTAACTCAATAAATGAAGTCATAGCCTTGAGTTTGCAAGACCTGAGCAGGGCTGTTAATCAACAGGACCTTTTGGAGTTCATTCATTCATAGAATTGCCAGAGATTAGAAGGTACGTGACAACATGTAGCAAAGAGCAGATGGACATCGGGGAGCCACACTAGTGGGCGGTGCCAGCAGGGATGACCCACGATATTTAGCTTCCCGAGACAGATGACATGATGTCACTCACAGTCATTCCACATCTAAAAATGGGCTGAACTCAAATGCTCTGGTGCTACTGGCAATGAGGCCACTTCAGCATTGGAGGCTGAACTATGTGGCATACATACGTAGTTCTGACTGATGGGAGAAGCCAGGAATTTAGGACTGCCTAGTAAAGTGTGAATTTCATTTCAGTTTCTTTTTAATATGTCTTTGTATTTGGGATGGAAAGAAACTCCAGTGTGGAATTTCTCTGACAGACTTATCCAGCCAGGCCCAAGCTGTCAGTGCTTAACTTCTAAAAATCCTAGTTTGAATCTGTGTGTATTCAACTATATTAGTTTTTGGTTGCCCCCCCCCCCCCAAAAAAGAGAGAGAATCAATGGAGCTTGGGAAGAATTGCTTTCTTCAACTGTAACTGCAAGGACTGACCCACCATCCTGGCTAGTTGTTAGATTCTGTAATTTGCAGTCACGGTTTCAAGCTCTGATAATAAGATTCCTTGAGTGTGTTTGTTTTAAAATGGAAAGGCCAGGTATAACTCCTTTTAATATGCTCATTATTGTAAACCAAGACTTAATAACAGTGTTAGTCAGCTGTTCTGTCAATGTGTGTACACGCCATCTCAGCCAATTCATAAAACGTAGAAATGTCTCAGTCTGGTCTTTTCTAGAGATGAGATCAGACTTGAAAAATAACAGTACTGTATCTTTAAATTTGGTTATGTGGGACATCAGTGGCTTTTTAGGCACTGTAATCACAGTGTCCCCTGCCCCCTCCAAGAATCAATTATGAAGGAAGGTGAATTAAGAAAGCACCATTAATTCTCAAAATCTTTGAAGACGTTTCTCTAATTATATAGGATGCACTCAGTAGCAGCTGATCCATTAGGACCAATTGGGCATTGCCATATCTCAGGTTATGCCCAGCTATCACTCTCCTGCCAGCCTCTCTGTTAAGCCCTTATTGCCCTCCTGCCAAACTCACAGTTTATGTATATATGAGAAATGGAGAAAGGAGAAAAGGGAAACAAATACAGTAATAGCAGGTGATCATCATCCCTGGCTCAATCCACCACTGTTTGTTATGCTATCTGTTCTATGAACACAATGGCATCAGCCACCACAAGGTGTGCCAGAGGAGAGCTAAATTTTGTAAAAATGATGGGGACTCCTGTCATCTGTAATGACTCTGCATGGACAACCAGAAAGGTTCTCTACAGAACAGAATCATGATGCACAATGGATATGACAAAAATCATTTTGTAAAGTGAGAAGCAAACCTGATAAATATGGCTTTAGTGCATATTTGATCTTGCTGTTGACCCAGGTCTCTCACACAAAAGATGTGTGAATGCAAATAAGCAGTTTTTCTCTTTGGGGAGATTTGTCTGAATAAAGAAAAGCCAAGACCAGGCAGTGGGGGAAGGGGGAAGAAGTTTTCAGAATCCCTTGTTACTATTGTCTCAAAAGGAAGGCAAGAGGTAAAAAGTCCAACTCCAGTGGTAAAGTGTATATTTTTAAAATTGTATGTTTTGCACATGAGTTAGTATTTTGGGTGATTTTTATAATGCATAATGCAGTTTCTGCATAGACACCATGGGACTGTGTTACAGTCTGCAAGTCTATTTAATATATTGTTAACCTGAAATATATAAGACATTATAATTCACTTCAAAAAGAAAAAGGGTTTTCCCCCTTTGGTTGCTTAGTGTGCTTAGAATATTATGATGCATTAATTTACTCCAGAGAATATACTTGAGTGCAGTGGTTAAGCTGCAGTATTGCAGTCAAGGCTCTGTTCAAAACTTGAATTTGATCCCATTGGGTTCAGATAGCTGGTTCAAGGTTGACTCAGCCTTCCATCCTTTTGAGATCTGAAAACTGAGTACCCAGTGGCGAGGGGACAATGTATAGCCTGCATAATTAAAACGTAAATCACTCAGAGAGTGCTGTAAGCTCAGTGGAGCAGTATATAAGCAGCACACTTTGTTTTTCTGATGGAAATGGATTTCCAACAAAATCAAAAATTTCAGGCACAAGAAAGCCTGATTATATATGCTGCTACAAAGACTGATAAAAATTATTATACCATGCAAAATGTCCAACTGGTGATGGTCAATCAGTATTCATTAAGACTTACGTATTTGCAGTTCTAGTGAGGATAAAGATGGGTCTTAATGGTGGTCTTTAAGAATCATTCAGAGGTCATTGGTGGGTGACAAACATATTATCTGCATGTTGTTGTTATGTGCCATCAAGTCAGAATCAACTGATCATGACCATAATACTACTTTCAAGGTAAGTGAGATATTCAAGGAGTGGTTTTACCGGTTCCACATCCCCAGTGAGTTTCCGTGGCTGAACGGGAATTCAAACCCAGGTCCCCTGAATCCCAGTCCATCACTCTATCCTCTGCACCACGCTGGGTATTCCAACTCATTTGTGTTCATTCCATTCCATTCCTTCCTTCCTTCATTGAATTTGTACCTTCCATTTCTCCAAACAAAGGAACTCAAGGTGGCTTACAAACAATTTGAAAAAATGGTACTAAAACAATAATAAATTATGGTATTAAAAATAATTAACCATATCAATAATTAAAAATCATAGAATAAGATCCTTTAAAACAGTTTAAAAATGCATTCAAAAGATACAAATCTCCCTTTAAAACCCCTTCCTTAGCTAGCAGCCATTGAGTTATTAAAAGGCTGCCTAAAAAGAAAGATCTCCTGCTGGCAAGAAGATAAAAGCCATTACTGGGCTAACCTGCCTAGAACCTAGGTATACCTATTCCCACTGCCTCCTGACCCAGAAGCAGTTTTGGCCTGTTTCTTAACCCTTGCCTTCCCTATCCGTGACATCGCAAAGACCCAGGAAAGGCCCTGCACTTTAGACTCAAGACAATTTCATAACATTAGTACAGACATTCATGTGGGAGCAGCATGCATCTAGAGTAAAGGTTATTGCCTGTGGAGTGTAGCACACATGTAAGTTTACAATATGTCCTGCTAAAATTTCAGGCATTGTCTTTTTGGTTTGAATTCCCCTGTGGATTCCTCAATGCATTTAATGAGGGGTTTCCATGTTGCAAAGAAATTATCCATCCTGACTCTCCCTTTTGACAGTCTTAGAACCAGTGTTAATTCTTCTGCCGGCGCTGCGTGCCATATTCTTTCAAGCCCTTTCTCTGTGATCAACCTTTCCACTGTCCTCCACTGTGCAGTTGTTTCTAGATGTGGAATGCAGGACAACTGGCAACCCTAGTCAGAACGGATGAGGAATTTTGTGGTACCTTAAAGAAGAGCAAGTTACATTTGGCATAAGCTTTTCTAGAAGAAGTATGCCCACCTGTTTAGATGCCTTCTCATTTATTACATTAGGAATAAACAGAATGGGTTTCATCATATTTTCAGTAAAATTATTGAATTGAGTGGCTTCTGTTGGTTTTACTTTGCCAGAAGCACATGGGATGGTGTATTGTTTATTTTTTGAATGACTTTTACCCCACAGCTTTCCCCCCAAACGCTCCTAGAATGGCTTATGAAAATCAGTAATGAGATATACTCTGACCTTGCAGTGTAAATGATAGCATACAGATGGAACCTGGAGAGGGAATAAGGAAACTCAGGTGCTGAATCTTAGCTGAAATGTTCTTATGTAACAAATTGGCATAAGTGGAAAGCAGCTCTAAAAGAAGAGGAGCCAAAGGTTGCTTGCCTCGCAAAAGAATTTATGGGGTGTTTCTCTTCTTCCCTTCTTTTCACCTCAGCTTCTCACCTCTTCCTCTTTTTTGCTGTATTTATCTATCACATTTGTTATGTTTGTCCCACTTTTCCTTCAGTGAGATCAAGGCACCCTACATGGCTTTGTTCTTCTCCATGTTTATCCCCACAGCAGCCTTGGGAAGTGAGGTTAAGCAGGGAGGGGGGGAGGTGCATTTGCATTTCATTTTTGAGGTGCATTTGCATTTCATGGCTCAGTGGAAATTGGGACCTGCTTTTCCCAAGTCAGAGCCCCTCATTCCAGCTCCTATACCCTTTCAACTGGCTCTGATACTTTCTATAGCCTGCCAAGGGACAAGAGATGGAAAGATCTGTGAGATCCTTGCCATCCTTTAGCATCGTACCTGTGAACTAGCTGGGTTCTAAGTGGTGAGGTGGATTGACTTTTTGAGCTCTGCTGTATAGAGGGATTGTTTTGTGACCAGGCAGATCAATTGTACCATTTGGGGTCCACAGCCCATGCCTTCTTTTACCAGTTCCTCAAGCCTTTATTCAGAGAAAATGACCATAGATAAGAAATTGTGTTAGACCCAGGTAATAAAACACAAAACAAAACTCCTCAAAGGAACACTTCTCAAATTGTGGAGAATTAGCACTGTTTTATGATACACCAGCAGTAGTTGCCCCAAGCCAAAGATACCACCCATCTCTTCATCTGCTTGTTGTTGTTGTTTAGTCGTTAAGTCGTGTCCGACTCTTCGTGACCCCGACTCTTCGTGACCCCAACATCAGGGTCATCTGCTAGGCTGGAAATAATAGTGGCTTCCCAGCCCCTTAGGGCAGAGGCAACTAATATGATCCTTTAGAGGTGCTGAGATTGACATCATCCACTACTATTAGCCATACCAATAGATAGCGTTCGGAATTATAGTTCAGCAGCATCTAAGAGCTAACATATCCTACAAGAAACAAAACAAAAGGAAAGCAAAACAAACAAAAAACCCCAAAAAATAAAAAAGAAAGAAAAAATCCTGCAGCATTTAAAAAAACAACTAACTGCTGTATTTTAATGTGTGCAGTTAGTCTTTAAGGTGCCACAACTTTTTTTTCTTCTTTATTTTTTTCTTGTTTCTTTTGCTTTGTTTCTTGTCTGGTATGTTTGTGCAGACTAATACAGCTACCACTTTGAAAAAATAATAGCTGACAGCTGCCCATCTCTTTTGAAGTGGGAGTGGTGGGCTTCCCATCTATCATAGACCCTTCTGGTGCTACAACAGTGCTGTAAGAAGCAGCTAGGCATCCATATGAAGAACAGCTCTGTTTTACTAAATTGGGATTATCATAGTTTAAAATGGCTCTTGGATGCTGTTCAGCTGAATGGCACAGTATTACTTGTGGCTCTGTCTAATTAGTGAAAGGTGACCTTGCAGTTTTTGTCTTGGTGGTGGAGAGAGATGATTGAGTTTAGTGCTCAAGTGCCTTATTGAACATCGCATCACATAGCTGTCTGCTTCACTTTAGAGTTTCCCCTTCAAGGCAAGGGGCCAGACCACATCCATTTATATAAACCCCACATTAACTAAACATAAAAGCAAACTCTCATTTCTTTACATAGGGTTGCTTGGTGCATGCAACCCATGGCTTTTGCTTGGCACAATAAGCTGAAAAATGCATATTTGCTAGAGGAGATTCAATTACCTGCACAGTTCATTAAGTTATATATATAGTGACAAGAAGCAGACTCAAAGGCAGTTGAACTTCCTTCTTGGTTTTTTTTTTTTTATGGTTAAGTCTGTTTGCACATTTAGAAGTTGTGTCCTCACATGTACAGTATGTGCATGCATGCACTTGTTGACATATAGCAAAACATGACACTTTGATATTGACAGAGCATGGCTGTGTGTAGCCTTCTGAGATCAGGCTGATCTTGGACTTGGTTGTCCATTACCAGCCTAGGTTCCATTGGTTTCAATAGCTGTAGGCTAATTATGGCTAAATCTAGATTGAACCAAGTGTTTATCAGCCTTAAAAACAACAACAACAACCCATCACCCTTTTGATAAACAAAAATCTCATGTCTCCCTTAAAATCTATCTTCACAAAGAATTTTATTTAAAATTTGAAGTAATTTATTCACAAGCTGAGTAATGGATCCAGCTTATTTGAGAAGACGTGTGTGCAAAGCTACGTAAAGGGCTTTCTCCTTTTTTCTTTAGCTGGAAATATTCTTTTTCCAGTGCTGTGAATGTGCTGTGGTTCCTGTGTAGTGATGAGCAGAATGCTTCAGCAGCACAAACACTATGTTCAAGGATGGCATTGGCTGGGAAGAAGAAAGAAATATGTAGAAGAATTTGAACACCTCCGATCAGCATTAGGAACCTGAAACATTTTGGGTTATTAGTGGTGGCGAATAGTGGGGCCTAAAGTGCAAATGGAAATTGTTTGTTTGTTTGTTTGTTTGTTTGTTTGTTTGTTTGTTTGTTTGTTTGTTTATTTATTTATTTATTTATTTATTTATTTATTTATTTATTTATTTATTTATTTATTTATTTATTTATTTATTTGATTTATACCCCGCCTATCTGGCCCACCGGGCCACTCTAGGCGGCTTCCAATATAAAATCAGATAATAAAAACATAGGCAAATACATAATAATCAAACAACAACAGCAGTAAAATAAAGAAGGAAAAGTAAGGGAAGGCCTGGATAAACAGCCATGTTTTCAGTTGGGTTTTAAAGAAATGTTAACCCTTCTAAAGCCTTCATCTCCTTGTTCATGAGAACTCACAAGCCCTCCTTAGTCCTTCTGAAAATAGTTAACACAGATGTGTGAGGAAGGGTTGCCATTGAGTATACTAGCTCTCCTCCACATCTGTTGCCATGCAGCTTGTCATCTGTTGGGGAGGCTGACTTTCTGCAGGGAAGAGCCTCTTGTGATTTGGGCAGGAATATTGCCTGAAGCAAAGAATGTAATCTTTCCCTGGTTTGTGGGCAGAAGGTGGCTGGACTGGCGGCTGCACTGGGGACCAGATAGCATCTTTCACCACACCCGATGCAATAAGCCAGTTTAGATAACCCAGAACAGATTGAGTGGTCTATACAGTCATGCCCTCTAACAGAAGGGGCCAGCAGTAATGTTCATGGGGAGGGGGCAGCTGGAGGGTCACATGGTTGCATCCAGGCATTTACTGCCTCACTGTGCCTAATAGTAGGACTGATCATTGATTTGTATTCACAAAGTTGTAATTTCAAATCACAAATAAAAGACTTCCTCTCCTGTGGATAGTTTCTGACGAGTAGGGTTTGTATGCTCATCACCACCCATGTCTTGCTCATGTGTTTACCTTAACCATAGTCAATAGTTGTGCCTTTTTAGGGAGCTCTGTTTGTGTGGCCCATTAGTCTCAGGCAGGGTTCCTGCTGTTTGAATAAAGCACCATGAACAAGGGTTTGCGGAGTGATTTCTTGTGGCATCTGAGGGATGAGATGATCTCTACAAAGAAGCACAGCCTTCTGAG
This sequence comes from Pogona vitticeps, assembly GCF_051106095.1. Taxonomy (NCBI): domain Eukaryota; kingdom Metazoa; phylum Chordata; class Lepidosauria; order Squamata; family Agamidae; genus Pogona; species Pogona vitticeps. The sequence goes on from NC_135784.1 coordinate 96,556,680, forward strand.
TCCTCTGCGTATTCGAAGAGTCTTCATGAAAGTTATTCTGAAGGGCAGTAAGTATTGTATGAAATTATGGCAATCTGTGAAATGTTTGGGGAGCTCCTGCAAGTCTGGTTTATCTTTCAAGAGTTCCTTGTTCTGCACAGAACTTCAAGATGCTGATCCTGAATTTCAGTTTGTCATTCCTGCCACTTTGGTGTCCAGACTCACAATGTTCCATTCTGAAATCTCTAGGTGCATGCTACTGTATTTAGATAATCTGCAGTAATATGGCAAACATTAAGAATCCTATGGCACATTAAAGGCATTTTTTTTCTTATTTGGCATAATTTTTATAGAGTGTAGACTTTGTTAGATGCATTAAATTAGCATGTGCATAAATACCCAAGTGCCTGGGCAGTGTGGAAACGTGAAAAAGGACAAGTATTGACTTAATTGTTATCTTTTAAACAATCATTGGGATGTGACAAGGACTCCTAGCACTGATATGCCAATTTACTCAGGTATGGTGATAAAAATTTCTTTGTCCATAATTCTTTATGATATATAGAATTTAATCTCCAGATCAGTTGTGGTGGTTGACTAGAAAGAATAGAAATGTAAAAATTACATCTAGTGGAAATTGCCTAAACATTTATGAAACAAAAGCTGAGTGATAATTCAGACATCTGAACTAATTGAAACAGTTGGTGAAATAAATGTTCCGGATTTGCTGCTTGGCACAGATAAATTTGATTGGCGCACACAGACCCTTTTGGGTAGAAAATGAGATCAATCATCAATCAAATAAACTTGATCCATGCATTGCAGAAGAGGCTGTATCCAGAGTTTTGTACAGGAATTAGCATATATGAACTGGGGTACAAAGAGGCTCAAATAGTTGTACTGTATGTGCACAGCTCTGACCCCACCAGTCCTTGGGTTGGGGCTCAAAGTGTCCCCAGTAATCAGTTCCAGGCGCTACATACTGCTGGTGTGAATTGGCATAAGGCATAATTGCTTGCTGACATACAGAGGTACAGGTTACATCACCCTCCTCCTGGAAAGATGGTACACAGAGAGGTTCAGTTCCTGGCACTAGCCCCTCTTACACAGTCTGTCCCAACCGTTCTTTAGTTAAATCCACTGGGGAAAGAGGAGAGCCCCAGCTCCCAAGTCCAAGCAGCTCGGATGCTCCAACATTCTGCCCAGTTCCTCTCAGGGATGCTCAGTAAAGGTGGCTGGTCGGTATCTGAATCCTCCTGCAATCCCTGTTGCCTCTCTTTCTGGTGCTTGCAAGACCACTGCTGGCCCTGGGTCAGCACTTTTGTTCTCCCCCAATCTCTCCCACCAGTTCTTCTAGCTGAACTTCGCTACCAGGGCTCTCAGGAGCCATCAGCTTTCCTTCCACCCTGCTCTCCTGGGAGCCACACATTGTTCCCATTTCACAGAGGGAGGCAAGAGCCAACGGCCTGCCTGGGGCACTGGCAGTGGCCCCTCACATTGTATAAAATCAGTTGCAATAATAATAAATTCCTTGTATGGTGATGCTTCTTTGTAACTACGAACTTGTAGAGAGGAACAAACTTCCTCTTTACTTCCTGCTACACGGACCCTGTTGATTGAACATAAGATTGTCTATTAAAACAAAATGCAGAAGAGCACAAAGGAAGCCCAGCAATGTCTGGATGGCCACAGGTCCCTTGTTCCCATTTCAAATGGTTGACAAACATTGGCAGCATTATTCACTCTGGATCTGACTAAACGTACAACTAGGGGCGTTTCCCCATTCTTCCAGCCAGGTGAATTATTCTGCAGCTTGTCTTTTCTCTTCATGGCAAAGATAAAGGAATAGATTGATGATAAGTTTTGCACATGTTAACAGATTCTTGAAGGACTGAGGGATAAACAAAATGTTTATTTAAGTCTGTCCCATAGTAGCAGGGTAAGGAACATGCAACCAACCAAACAGTTCAGGCTACTGCTCCCATCAGCCTTATCCAGCATGGTTGTTCAGCATGTATTGTGGGAGTTGTCATCTGAGGCCAAAGGTTCCCCACAGCCGTATAGTCATCTTTCCAAAATAGAGTGCTCTCTTTAAACTAAAAGCTACCAGAGGATAATCTGTAGGCTGACGGCTTCCTCTGTTTGAAGAGTCCCAAAACTGGAAGGAGAGCATGGGCTTTGAAGTTGCCTTTCAGCATTCAGTATATGAACAGCAGGCAGACATACAGATCTCCTGATTGTAGTTTTCCCCCACAGTGGGTGAGATGTATCACATTTCTATTTAAATGTTATTGTTTGTAGATTCACTCTTACGTATACACAGTAGCATGTGCAGATTTTATGCAATTATCATATTGCATACCCTTTTTTTGCACAGTAGGCAAATGACCTATGTGGTCACCCAGGTTGACATAGGTTGGCCATAATTGCAGTATTTGTTGCCAGGAATGGTTTTGATGCATCCATGAGTGAGCCTTTCAGTTTGCTCTCTGTACTTAAGAGTTGCCAGCTGTCCCTTAACGGACGTTTCTGCTTGTCTACACTATTACAGCTTTGTGTAAGATAATGACTGTTTTGCAATATGGTAACTCCTTAGTACTGCACACATGGTGCTATACATAGATCTTAGACCAGACATGGTCACATGTAGCCTCTCCCCCTGGGAAATTTCTGCTATCCCAGAGCCACCCTAGTGAACAAAGTCCCCTCATTTTGAAGGGCAGTAAAAGGCCTATTTCTTGCCGTATATGACTTACAAAGTCCCCAATACCCCTACTTCTACAAAAGCCATGTATTTATATTTGTGTGTTAGCCATTTCCACCCATATCTGAAAATGGTGGAGTCTGGGAGCAAGAATGTGGCCCCCAGACCTACTGAGATCCTTGGTGCTCATAGACACAAGAAGCTGCAGGGTTCATGTTTTAGGAATGCATGCTTGGCCACTTGGAAACAACGTTCTCTGCATCCAGAATTATGCCGTATGCTCTGCCATTCTAACCTCACAAGACTGAGGCCTCGGTGGGAAAGTGATACTCATCCTACATGCAATCATTCCATGTTACTGGATAGCAGTGATATTATCATCAAATTTATAAACAGATTGTGTACTTGTGAATCATCTTCTGCCTTTGTTGCATTTTTTAAAAAAACAACACAAGGTTAGCTTGCAAGATATATTAATGAGAGTATTCCATGTGAAGTGACTATAATGCACGCATTTTAGAATTGTGGTGTATTTCTGGAATCCAGGGTGCTGCTAGTTGCCAAGGACAGCAGAAATATTTTCTCAAAACTGCCAATTCTATGAATAAAAAGAAGAAAAACAATTCAAGCTTTTGTGGTTGGGGAGGAGCAGTGTCATTACTGCCTGTATTGTGCAAAGGGCTTTCACACCATAATCCTCCTTCTGATGTTATTTCAATATGTGGAATCTAATTCTCTGGTCCTCCCTCTCTCACATTATCATTTATGAGAAGAAGGTCTGCAGCAAATCAGAACAGAAATTTCTGGCCCTACTGCCTTCTTTGCAATATACAGAACTTGAAAAGTTACTCATTAAAAAAGGAACTTAGTGCATTACTGGTCTTGGATACCAGACCGCTATTGTTATCTTGTTTGCTAAGAATGTATTACTGTGCTAAAGTCCCTTTAGCATTCTTCCTGCAGTTCAGGAGATGGGGAGGCATAAAGAAAGGGATGAGGGAAAAAGATACGGTGGAAATTCAAAGACCTAAAAGAACCCTCCATATCATACTAGAAAAAGTGCCTGGTAGCAGCAGATGAGGGAGAGCCCACAGCAGATTCCCCACTCTCCATCCCACCCTCCCTTCCTGGATCTGCTCCCTCTTCCTTTTCTTTGGACTTACTGTTACTTGTCCAGGCTCTAGTGCTCCCTCCTTGTTATCTTGTCTTTCTACTTGGCCCTCACTCAGTGCACAATACTCCTGTGATATTTCTTCCATTCCCCTCCTACTGGTCAATGGCAAACATACCTGCCTGCCTACCCTCCAGTAAAGCTGACAGGTAGGTAAATATACCCTGTTCTAGTTCTGCTAGAAAAAGTAGTGAATTCTAATGGTGATGGTTGCCAGCAAAAAGATAACTTAATTCCAACTCATTGCTGCAGAGCCTATAACTGATTACAAACTTTTTGGCATCAGGAAGATCTTTATTTAAACAGGGTGGGGTGCTGTATGTCTGTAGGCCGCATCTGAGGGAAATAACACTGAATGCAGAATGTCGAATAAAATATGTGTGTGTGTGCGCATGTGCACGAGGGTGCGTGTGTGCGTGCCACAGCTAGCTAACTAGCTAGGTAGGTAGATAGACATTCTGCATGCAGATTTTATGTAATTTCTTTCACAGAAGGGCTTAAACTGGCCCCTCTTCCATCTCTTCTACTCGTTCATTCCAGGTTTTACTCAGAAAGTTAAAGGGTCTTTAGCTCTTTGTAGAAACATCTAGTCACACTATAATAATCTACTGAACAGGGGGATGGATTTCTAAAGAAAGAACTTTCAAAGCCTTTCCCCTTAAAGCCCATTCTTGTTTTACACACATTACTTAATGCCTATTCTGAAGAACTGCAGCACATTCACAATTGCCAAGGGTACATTATCTGTTGATTTCTAAAGAGCAGCAGTGTATCATATAGGCTTGGAAATGCTTTCGATATTGCATTATGCCCATTTTGGGCATGCTGAAACCTTGTAGAGGATTTTTCTTATAGTGGGTTCAGTGTCTTTCTTGGCGGAAAAAATAGTAGAGCATGCTTCTGCCTGTGCACATTCCCATAGAAACCACTCATCCTCATGCTCCCAGTGTGTCAGCATTCAACACTTTGGAAACGATAAAGGTTTGAGACATATGTTTAATTGCCAAAATACAGAAACAGGAGAAATTCAGCATGCCAAAAAACTGCCTGAAGTAGGCAGATTTTCACCACTTAGCCTATTCCAGACATTTTACAGAAGATGTAACCATTAAAATCTATGGTGATTATTTGGAAGCAAAAATCACCCCCATCACACACACATTAGTCCTTATGGGCAGAATATATGGTTTGCAATTGTAGCATACCAGTGTGTATTTAAAACAAAAACAAAAACCTTTAACTGTCCCAAAAAAACCCAAACACACACATTTTTTAAAAAAAGGATCTATTCATTGTTAATCAGTTAAAATGCCTGATTGCTGTAAAAAACGCAAAACCAAGATATTTTCAGTTCATAGGATCATGATTTTCAGTGTTTAGTTTGTTCCGTGTCTTAATTTGGGGAAGAGAGGAACATTATGCTTATAGAATTTGATGATTGTTACCTATGTTAATCTACCTTCTGCTGGTGCTTTTTCAGCCCCTGAATATTAGAGCTGAGATCCCAGGAGGCTCTGTAATCATGCCCTCTATGAACTTTTTGATTGCAGACTGACATGCAGTATCACAAACTGCTATAGAAAACCATTCCCACTCTCACTTTGGATATTTTCTTGAAGTATTATCGCATCCAGCTCGGTTCCCTGCTGAAGAGTTCCTAGAAGAGCCAACCTGTGTGACCTTGGGCAAGCTGCACACTCCCAAGATGCCCCCAGAAGAAGGGAATGATAAACCAGAAAACCCTGAAAAGGGCTGCTGCTATAAGTCACTATTGACTTGATGGCACACAATTATTCTATCACATTACCACTAGTTGCCTTCTTTATCCAATATCTACATGTACGGCAACATCCTGCACCATGTAATCAGATTTCTATTTGCAGATTGGGTCTCCTTGCCATCTCCTCCATCCTGCACCTTTCTGATCAGCTGTATTGAGATCCTTAGGTCCTCTGGAACATATTTAAGGGCATGGAATGGTTTCAGGGTAGGTGTGCCAGGTCAGCAGCTTCTGAATCTCTGCTATTTTAAGAAACCACGGGGCAAGCTCCTGTGTAACAATTGAAAGTTAATATGAGTGTAAACGTCATATGTGAAATAGGCAACATGGATTTCATGCACTAACTTCTGGAACAATATTACATGTGCAGCACATAGACAGACATCTTTACACTGAGCCTGTGAGCATTAGCCCCAGCTGGGAATGGGAAGGAGATGGCATACAATAGAATCAAATTTCTCCACCACTTGTGTCTTGTGCCCTGAGATTTGTCTCATTGCCTGGAAGCCAGCTGGCATCATGAGACCTGGCAACCCTGATTTGGAGGGGAGAGGGGCCAGTTCTGCTAATATGGTCCATTGTCTTGGCATATAAATACCATTTTATTTCACCTCAAAGTTTGACCATCATTGTAAAAATAATATTCTTATTTTAGGAATCCATAATTATATTGAGGGCAAGGACTGCTTTACATTTGTTTATTTTTCAGAACGAACCATTGTTTCCTAAACAGAATGAGAGCAAGTACTGAATCAGCTGCTGAGAGGCAGTCAGATACCCCTATTGTAATCTGAAATATGACTGGTATATTACTGAGGTGTAACAGTTAGAAATGAAAGAAAGATATGGTCACATTGCCACTAAAATGGCAGGCAAGAGATATAAATGTGCCCTTAGTTAGGCTAGCTAGACTACTGTACAGCTGAAGGAAGATTCTAGCATATTAGAATCTTCCTTCCTGCTGGGAACACATGTCATTCAAAGAGCATCCGTAATAAGAATGGGTGAGGAATGAACTTTGTACAAGAATAATAACCTTAGAACTGGAAGAGACCCTATGGATTATTGAGCCCAGCCCCTGTCAGCAACGCTCAGTGGGGAACTGACCTCTCAACCTCCAGGTCCACAGCCAGGTATCTAAACTGCTGAGCTATGCACCAGTTCTGGACACATTTTTTTTTCAGCCATCATATTATGATGTTAAATACTCAAATAAGTGACATCTTTGGTAAACATAGCTTTCTAATGGACAATATTTTTGACAAATATTATAACTAACTTGACTTGGCCTATTGAAGCCACACTGGCTGGCCTCTTGTCCTTGCTAATGAAACCAGCACAGTTGTCCAAGGATGTAGCTGTTCTGAGGGAAAACAACATGTTTGCCATCCTCAGAGATTTCAAACATGTTTGAGGGGGATGCATCATTAAAAAAATGTTTTTAATATCTCTCTCTTCTTAGAGATCAGTGTAGTGTCACGTTTCTAGAAAATCCTAAAATACTGATAGGAAACTCACTTCTTCAAGTAGCCATTTTTACGGAGATTAAATGGCATTACACAGAAACAAGAGGTATCAAAAGTCCTGGTGGGACCTCAGATAGATTGGGGGGGAGGAGAATGAGCTCCCTGCCCCCTCCCACAATGAGAATGCTGAGTTGGGGTGGGAAAACTCGTGAAAACTACCTGAGACAAAGCCATTTCATTTACTTACTTATTTATATTACTTATATGCCACCTTTCTCCCCACAGAAGAACCAAGATGGCTCACAACAGATAAAATGACAGATTTTAAAAACACTAAATACATATCATATTTTAAAAACAAGAAAACATATATTAAGATTTTGAAAACCAAGTTTAAAAATAATTTTAAAATATTTTAAAATCTGTAAGTTAAAAACCAACATTCATAATCATTTCAGTCCACTTAAGTCTGGGGAAGCAGCACGTTCTGTGGTAAAAGCCCTCGTGGGTAACCCTGCCTGTGTGGCCTCAGGCAAGCTGCTACAGTGCCAGAGAGCTCCCGCAAGAATGGAAGGGTGAACCACTTCTCAGTCCACTCTGTACCTAGAAAACCCTGAGAAAGCTTACCACAGGTCAGAATTGACTTCACAGCACACAACTGTTATATTACATCTGATGAAGAGTTCTGGGGAAATCAAAACACTCATCTTACTTGCATTTTTTAGTGATCCCAAAAAGGTATTATTCAACCAAGAATTTTGCTTCTCTGCATAGATCACACTTCTGCTTTTCCCCCTTATTCACTGATATTCTGTTCTTTTTTAGTTCCTGTGGGAAGGGCAAGCCATCTTAAAAATAAAAATAATAATAAGAAACTGGCCTAGCATGTTGTTGAGAGGAATTCCCTTAAACTGCCCAGAGGAATAAGTTTTAACTCCTAGACAGTAAGGATGCAAAGTAACATGTAAGGAGGCCTGAAGAGTGGGTGGGTGTTATAAATTACTACTTAGTAGCTGGCAGACTGCTGATTTTTTAAAAAAACTCCTGTACATAACATGTTACAGGTAGCATGATTGCCTTGTAATATTTTACTTCCAAGCTCAGGGGTGTCCATCCTTGACTCTGGATATAAGGAATTCTGTCGAAAGCCCAGGGAAAGAAAGAGTTTGTACCTTAGAAATTACTTCAATGAAGATGGGTCTACCAAACAGCTATTAGTCATGATAGGAAAATGAAAACGCATGGTCAGAAGCAGTATCCATCTGAAAAATCACTTGGCAAGGGCAAACAATGAGTCCTCATGCTCTGCTTGTGTTAATCTGTTGTTATTTGCCTGAGTTTTTCTGTGAGCCGTTTCCCAGAGAGACTACTGTTCATATCAAAAAGGAAAGCATATTGAGTTGTACAGCCCTGTACAGTTCAACAGCACTTCCTGCTCTGGGGCTGTCAGCCTGCATTTGAATTTATCCTTGATGTGGCAGCCTGGGAGAAAGCTGTTTTAAATGGGCAGAATCTAAATGTTTATGGGTTGTGACCCATAAACAACCACTATAGTGGTAGATTTCAACAGTGGAGCCATTACATATAAAATGGTTGTCTTCCCATGATTTGTGCGACTGACGATGGTATAGAGAAACTTGGCATCTGTATGTGAGTGTTCCCTTTCAAGAATGAAAATAAACTGCAAACAGTAACAGATACTAACATTTTAATTCTAGCTTATTGTGCCATTAACTGATTTTTCTTAAACTGTGTATCACGGGAGTGTTCTTCTGATCACAACTGAAAACAAGGCGCTATTAAGGGAATGTACCATGCCACACACAGCCTGAGAATAAGTTCGCTTGCTTTTGCTATCTACTCCAGGAAAAACTTTGTGTCTTGGCGTCAGTATTTACTCCACTTAAAATGTATATGTAACCAGTAAACAGGAAGCACCATGGATTAAATAAACCGTGTTTATTTAGAAGTTCTGATAGTTTAATTGGTGTATAAACAAACTTTTTTCCATTTTCAATAGCATTGAGCTGGGAGTAACCCCTTTCTCTGTATTTTGTAGTTGAATGGGACTGTGAACAGAACAGGGGACAGCTTCTATTTTAAAATAAATGCATTTAAATTAAAATAAAATAAACTGAGTTAGGGTGCATCAACACACAATACATTTGGGTATATCCTATATATTCTGTATAGCAGTCCTGGGCAAAGTGCGGCCCTCCAGATGTTCCTGAACTGCAAATCCCAACACTCCTCACTATTGGCTGTGTTGGCTAGGATTGCTAGGAGTTGCAGTTCAGCAACATCTGGAGGGCCACATTTTGCCCAGGCCTGTTGTATAGTGAGGTGGGCAGCTACCAACCCCTGTTGTCCTCATCTGCAAAAACTTTAGAGAAAATAGCAGTGCTAGCGGTGACTGAGGGTGCAACTACACTGTTGAATTGGGAGCTGGATCAGAGTTTTTGAAATTGATTTAAAGACACAAGGTTTTTGTGTTGATGTGTGTGTTGTCCTGGGACAAGTTTTATTCTTGTATTACTGAATCTTCTCCTGAAGAACCTGCACGGGACTGGCAAGCAGGGGCAGTGAGCTGACAGGAAGGAAAAGAAAAGTCTCCCCAACCCAGACAATCGATTCCCTTTGTGCTCAGTTTTGTTTTCCAAGTTTGGCAGCAACAGCATGGCTGTGTCAACCATCTGTCAGTTCCCCTAACGAGGGAATATTTATTTATTTTATTTTATTTATTTATTCAATTTATATGCCGCCCAAACTACCCAGAGGTCTCATCCTTATCATTCTTCAGCACATCAGGTTTCCACAGGGCATGGATCTCTCCGTCACCACTGCCACCTTCTTGTCAGATTGCTATACCTCACTCCCTCTGCTTCCCCCCCCGCCACTTGTTCGCTCTTCAGGAGCCTCATGGATGACCATTTAGAAGTGCAATTAGTCAGTGCAGATGGTTTCCTTTCTTCCCAGTGCTGCTCCTTCTCCTGCTTTTGGGTTTAGACTGGCAAAGTTGTGCTTGTTTTGATCAGATTGAAAGACAGCATCCTTTGAGTCTTCAAGGATAGAGTTAAATCTCTGCCCTGCTCCCCCAACCCATTATAATGCCTTGTCTTTTAAAAGCTTCCTGGTTAACTGAGTAGAATGCTGATGGAAAAGGATAGGCTGCACTGCATACAGTGTCTGTAAATACAATCTTTTGATATTTAAATTTTGTATGTATTTCAAAGTGGGTAGTGCTACATCAATGTTACAGATTAAAAAAGGTAAGGGTTTGGACTGCAGGGTATCTAGCAATCCTTGCATCCAGTACTTGACAAACCCCACAGACGCAATTTACTCCAGCACAGGTGTTCTGTGTTGCCAAATTTTTTGAAAATAAATCACACACATAACTGAGTTAAAAAACAACCCCATCATAGGTGTTTTTTTTTAAAGTGTTTTTTGACAAAAAAAAATGCACATTTAGCTGTACATCGTGTAGGAAAATATTTTTAAATTGATTTGAAGCATGCTGAACCTGATGCAGAAACAGGCGTATTATGATGTGTACTTTTCAGCTCTTGGTTATTTAAGGGTGTGTATTATTTTTTCCTTCTTGAATTTAAGACAAGAAAACACATGCAATGTTTTTGTTCAGGAAAAGTTTCAGCAAGGGTAGCAGAATAGTCTTGACAACTTTCGGGGGTCATTATATGCATTCTTGTAACATAGTTCCTGCTGTGTAAGGCACTGGTAGACTTAGTGTTGAACTATAGTTTTGCCAAACCAGGGATTCGTTTTTCAAATGGATTGTGGATCTCTGACTTCCAGCAACACCTTCACAGATAGGTGGCATGAATAGGACCGGTGTGTTAAGAAAACTGAATTTCTCAGTGAGAAAGAAAAAAGAGTGATAGGAAGATATTTATTTTTGGGATTTGACTGAAATTAAGTTAGCATATTGTGACATTCCTCCCCATGTCCAGCCAGATTTTAAAAAACACAAACGTTACAAGAGATGGGTAGAAATGTTTTAATTAAGTAGTTTGTTAGTTAATAATCTGAGATATAATAATAATTGTGGGAGCATTATAATTAAATTCAGTGTATTTTGAAATCTCTTGGGGATTCCCCCCCCTTTATTTGTTTTATATACTGGATTTGTAACCTACCTTTCTCCATTCTGTTTGCCTATGGTCTGGAGGACAGACACTGCTGTTCTCAAATTTATTTTAACAAGAACAACATATGTAATAAAATCAATTACCAATAGACTTCTCCAGTCTTCTGAGGTAAAAGGTGACTGAACAGTGAAGGAGATGAATCATGAAATAATTGCCCCTTTTATTACACTCCATTATAGGAATCTTATTTTTGACAACCTGTAGAAACATCATCCTGCAATCCCAGAAGCATCAGTCCAATAGCTTGTGCCAACTAGAGTAAATCCTTTGAATCAATTGCAGAATAGTCAGGCAGCAGTTATGAAAATCTTACTGATTCAGCGAGTTTACTCTATGATGAAGCAACAATTGTTTATAGGCCATAGTGAAAGATACCTTTGTTCCAGTTTGAATGTGATCGTGCAACCCTGTACGTATCTATTTAGATGTAAACCCCGTTGTGGGACTTACATCCAGGTAAGCAAGTAAAGATGTATTTTCTGAATGATCTCTAAAGGGAAAGTCCTCTTTAATCTCCTCTGTTCTTTCATTGATGTGTTGCAGGAGTGGCTGGATGCTTGCACATCTGGTGCCTTCTTGCATGAGTGTTAAATTCTATTTCTTTCAACAGGGTGATCTCCAGTGTGTGCAATGGTAAACCAGAAATCATGGAAAACTCTGAAGGCAGAGTGCTGTACTCTGCCCAGCATCAACAGGGTACTGGCCTAGTACTACAAACTATAAAAAGTTATTTTAAGCATGACCTATTACTAGGATGATTGTTGTGAAAAATGCAAAATCATATAAACATGACAAACCTTTCGATTCTTAATACTGCAAAAAAATTATTGTTGTACAAATTTCCTCTTTTTTTAAAAAAGTAAAAAGTAAAACTGTGTCTGCTAAAAGCTGTAATTCCTTCTGCAGAAGGCATTTTACTTTTGTTTCCCAGTCAAGGCTGTCTGCGTTTATCTCATTCTTGGCATCATCCCATTTTCAACTAAGACGTGGCAGTAAAGTATTCTGAGGCTGTGCCAAAAACAGATTGTTGTAGGAAAAATGTTTCTTGTATGTTGAGCTGAACTCTGTATGCTGCTATAGAATCAGGGTTGCACGTCTGTGCTGGGAGTTTGAAGAAGGCAAGTTAGAAGAGCTAATGAAAAAAGGCAGATGTAAATTGGCTAGGAAAATCAGAGTTACTTCTCTAATATAAACACATTATGATTCAGTTAGTTGCATGGTCATATTATGATCTGCTCTAGCATTTGATGAAATGATCGGTTGCCATGAGGGAGGCAATTTTTATCTTTGTAGAGGTAGAAATTTTCAGTTAAATGTATCACACATCTACATCAAGGCTAAAATGCATTGTTTGATTGTCATAATTAATAAATTAGTTACAGATTAAAGGGGTGGAATTTGAAATAAATGAAAGCAGTTTTCTATAAAACAACATCAACTCTGTACAGTTCATATAGTGTGTCGGCTTCTTTTATTTAGGATAACTTACCAGTTTTGGGATTTGTGTTTAGCTAAGTTACTTTTTGGCTTCAGCTTAGTGTTCAAACATTCTCATATGTGCTGAGATTAAGTGATTTTTGCAGTCTTGAAATAATTAATGCATTAAGAGCAAAAGAATTAAGTAAACATTTTAAGGGTTTGGTAGAGTTACATTTGAATGTCTTCTTTACACCACTGGGATGTTTAATATTTATCTGGATGCCTTTCTTCTTTTTGTTCCACCACATGAGTACATTGTAAGTTGTTTCTCTTCCTCCTCCTCTTCTGTTGTCCTGTACTGCTTTGCATGTTAGCTTGTGGGAACAGCTCCTAGTTTAGTATGCTTATTAAATATGAGTTCAAAGTGCAGAACAGGACAACAGATCTGGTTACAATGGAGAAAATACAGACATCGGGGAAACAAACATGTATGTCAAGCATATGTTTTTGTTTATGAGCAGACACGGAGTATAACATATCTGCATATCTTTTATGGTTCTGTGAAGGATGAAAGGCACATCTGTGATTGCCTTCTTGGGTTAGGAACGTCCAGTGAAATATCCGTGAGGGTCCAAACTAGAAGAGCTGCTCAAAATCGCTGTGATAAGGGCTCCAGGCTCTTTAAATGACTACAGCTGCAGGGGGTGGGTAGGATGTCTGTTGGATTGGTTCTGAGCTGGGGGGGGCAGATATAAACCCTCCCTTCCAGCATCCGAGCAATGGCTCTCTGGGTGCAGTTTGTGTACATGGACATTTCTCCTATTGAGTCAAGTAGAAACAACTCATCAAGTACACACACACACACCCACCATTTTGCAATAACTAAGGCATGACTAAGGTACATTATTTTAATATGATGAGGGGTTAACCTTACTCCTTTTGTGGTATGTTTTTAATTGCTGTTTACTACTTTGAATGTTATCTGGAATGTCTTACTATGTTGGTGCGTTTTGTAACTATATTAATAAATTTTGAGTAACAAGAGTTCTTTTTAAAATGTAACTATAAAACTGTAACCACAACTAACTGCTTATAGAACCCTGGAAGTCTAATTACATGCCTTTTAAAAGTATGTTCAAGTTCTGTCCTAAGCCAGTCTCCATGAGCATTGCTGTTGTTGTTCAGACGCTCACCCCCAGTAGCTGCTGTTGCTAAACATTTGGAGAAGAAAAATCACAGATGCCTGATTTTTCATGACCAGGTTGGTCCTAAATCTGCATAAGACAGATCATGATACACTATTGCCCTTCATGCTGGCTGTGAATAATCCTGTGCTGCTGTGGAGGTGGAGTGAATGACCAATATATGTGATTGTCTTCTGCAGAGCTTGGAAGTAACGAGTTACAAGTAATGCTGTTACTTCTAACTAGTTGTTTCTTTGGGATTAAAACACCTATAGCAAAGTTACATTTCCAAGGTATTTTAACATGGAGGAATGAATTGACCTTATTTCTCCAGTGAGTAGTGTTTTTTTTGTTGCTTTCAGAAGATACGTTTAAATGGTATTCAGAGCAATCTTGAGACACCAAGACAAGAATTTTCCTGTTTTATGCCAGTGTTTTATCAATCCTAAAACTGATTTTTCTTTTCAAAAAGGTAACAGAAAGTAACAACAAAGAAACAGATAATGCAATATAAACTGCTTTCAAATATTCTAACAATGGGTGTTTTTCAGACATAGTCGTGAGTAACAGGAACAAATTACGTCTAACAAATAAAAGGGAGCCATGTGGTTAATACAAAATAGAAATGCAAGAGTAGGCAATACCTTTATAGTCCATTAAAAAGTCATCATACAGTCTGCGAGCTTTTGTGGATCAGGACCCCTTTTCAAACTCTATTTTTCCTGTGTTTGACATGTTGGATTAGAGTCAGATTAATCCAGGCTTTCCCATTAACCATGCAACTTTTCTGGAGGGTACTCTGAGTTGGTGTTTTAAGTATCTGTTTTATAGTAATTGCTATAATTTTAGTAATTTCTTACTATAAAGCCATTCACACTGTGAACAGCACAATAGCAGCATTTGGTAAAAACAGAACATTAGCTCACAAAAGGAACAAGGAAAAGAGCTTTGATATAAGACTGTACTTAATCTGTCGCTATGGCAGATGGGAGGAAAATGATTCCATTTCCAAGGAAATTCTGTCTGAGCAGCAGAAGGAGGCGGGAGGGATACTTCAAAGTGTTATGGTTTTTCTTAAACCATGTGGGTTTTATTACATGCACATAATCACGTGGGACACAGGGAATGGGAAGGAACCTTCTTGAATAACAGATCATTTAGATCCATCCTTTGACTTTTCTTGGAACAGAGATAGTCTTCCATTTTTTAAAAAAGGAAAATACAAGAAGGGATTTCTATCCCTAAATAAGAAATTTCCTAATTACTTTTCCCTATTATAACTTTTGTTTTTCCCCCCAGTTTTACACATGAACACTGATGTCCAGATTGAACATTGATGTCCACATTCTAAGGGAGTTTTCCTCTCTCAGTGACTGACAAGACAATATGCAAGTCCCAAATAACACAGGAAAACAGAAAGCAAATGCTTCTAAATCAGAATTTGCCCCATTCATACCTTAAGCAGAAGGCAGATTTGTACTTTTAAGATCCATCTCTTAGTTTCTTTCCCTCCCAGATGTCTCCTGACTGTTACTAGAAATGGGCCCTGCAGGAAGAAAAACAGAGATGAGAAAAGCTGTGAGTGCAGGAAGGTATAGTACCCTCTGCTTCCATATGCCTTTGGCCCTTTAAATTGCTCCCCTGCGTCCTGAGTGGGACCGACACTAATTTTCTACTCTCATATGTAATTTAGCTAAAGCATAGAAAAGTTGTTTCTTGGACTTGTTGGCTGAGAGGTTCTGAGAATTATGCCCCCAAAAAGGTAACTTTCCCAAACTCTGGACTTAGCCCTGACATAAAATTTGGAGACTTGCATGACTCAGCTGTCATTTCATTTCTGCCTTCTCACCCAAGGAAAGGTAGTCTAGAAATGAAACAAACAAAAAAACAAATTATCTTTGCTGACTGGATTTACCTATGGGCTAGGAAACTTATCTCTGTCTTCTAGTCTTTCCCAGCCCTCTCACCCCAGTTCGCAGTGTTGTCTAGAGCATTGATCCCCAACCTTGGGCCTCCAGATGTTCTTGGACTGCAACTCCCAGAAATCTCCAAGAACATCTGGAGGCACAAGGTTGGGGACCATTGATGTAGTGGATAGACTAGAACTCAGGAGGCCTGCCCAGCCATGGAAACTCAGTGGGGACCTGGAACTGGGAACACCACCCCTTAAATATCTCACTTACCTTGAAAGCTCTATTATAGGCACTGTAAATTGGTTCCTTTTCCCCCTTTTAAAATGGCTATTATTGATGATTCTGACTTGACGCCACATAACAACAAATGGTCATATCACACTAAAGGAAAGCATTATGGGTCACCAAGATACATATTCCAAACCAAGAGATCACAAAGTTCTCCAATATCACTGCTATAAACACTATAAATTGAAGTAATTATAGCAGTTCCCTGTTTATGTATCTCCTTCATGTACACATGAGCCTTAGCCTTTCTATTTAAAGAAATTACTTCATTTATTATACAGGACCTTGAACAGAGCACTTTTGCAGTGTCTTATATTATGCTATTATATTAGTATATAATGGTCCAAATCCTGTTGATTAGTGTCGTAAATCACACTAGAGTAGGCCTATTGAGTCAACTGGGATTTGTTGAGCCAATTCCTCTGAATGTCCCATTGATTCAAATGGGTCTATTCTAGTCATAACTTACTTTAGCATTGTAAGACACAGTTACAGTAGCTTCATTTGAATTATATGGAAATTACAGAGGAGTTGAGTCAATAAATTCCAGTTAATTCAATGGGCCTAGTCTAGTGAAGCTTACTGTGTTAAGTAGAGGGGGTGCATTCATATACGAATACCCCCAAACAGGTGGAGATAACGAGGATCCGGCCCCATGGGGCTGGACAGTCCACTCACCAATGCGCTAATGCTGCAGGGTCCACGTTCCCATCTTAATCGCTCCAGAGATCGCGATTGCTGTGTCAGCCTTTGACCTGGCAGAGAGGCTTGTTGTCCCATCTCCTGCCAGGAGTGGCTTGGTGATCATAATCATTGGAGCGATAGGATGGGAGTGCGGACCCCACATCATTAGCGCATCAGTGAGTGGACTGTCCAGCCACATGGGGCTGGACCCTCATTATCTCCACTTGTTCAGGGATATTCGTATTCGTATATGAATACAAATACCCTCATCTCTAATGTTAACACCTATATTTCTTAACAGTGCAATCAAAACTCCAAGACGTCTCTGTCTGGAGTGTGTTCAGAATAGGTACAGACCTCTTACAATGGCACAACTCCTTACACTGTCTAATTGCGGATCTGTCAGCACAAGTGGATCTTCCAACTTATCTGCTATTATGGCTAAGGCCAACTGGCAGTGGAGCTGTAAAGGGCGCAGAGAACGGCAGGTGCAGAGTGACGGCATATCCAAACCCCTCTCCGCTGAGACTCACAGCCACTGAGCTTGCCCAAAGACCAGGCTTAGGGTAGTCCTAAGTAATTTCCAACATCCCTAGGCTGTGAGGTCTTAGATTCAGCACAGCCCTCAGATGGCTTAGTGTTAAACCATCTGATGCTCAGCCATCTTGACTATTAGTTCAAGGTCGCACTCTAAGTCACCTTCTTCATGGTCAAGGCAGCTCACAGCATAAAACCACACCAGCAAACGTGGACATGGAACTGTGACCTACATCTACCCACTTGTGCTGGAAGCCACCCTTGAGCCCTATAGGACTTTCCCCTCTGCATAGCCTGAACCTTCAAAATGTGGTCTATGTGGATACTGAGCCAGATATAGTTCGTCATGTGCACTGGGGTGGGGAAGACAGCTGCAAGGGAAGGATGATGACCCCCTCCCCTCAGCTCTGCTGAAAGAAATTGTTGCATCAAGATAACCATCTCTTCAGATCCTGTCTTGTACTTCCCTGTATTATACAGCTTAAATCCAGGTGCTAGTCTCAGCTAGAATAGATCAGTTAAATCAGCGAGATTTATGGAAGCATTAGCATTCAGTAGTTAATCTAATAGATCTACATTAGTTGGAACTGGCAGTTGGATTTAGGCATAGGATTTTAAATTTCATCAAGGATTTGTTCTGTTTATATACTGTTTTAGTAGCTACAAGCCTAAGGCAGCAATTTTACATGTGTATATATGTGTGCGTGTACCAGCTGTTCGTGGAATGATATATCCCTAAGCTTAATATGGGTAGCTGGTATTGTCTGCAGCTTGTTCCAAGAGCTGTCATATAGAGTAGACAGCCCTATTTCTTAACTTCTTCATGGAAGCATTACTATCTTCCTCAATTAGTCAGAATGAACATCCTGGAATGTCTTCAGAGCTAGTCTCCACAATAGCTGCTTCTCTCCCTCTGGCAAAAATAAAGGGGAAAAAGACAATGTGGTTCATCCAAATGACAACTGCTGGCAAAACTGAAATGGAAATAATTGCAAAGAGGTATAGTTTGGATAGAGTGATAAGAATATGTTACTGGCTGAAGTAAAAGAACTGGTACGTAAAATTTCATCCGTACTTAATAATCCCCCCTCATAAGAACAAATATCAATATAGAGATGAAGTTTACCCTGAAAAAAAAATACTGCTAATTATCATTCACACATTGGCAAAATGTTAGATCTGTTATTAAAAGAGATAGTAAAAGAAGAAGAAGGTATTTTGCTTGTTAACTAGTTCGGTGGAGGAAAAAAAGGAGGGATAGGAGCTCTGTCTGCAGTATTCTTAATTAACTGCCTTTTCTCCTGCACAGCTCCTTTATAGTACCTAGTTTTTGTAATGGCTAACTTAGAATGTCATTCTTGGGTGGCAAAAGGAAAAGAAACACAGTAAAGGAGTTAGTAATGCTTGCGACTCTGTTTAAGCTGGTTGGACTGTTTTAATAAGTCTTAAATTGTTAACATACTGGGAAGTTGCATAATGCTCCAAGTGAGATTTCTTCCCCCCAAGGATAGCACATTGGAATTAATTTTTGTTATTATTGTCTCTATGAGAACTGGTTTAACTTCTTCATAAATGCATGTTTGTTTCCAAGCAGAGAAAAATCCATTACAGCAGACTGTAAAGCGTAATCAGTCAACATTGCATTGTGCAAGAAAATAAGGAAGATGAGTGGGAGGCCTAAGTAGGGGCAGAAATGGAAACATTTCTCTTTTGGACTACAAACCCCAGAATCCCCCAGCAAGCATGGCCACTGTACAACAAGCAGATTCTCCAAGATCTTGCAATGTGAAGTTCTGTATTACACTATCAATCCAGATACTGTATTTAATCTTTCTGTTAGAAGACCAGTTTTAGGAATGTTTCCCCCTTCCAAATACTGTATATATTTTTCTCTCTATAATTGTTGATTCCGCAAATGAATTTTCTGAATTTTAGATGTTAAGAACTTGATTGCAAAGAGGAGGGGAAATAGAAAAAAAAAACCTCTTGAGTCTTTGTCATATTTTCCTGCCGTGCGCTAACAAACCATTCTGATTGTATCTATCAAGCTTGATACTGGCTGCTAAGCAGGATCAGATAGGCCTGGTTAGCACTTGGATAGAGAGGACCAAGAATTCCAGGGCTCTCTAGTTAGGGCCAGGAAATAATCCTGCCTTAAACTTTGGAAAGGTGTTGCTCTCGGTCAAAACTCACAGAAATAGATATCAGTGGTCTGACTCAGTATAAGGTAGCTTCCTATGTTCTTAATTAAAATATCTAACTGAATATTTGACGTGGGATATTAATTCTTATCACTACAACATTAATTGTATTGGACTTCTCCCCTAACCTACAGTATATCACAGAAGAGAGTACACCCCTCACTTTTCATAAATATTTTAGTGTATCTTTTCATGTGACATCACTGAATAAATGACACTTGGCTACAATGTAAAGCAGTGAGTATACAACTTGTATAACAGTGTAAATGTGCTGTCCCCTCAAAATAATGCAACACATAGCCATTAATGTCTAAACTGCTGGCAACAAAAGTGACAATGTCCAAATTGGGCCCATGTAGCCGTTTTCCCTGGTGTCATGAGACCTGTTAGTGTCACAAGTCTCAGGTGTGAAGGGGGAGCAGGTGTTATCGCTCTCACTCTTTCAGACTGGTCACTGGAAGTTCCACAGGGCACCTCATGGTAATGAACTATCTTGAGGATTAAAAAAAATGAATTGTTGCTCTACATAGTGATGTCCTAGGCCAGTGATGGTGAACCTTTTTGAGCCCGAGTCCCCAAACTCCAACACAAAATCATCATATTTATTTCAAAGTGCCAACACTGCAATTAAAACCCGAATACTGGGGTTTTAGTTTAGAAAAAACAACTGCTCCTGCACTGCAAGCGTTAAATGCTTGTGTGTTTTTTTCCTATGGGCTGAATTAAAAAAGAAATACTTACTGGTCCTCCAATCCCCCCTTGGGCTAGACCGGTAATGGTCACCATTGCCCTCTCCACTGGACCACTGGACCAGCAGAGGGGAGTGTCAAAATCCGGCATCGGACGATGGATAAGTATTTCTCTATGGTGACCAATGGCTCGCATGCCCACAGAAAGGGCTCTGTGTGCCAGCTGTGGCACATGTGCCATAGGTTCACCATTGCTGGCTAGGCTATAAGAAGATTGACAAAATCCTGAAACTGAGCTGCAGCACGGTGGCCAAGACATACAGCAGTTTATCAGGATAGGTTCCACACAGAACAACTTCTCGACCAAAGAAGTTGAGTGCCCATGCTCGGCGTCATATCCAGAGGTTGGCTTTGGGAAATAGATGTATTAGTGCTGCCAGTGCTGGAAAATAATGGTGGCCACACAAAACATTGACACTTTTGTGCCCAGTTTGGACGTTGTCACTTAGGGGTGTACTCACTTTTGTTGCTAGCAGTTTAGACATTAATAGCTGTGTGTTGCGTTATTTTGAGGGGACAGCACATTTACACTGTTATACAAGCTGTATACTCACTGTTTTACATTGTAGCCAAGTGTGATTTCTTCAGTGTTGTCACATGAAAAGATATACTAAAATATTTATGAAATGGGAAGGGGTGTGCTCACTTTTGTGATATACTGTATCTTCCTGTTTGATGTTGAGGAAGTGTGGCTTTATCTCAGAGATGGAGAGGAGATGCTTTGCATCCCTGGCATTTCCAGGTAGAAGGACTATATATATAGGAGAGGGCATGCCACACATGAAGTAATAGCCTTATTGCCCAATACCCAATCACTGCTATGTTTGTGTAGTTGACTAAAGCTTGAGGCCATCAAGGTTTTCTGATTGCCTCAAAACTGGTTCTACCCTGACTTTGTAACAGATTGCAAGTCCCACCCACCCCTCCTGACAAAAAGTTCAATGGATTTCCATGTGTATTTTTAAAAATGTGCCTGTTTTCTCTTCACATTTGTATATATTTTTCTGCTATCAACTAGAGTGCATTTGTGCACATTTGACAGATGTGCACCCTTTTTCACATGCCCTGTTCAATTTTTCAAGTGTATGGTTGCTGCATGGATCATGCCAAGAGGCTTGGAAATGTGCAGTTTTTCGGAACATTTTGTCCTGGTTCACATTTGATTCTGCAAAGCGGCCAAGTTCATATGAGGTTGCAAACTCAAGCCAGACAGCATTAAAACAACATTTCAAGGATGATAAGGCTATAACTGTCTCCTAGTTATGATAGCAGTAGACTATCACAAATCTCAGAGAAACCACACTTTTCAGTACCTGAGAAGATGAGTGACGGAGTGTTCTTGCATTCATGTCTTCTGGTAAGCTTCCAGTAGTTACTGGTTGGCCTTTAAGAATTGTGGAAAAAAATAGACCTTTGGGCAGATAACATTGGGGGAAAATGTTCCGATAGGTAATGTGGTCCCAAATCATGAAGGGCTTTATGTGCAAGTGTCAGAACCTTGAACCTGAACCAGGAAACAACAGGTAACCATGTACTACCAACTTGGTATGTGCTACCATGCAAACGAGACCATCACTGTGACACAAACGCTTTAAAACAATATACCTTCCTGTAGTTAAAATCCATGCATCAACACCCACCCACCCATACACCTGCTCACACTCATAGAAAGATGACTAAGTTAGAACCACTCTTTGGTTTAGTACCTTTTAAAGAAGTATGGAATTTTGATATGGGAAGGCATTAATTGTGCGATTTTCCTATCTCATTTTCTGGTAGATTTCAGGAAATTTGTGTTAGATGCATAAATAAATAAATAAATAAATAAATAAATAAATAAATAAATAAATAAATAAATAAATAAATAAATAAGATTTGTGACATATACCGGCCATCTAGAACGTGTCTACTCTGGGCGGTTTACATATAATATAAAATATCTTGCCCCGCCCATTGATTGATTAATTGATTCATACCTCTGGAATTTGTGTACTTATTTCGATGTGGCAGTCATTCCAATTTATCAGCTCCAAATGTTATGATGAGACTGTCAAGTTTTTAAATGGAGGTACGAAAAACATCTAAAAATGTGTATTTAATCTGTGTGAAATGTATGCAAATATTTATGTTGATTGTTGCATATGTAAATCAGTGTGGAAACAAGACAGAACAGAGATATTAATGAACATTTGCAAAACTGGCACAAATCAGACTTAAATGGGTCCACATATCACTTTGCATCATGGCAAATAGACCCCAATTGGAGTGACATCAACTGCTTCCTGTGTGTTTGTGTTTTCCAGGCCATATATCTCTTGTATTGTCCTCTTCTCATGTACAATATTACTATCTGAAGAGTCTAATATAAGGCACTGTGTGTAATTTATCATGCTGTGACAGAAATTAGTAATCGTTGATAAGAAATAATCCTGCACTTGACAAGTTGGCCCTTCTGTATTGCTTCTTGACTCAAATAATTGCTGCCATATATCCTGCCATGTGGCACAGCTTACTCAATACTTGTGAATGGCCCATCATTATTAGGAGGAGCTGTCAATGAAGGCAAAGCAGAATCCGTGTGAAGGCAAAGGCAAGGTTTCTCTTTACCACAACAGGCCTTGTGATTTCAGATCTGTACTTGGGAGTTGATTGGCTTCTATGGGTAAAGGAGTTGCTGTTTCAAAGTTATTATGGGGCTTGGTAACTCTTTCCAGAATCCAGTTGGTCTCCCCTTCCACCCACTGGTTCTTATGCTTGACGTCTAGTGTGCACTTGCAGGACTAGGCAACCTGGTACCCTCTGCATGTATTAAATTACAACTGCCATTATTCCAAGCCAGTGATCAGGTATCAAGAGAGAACCACTGTTCAAAACTTTTAAAGGCCATCAGGTTGTTCCTGTGTGTTATATGCCCTCAAGTTCATTCCATCTTACAGTGACCCTAATACAGTTTCCAAGGTACAGTATGTGATATATTTAAAGAGTGGTTTTACCAGTGCCATGCCCCCCCCCCGAATTTCCATGACTGAACTGGGGCTTGAACCCAGGTCTCTAGAATTGCAGTCCAACATTCTTACTGACTTCTCTGTGCTGGCTCTTATAAGGTTGCCTGGTCCTGTGGAAAGGTAGACAATGCACTAGATACACTAGCTGAGGAGAACATACATCAGTGAACTGCTTTATATATGCAATTAAGTATGGGCACAAATTCAGTAATGTCTTAGACTTCTGTAGTCATTATTTTGTCCATAATAAATTAAATGTCCATAACAACGTATAATTTTACCCATAATAAATGTCATGCTACATCCCAGCTTATGCTATTTTGGATCCTTTCTCATTGCCCAGATGAGAAACAGTTTTGGATATCAGCCCTCCTTCTCTTGGCACACAGAAATCTCATAATCTTTTCTTCCAGCTGGTGTCTCTGACCTTTTCAACTGGAATGTAAAATGCACAATCTTGTCAACATTAAGCTTTACAGTGGATAGTATTCAATAATTTGCTGAACCTCTCCCATGTCTTCTGGTGCTCATTATTTTGTAATAATAAATATAAATAAAGGAATGAGATTATAAAGAGAACACAGTGTAAATTAAGGGTTCCTGACCTTTTCCTTTTAAAAGGAATGGTTGTGAAAATGTCCTTCAGTTTTTAAAGTGTTATCTTTGATTATGAAAACAAATTTAAACCAAATATAGGGAAACTGAAATATACCAGGGAGATGCATGGACCCACCAGGTATTCTGTCTCCTTGGAGGATGGACTAGGAATGGGATGGAGGGATTGCCATCAGTCATAAAACCCATGGGTGCATATCCCTTTATTCTCACCAGTGTTGGAAAAAATGACACAAACCAAAAGGCATTATAGAGAAATCACACCAGACTTTGAAGCTCTAGGAAGTAAACTCAAGGACATTGGGGCCCATATAGTCTTCTCATCTATCCTACCAGTACCAAGAAAAGGAATAGAAAAGGGAAAGAAAATATTCGGGTGAATAACTGGCTATGAGGGGGACGCCAGTATGAGAGATTTGGGTTTTGGGACCATGGATGACGCTTCCTGGGAGTTGGACTGCTGGAAAGTGATGGGTTGCACTTCAGAAGGATGGGGAAGAACATGTTTGACTACAGCATGAAGAACTTCATCAGGAGGAGGGCTTTAAACTGAATTGGAATGGGGCGGGAGATGCAAGCTCAGAGCTAAAAAAAAAGATGAAGGCTTATGCACATTAAGAGGAACAGATTGAGCAGCTCCAGTGGGACCCAATAATTTTGTTGTTGTTGTTGTTTAGTCGTTTAGTCATGTCCGACTCTTCGTGACCCCATGGACCAGAGCATGCCAGGCCCTCCTGTCTTCCACTGCCTCCCAGAGTTGGGTCAAATTCATGTTGGTAGCTTCGGTGACACTGTCCAACCATCTCGCCCTCTGTCACCCTCTTCTCCTCTTGCCTTCACACTTTCCCAACATCAGGGTCTCTTTCCAGGGAGTCTTCTCATGCGATGGCCAAAGTATTGGAGCCTCAGCTTCAGGATCTGTCCTTCCACTGAGGACTCGGTTGATTTCCTTCAGAATGGATCGGTTTGTTCCCCTTGCAGTCCAGGGGACTCTCAAGAGTCTCCTCCAGCACCACAATTCAAAAGCATCAATTCTTCAACGGTCAGCTTTCTTTATGGTCCAGCTCTCACTTCCATACGTCACTATTGGAAAAACCATAGCTTTGGCTATGCAAACTTTTGTTGGCAAGGTGATGACTCTGCTTTTTAAGATGCTGTCAATGTTTGTTATCTCTTTCCTCCCAAGAAGCAAGGGTCTTTTAATTTCGTGGCTGCTGCCACCATCTGCAGTGATCATGGAGCCCAAGAAAGTAAAATCTGTCACTGCCTGCATATCTTCCCCTTCTGTTTCCCAGGAGGTGATGGGACCAGTGGTCATGATCTTAGTTTTTTTGATGTTGAGCTTCAGACCATTTTTTGCACTCTCCTCTTTCCCCCTCATTAAGAGGTTCTTTAATTCCTCCTCACTTTCTGCCATCAGAGTGATATCATTTGCGTATCTGAGGTTGTTGATATTTCTTCTGACAATCTTAATTCCGTTTTGGGATTCCTTCAGTCGAGCCTTTCGCATGATGTATTCTGCATATAAGTTAAATAAACAGGGAGACAATATACAGCCTTATCATTCTCCTTTTCCAATTTTGAACCAATCAGTTGTTCCATATTCAGTTCTAACTGTTGCTTCCAGTCCCACGTATAGGTTTGTCAGGAGATAGATAAGGTATTCAGACACTCCCATTTCTTTAAGGACTTGCCATAGTTTGCTGTGGTCCACACAGTCAAAGGCTTTTGCATAATCAATGAAGTAGAAGTAGATGTTTTTCTGGAACTCTCTGGCTCTCTCCATAATCCAGTGCATGTTAGCAATTTGGTCTCTAG
The DNA here is from genome assembly GCF_051106095.1 of Pogona vitticeps. Classification (NCBI taxonomy): domain Eukaryota; kingdom Metazoa; phylum Chordata; class Lepidosauria; order Squamata; family Agamidae; genus Pogona; species Pogona vitticeps. The sequence continues at coordinate 96,582,362 of NC_135784.1, forward strand.
TTCCTCTGCCCCTTCGAAATCCAGCTTGTACTTCTGGGAGTTCTCGGTACACATACTGCTGAAGCCTACCTTGGAGGATTTTGAGCATAATCTTGCTAGCGTGTGAAATGAGTGCAATTGTACAGTACTTGGAGCATTCTTTGGCACTGCCCTTCTTTGGGATTGGGATGTAGACTGATCTTTTCCAGTCCTCTGGTCACTGTTGTTTTCTCCAAACTTGCTGACATATTGAATGTAGCACCTTAACAGTATCATCTTTTAAGATTTTAAATAGTTCATAGTCTTCATAAAAATGGAAGAAGGAAAGAAGGCCACAAATCACACTGTCTCCAGTGCCTATATACAAATGCCAGGTATATGGGAAACAATCAAGAATAGCTGGAAATCTTAATTCAGGAGAGTAAATATGACTTGATGGGGATAACTGAAATTTAGTGGGATGATACCCATGACTGGAGTACAGCAACTGAAGGATATAAATTTTTCAAAAAGAAGGAATAGAAAGGGAGGTAGAGTAGCATTATATGCTTGCATAGAAATACAGGAGAATGAGCTTGGTTGGAACATCTGGATTAACATAATTGGATAAAATAAATAAATAAATAAAAGAAACATGGTAGTTGGAGTCTATTACCAGCTGCCCAATCAAGGAGATGATGCAGATGAAATGTTTGAAAAACAAATTTCAAGCATTTCAAAGGGACACATTGTAATAGTAATGGGAGATTTCCGTTATCCTGATATCTGCTGGGAGGCAAATTCTGCCAAGAATGGCCCTTCCAAGAAATTCCTGGCTTGTGTTACTGATAATTTTATCCTACAAAAAGTGGAGGAAGAAACTGGAGGAATTCTTGTTTCAAAAGAAAGAAAAGCAGAGTGTATTTGCATGTGTATGCTGGATTTTAGGAAAGTCAATTTTAATAAACTCAGAACAATAATAGGTGAGGTCCTAGGGTAAGAGATGCTAACAGGACAAAGAGTCCAAGATGGGTGGGAATTCTGTACACCTCAATTTAAGAAGGATAATCTGGAACAAGTTCAGAGATAATCAGGGGAATGAAGCCAAGATCTATGGGGGGGGGGGGGAATCAAAGAACTGGGCATGTTTAGCCTTGAGAAATGAAGACTGATGATAGCACTTTTCAAATATTTGAAAGATTGAGATACAGAGGGGGGCATGGTGTGTTCTCAGTCACCAAGGAGTGTAGGACATGCAATAATGGGCTCTAGTTATAGGAAGCCAGATTTTGGTTGAATATCAGGAAAAACGTCCTAACTGTTAGAGCAGTATGAGAATGAAACTAGTTACCTCAGAAGGTGATGTGTGTTCCAACCTGTAGGCATTCGAGAGAAAATTAAAGAACCATCTGTCAGATATACTTTGATATGGATTCCTGCATTGAGCACTGCGTTAGACTTGATGGCCTTGTAGGCCCCCTTCCAATTCCATTATTCTATAATCCTATGAAAATTAGGATTTGTTTTTGCATACAAACCCAGGCAGTGGAGGTTTTACATAACTGTCTGTGGATGCTTCTGCCACCTGTTCTGATTCTTCCAAGAAACGTGTACATATAGGTTAAAAAATAAACAAACAAAAAACCTCAAACCCCACAAAGACTTGTATGTGTCTACTTGAACTGTGTTTTTACTTCTGAAATCTTGATTAATGGGAAAGGAAAATACTATGTTAAAGAAGGGTGGCCGTAATTTTTTACAACCGCATGAATATAGCAGTGGATTTAAATCCAGTTTTTGTCTTCCAAAACTAGATTTAACTAGTGCAATGTACTGCAAACCTTTTTTTCCAAATCCAAGCAATAGTTGTCTTTAAATGATGTAGGAGAACTCTGCTAACATATTCTATTTTCTAACAAGAAAGAAAGAAAAGAAAAAGTCAAAAAGAAAAAGTCAAAGAACCATCTGTCAGATATACTTTGATATGGATTCCTGCATTGAGCACTGCGTTAGACTTGATGGCCTTGTAGGCCCCCTTCCAATTCCATTATTCTATAATCCTATGAAAATTAGGATTTGTTTTTGCATACAAACCCAGGCAGTGGAGGTTTTACATAACTGTCTGTGGATGCTTCTGCCACCTGTTCTGATTCTTCCAAGAAACGTGTACATATAGGTTAAAAAATAAACAAACAAAAAACCTCAAACCCCACAAAGACTTGTATGTGTCTACTTGAACTGTGTTTTTACTTCTGAAATCTTGATTAATGGGAAAGGAAAATACTATGTTAAAGAAGGGTGGCCGTAATTTTTTACAACCGCATGAATATAGCAGTGGATTTAAATCCAGTTTTTGTCTTCCAAAACTAGATTTAACTAGTGCAATGTACTGCAAACCTTTTTTTCCAAATCCAAGCAATAGTTGTCTTTAAATGATGTAGGAGAACTCTGCTAACATATTCTATTTTCTAACAAGAAAGAAAGAAAAGAAAAAGTCAAATGCTTCCACACTAAAGTCTCTCACTGGGCTTTCTTCATATTAGTCTGAGATTACTTTGGACAGTTTAGGTGTCACTGATCAAAGCGATTGTCTGTAATTTTTCAAAACTTTTAATTGTTCTCAGGGCAAAGGGGTGATATGGGGAAAAAAGTTTACTCGGTACTAACATTATCCAGTCTTTTGGAAAACTGATAATCCACAATGACTCGTGCGATTTGGCTTTCAGACGTCTTGAATTTGCCTGTGTTTTTATTTATTTATTTATTTATTTATTTATTTATTTATTTATTTATTTATTTATTTATTCTATTTCTACCTCGCCCCTCTAGAAAACGTCTACTTTTGGAGCCAGTTGCCCTCTGTCTTTCCTTGCAACTGATACTGTTTCTTTGTTATTTTTTTATATGCTATTTTAGGCATTCTTTAAAATCCTCCACCTTAATCAAGGGGCAAGGGCCATGACACTGTAGTTCTCAAGGATGAATGAGTCATATAACAGTGTTTGCCTTAAACCAGGGAAAAGGGCAACCTCCCATCTTCCCCAAGGCTGATGCTACCATTTGGAGTGAGGCATCTGCTCTCCTTTGCCTTTGCCTTTGCTGTGGCTGCTCCACTTGCACAGCTACCTTGAGCTGAGAGTGGGCACTGACAAATTTCTGGCTGGGCAGAACACAGCTGTGTTTGTACGCAGCAAAGCTCTGCTTTGAATGGACCCTTGCTATAGGACAGCTGCTTCCCTCATGCTCTTTTCTTCTTCTCCCTTCTCTCTTGACCTGATGTGTACGGATTTGAGTTTCCGGAACACAACTCCCATAATTCCCCAGGAAACAGAGTTCAAAAACTCAAACCTACTCATTATCTGCTCCTGACACTCTTCTGTTGCCAACAAAACTAGTCCCATGGAGAGAGGAGTGGATCAACTTTTGATTTTAAAAAAAAAACCCTCTCTCCAGCAATAGCCCAGTTATCCCACGTTCCTAAACCTAGTGGTGATGACCTCCTCCTCCTCTTCCTTCTTGACAACTTCCAGGTCTATTTAGAGCTGTGGCAGCTGCTTTTTTTGGCCACTGCAATTCCATTCTAGCATTTGATCGGTGTGCACATGTTTGTGCATGCTCTGGTGATGGGGAGATGCTCTAATGGACAGGTGCTGCTGTCACCTCCTCCTCTAGCTCTACTGTATATAGAAACTTGATTGGCATGTTTGCCTAGTGACCTAGGAGAGAGGTCTCTGATGATGAGGAGGTGGTGCTACTACAATGTAAAGGGGGCACTGCCACAGGATGGGGGGGGGGTAATGTTTTGTTCCTGCCTCAGTTAGCAGGATTGCTTGAGCTGCCTCCCCAGCCTTTCAGTAAGATATCAGACAGTTTACCTTTTCTCTATTGACATGGAGGACAGAATTGTATCCCTGGAGCACTCTTATCGAAACAATGGGGATCTAATAGAATATACTGACCCTCACTTCTCTTTCTGCTTTTGTTTGGGAAGGGAACTCTTTTTAATTCTTGGCTTCAATTTTGCTGCCAGATGGATTTGCCCTGTTCAGTCCAAAGCATACATTTGTACATGGGAGGACTTGTCCACACAGATGTGATGAAGATGAACTAATACCAAATGACATGTTGTTCTGTTGCTTGTATTTTTAAATTGCATAAAAGACCATGCCTGTTTCATAACGAAAATGAGCTGTATTTCTAAACAAAAATTATTGGTGTCTCCTGTTGCAGGTGCTCATGCTATCTGAGGCTACACTTTATTCATTCTCTTCTGATCAGTTTACCAGGGCACTTCAATGAGAGACTGGCAATGTATCATGTATCAGACAAGTTTCATTACTTCCCTGATTAGGTGGCTGTTTTTGTGTTGCCATGTGTATGAAAACTCAGCTGCTCTCACATGCTACAACATTGAACCTGCAATCCCTGCCCTCCCCCCCCCCAACTGCATCCTGTTGCAGCTGAAATTCAATGGTGCGGCAACAAAAACTAGATTTGTCAGGAGCGCATAAACTGTTTTAAAACACAGCTGTACTTCCTGGGAGTTTCCGGGAGCATGTTTAAAACAAGGTGTTTACTCTCTTTACTCTCCTTTGCAAGAGGCTTTCTTGGTGCTGGTGCTGCTGCACTTCCAGAATTCATCTGAAAGAACAGATAGGCATTGCAGGACGCAAAAACAGGGCCATGTAGCCAGTGAATCATGTCTTCATGTAGATGAGAAAGTGTTTGTACTGGCTGAGGTTCTCTGGGAATTCTCATCCAGAAAATTGCTTTTCCCATCTCACCATGTGTTGCCAATCCAAAATGGCCTTCTCCACAGTTCTCCCAGTAGTTGTCCAGCTATCCTTTGCCACTTTCGTGTCCAACAGAGTCAATTTTTGAGAGTAAATTGAAGACCTGGCTCTTTAGGCAGGCCTTCCCTCTTGCTACTACTTAATTTTTTCCTCCTGTTTTTGGCTTGTTTTAGTCTTTTTTATTGATGATTTTAATTTTATTGCCTTTTTGGACTGTAACCCGCCCAGAGTAGTTTCGCCTAGATGGGTGGTATAAAAGCCAAATAAATAAATAAAAATAAATGAAATGGTTCCAGAGAGTCATATTTCCTGTTCCACCTTCCAAAATCTTGTGCAACCAGGCTTAACCTAGGCATTAGCTACGGTGTGGCGGCCACTGCTTCCCATTCTCTTTTGTATGAGTTTCCTGCCCCTGCTAACCAGCTGCTTCTCCCTCTTACTGCTGTGTCCTTGTTGCCACTCAGCATTCTGCATAATCGCTGCCTGTGTGTTCAGGGACAGGCATTGCAGAGAAAGCCAGGGAGAAGCAACAGCCTCTTCTTGCCACAACCTCCCCACTTTCATAGTACCAATGTTTTTGTGTGTTTTGTCAAGCCTTGGGTCTGGTATTAAGCACAGGGCTGGGTAAGGAGTAGTTGTTATGCTGTGCAGGTGGGGAGCAGGAGAATGGAGTTGCTGTCCCCTAGTCATTGTTATTATAAATGTGGCCTTATGGTGGTTGTGGTGGGGACAGCAATGAGGCAGCTGTGGCACTTCTCTTTCCACCACAGATAGTGCATCTGCACAAACTGTAGCTAGCAAAAGGTTCGACGCATCTTGTTTTGTGGAAGCATTTTCTTTTCCTATGGGAAAAAGTTTGCCATTTTGCCCTGCATCAAAACCATTAAAATACAGTTTCTTTATTTCATAACACTGTTTTTAGTAACTTCGACTGACTTTTGCCTAACACTGAGGCTGGGGTTTTAAAATCTGGGGTAGGCCATTATATCTTTCTCATTGGCACAGTTCCTAGAAAGTCAAGGTAGAACAAGGGAAGAGGAAACCAGTTTGAAAGCATAAGGAAGGGGGAAATTAGCTAATTTCTTGATGTGAGGGCAAGATGAAAAGGGGACGACAGAAGACGAGATGGTTGGACTGTGTCCTCGAACCTACCAACATGAATTTTGCCAAACTCCGTGAGGCAGTGGAGGACAGGAGGGCCTGGCGTGCTCTGGTCCATGGGGTCATGAAGAGTCGGACATGACTAAACAACAACAATAACAATATTTAGTTATGCTGGCTTTGTTCAAAGGAATTAATTTTTCAGCTATTCCTGAACATCTGTGAACTAAAGCAGTTCAGCTTAAGGAATTTGCTACATGTCACAGCAGCCCCTGCTTTAAATCTCTACTGCCAAAAAAGCTGTTGGGCAGCACCTTTCACTGCCTCCTCCTTTTGAGAAGGTTATTGTTACTATGTTCTGTCAACTAACTTCTAACTTATGGCAGTCCTAACACGGTTTGCAAGATACGGTATGTGAAATGTTTAGGGAGTGATTTACCATTGCCACTCCCTGGTGAATTTCTACTGTTGAGCTGGGATTTCAACTGGTGGTTCCCAACCTTAGGTCCCCAAATGTTCTTGGATTAAAACTCCCAGAAGTCTGCACTACTCATTGTGCTGGGCAGGATTTCTGGGAGTTATAATAATGAAAAGTAATCTTAGAATTGTAGAGTTGGAAGGGGCCCTATGGGTCACCCAAATCCACTGCACTGCACTGGATCTCTGATGAAAAAGAACTGCTCTTTATCCCCCCCCCCCCCAATATTTTATGGTGTCTCTTTTGCCTGCTGTTCCTCCCTGCCCTTGCTGCCTTGGAAAAATAAATTTGTGCATCCAATTACCAAAAAATCTGAAATACACATATATTCATTGTGACATAATAGCCATGGATCCATGAAAAAGCAGGGGGGGGGGTTGAAAAAGGAAAACCTGGAACCAATGTGAGGAGGAGAAGGAGGATGTTTTCATCCTCCTTTCATCCTGAGGAAACAGACAAAGTACCCTTTATTTATTAGTTATCCCTGTCTCTTTTATAACAGGAAAGGAGAGCTAAACAGGACTTTTAACTAAACAAGCAAGTAAGAACGTTTACAGTATGACCCTATGCATGTTTATTTGGAAGTAAGGCCTGCTGAGCTCAGTGAGGCTTGCTCCCTAATAAGCTTGTTTAGGAGAGCAGCCATAGGCTCAGATCCTGCCATTCCCCTTCAGCTAAAGCCCCCCCCCACCGCCAAAGCACTAGGTCTGAGGACTGGATCAGGATATTGGAAAGTCTGAGGGAAGACAGTAGTTTTGGAAGAGGTAGCCGTGTTAATCTGGTGCCCCAACTCCCAAAGCCAAGGAACATCGAAACCTAGGGCAGTTCTGAGACAGGATTGCTCCCTATTCCAAGCAATAAAAATACAATAGCGGGGGTCCTACTGGTGTCTGTGTAAGGTTTGTGTAACTTTCCGTGGCTGACTGAAATGATACACTTGTGGCTGACTGAAATGATACGGGGTTGCATTTTGGTTGCTCAGTTACCTGTGAGATTCAGCATATAACTGAGGCACATCTTGACACCATGTCAGTTAGTGACAAGTTATGTGAAGCTTAGACCAACACCAATAAGATTTTGGCCAATCATAATAAATTATAAGACCACACAAGGGCAATTGTAGAAGAGGTTGATGAAATTTTGACCACTGTCTGCCCCGAGCTTGGTTGTCTCTGGTTTTAAGGACGTGACCAGCCATGTCATGGATAGCTGGCAAACCATGGAAACTGATTGCACAATTGCATTTCTGCGTGTGGTTTTTTGCAATAGAAATTTGGCATAAATAACTAAAACTTTGTCACCCATCATAATGACACATCTAACATTTTTTGCCCGAAACAGTCATCTTTGACTTTTTAATTGTGGGGCTGATCTGCCTTTAACCAAAGTTCCAAAAATACATATTTATTTCAGAAATGTAGCCTGATTCTCCTGGCTTTCTGAGGGTTAAATTCTGTATTTATTTTCCTGCAAGTGATACTGCACTAAACAGCTGCACATGCCTTCATTGTCTCACCAGTACATGTTTTGGACTGAGCCGGCACAAAAGATCCCAGTTCTGACCACTGCTGTGAAGTGTATGGATTCATACAGGACTATCAGTCTTCAGGCATGGAAGACACAGTAGCCATGAGAGAGGGTTCATCAGGTTCCTATGTCAGGTTTAGGGTTGCTGTGCATGTGTTGATATTCTGCTTTCATGGGCATTCAGTTTTCTTATCCTTCAGGTGGCAGATCCCTGTGGTGTAATCCTCTCTTCCATTGGCAAGTTGTGATGAAAGGCAGAACGGTGTGTTTTAGGCAGCCTATACAGCATCCCCTAAGCAAGGCTGCTGCCTTCAGCTGTGATGGAGGATCCTCTCCCATAACGTTTCCTGCCCTCTGTATACATTATCACTGGTTGACTACTGTACTATGATCTCATCTGTAATTCAGTTTTCTGGCTGTGACTATGAGACCATGGGGCTGTAATACATTTATAATACCTCACACTCATTGCTTTTTGGGGCTTAACAGGATAGATAAAGGTAAAGGTTCCCCTTGACAATTTTTGTCCAGTCGTGTTCGACTCTAGGGTATGGTGCTCACCCCCGTTTCCAAGCCATAGAGCCAGCATTTGTCCGAAGACAATCTTCCCTGGTCACATGGCCAGTGCGACTTAGACACGGAAGGCTGTAACCTTCCCACCGTGGTGGTCCCTATTTATCTACTTGCATTTGCATGCTTTCGAACCGCTAGGTTGGCAGGAGCTGGGACAAGCGACGGGAGCTCACTCTGTCACGTGGATTCGATCTTACGACTGCAGGTCTTCTGACCCTGCAGCACAGGCTTCTGCGGTTTAGCCCACAGCGCCACCACGTCCCTTAACAGGATACAGAAGGGCAAAATATGGTTGTAAATCTTTAGATCTCAGTCAAGGACGCTAGAGAGTATGTCAACAATAGGAGCCTCAGGAGGGTATTGTGTGGCCTTATCAGTTGCCTCATTTGCTTCTCCTGGTCTCTTCTGCTTCTGCACCAATATTGTACACTCAATTATCTCTCTCCATTTGCTTATGGATTGGGATATGCCTGTATGAAATCTGGCATTTCAATACTTTGTGTAAAATTGGTCTTGATGAAACTGAAAAAAAGTTTTTTTTAAAAAAGCCTACTAACTTTAAATATGATTTAAAAAAAACATTTAGTTTGTACGTGGTTGGTTTGTAGTTTGCTCTGCTTCATATACCAAGCTTGTGCAGCACTAACTTCCATTTTGTTTTAAAAAGAAACTAATAACATTTCTAAAATATACTATAGTGGATTGGCACTGGTTTAGTGCCAGAGTCTAGAAAGGCATTGAACATCAAGTCCTGAATACAGCAGCCACAAGTAAGTACTGTAGTTGACTAAGAAGGAGAAGTACCCATACCCGTGATTCCTTGGGACATCTACCATATTGGTCCATCTCAGCTAAATTTAGATCAAGGTGAACAATCTTG